>NC_061510.1:322275280-322340397 GCF_022539505.1 Lolium rigidum | reverse complement strand
GAGGTTTACCCATGATGGAGAATTTGCAGCGAACAATATCAATCCAAGTGAACTTCCAAATAAAGCTATGCTCACCGGCAACGGCGCCAGAAAATAGTCTTGATGACCCACAAGTATAGGGGATCGCAACAGCCTTCGCGGGAAGTAAAATCCAATTTATTGATTCGACACAAGGGGAGACAAAGAATACTTGAAAGCCTTAACAGCGGAGTTGTCAATTCAGCTGCACCTAGAAACAGACTTGCTCGCAAGAGTTTATCGATAGTAACGAGTTTTATAGCGATAGCGGTAGTGAAATAACGAGCAGACGAGTAACAAAGACAGCGAGTAGTGATTATAGTAAACGAGCAGGATTAAAATATCGTAGGCACGGGGATGGATGAACGGGCGTTGCATGGATGAGAGAAACTCATGTAACAATCAAAGCGGGGCATTTGCGAGATAATAATAAAACGGTATCCAAGTACTAATCAATCAATAGGCATGTGTTCCATATATAGTCGTACGTGCTCGCAATGAGAAACTTGCACAACATCTTTTGTCCTACCAGCCGGTGGCAGCCGGGCCTCTAGGGAATCTACTGGAAATTAAGGCACTCCTTTTAATAGAGCACCGGAGCAAAGCATTAACACTCTGTGAACACATGTGATCCTCATATCACCGCCATCCCCTCCGGTTGTCCCAATTTTGTCACTTTGGGGCCTCGGGTTCTGGACAACAATACGTTTATACAACTTGCAGGTAAGATCATAAAGCAATGAATATCATCATGAATCGATAACATGTTCAGATCTGAAATCATGGCACTCGGGCCCTAGTGACAAGCATTTAGCATAACAAGTTTGCAACAATATCATAAAAGTACCAATTACGGACACTAGGCACTATGCCCTAACAATCTTATGCTATTACATGACCAATCTCATCCAATCCCTACCATCCCCTTCAGCCTACGGCGGGGGAATTACTCACACATGGATGGGGGAAACATGGCTGGTCGATGGAGAGGCGTCGGTGGTGATGATGGTGATGATCTCCTCCAATTCCCCGTCCCGGCGGAGTGCCAGAACGGAGTTTCTGGTCCCGAGACGGAGTTTCGCGACGGTGGCGGCGTACTGGATGGTTTCTGGCGACTCCGACTAACTCCCCCGTGCGTTTTTAGGTCGAAGGCAATAAGTAGTCCGAAGGAGGGCGTCGGGGGGCAGCCGAGGCCGCCACACACTATGGCCGCGCGCCCCCCTCCTGGGCCGCGCCGGCCTAGTGTGTGGGGCCCTCGGGCCCCCACCTGGCTTGCCCTTCTGGCTCCGTCAATATTCTGGGAAAATAGGACCTTTCGCATAAATTCCGAGGATTTTCCTGAAAGTTGGATTTCTGCACAAAAACGAGACCAGAGCAATTCTGCTGAAAACAGCGTTAGTTCGTGTTAGTTGCATCCAAAATACACAAATTAGAGGCAAAACAATAGCAAAAGTGTTCGGGAAAGTAGATACGTTTTGGACGTATCATTACTCTCCACGGTGTGACGGTGACAGTGCGCGCATCGTGTGTGATTCCTTTATGAAGTTGTGGAGCTTGTTTACTCCGGCTTGAGGGTGCTCTTGTAGCCCTACACAATGAATGGTGTTTGTTATCCAACAAGAGAGTGTTTAAGAGTAGCATTTATATATTTATTCAGTTATGTGATCATTGTTGAGAGTGTCCACTAGTGAAAGTATGATCCCTAGGCCTTGTTTCTAAGCATTGAAACCCCGTTTCCATCAAGTTCTGCTACATGTTCGCTTGCTGCCATATTTATTTCAGATTGCAATTACTACTTACCATCATCCATATTACTTGTATTTCACTATCTCTTCGCTGAACTAGTGCACCTATACATTTGACAAGTGTATTAGGTGTGTTGGGGACACAAGAGACTTCTTGTATCTTAATTGCGGGGTTCTTGAGAGGGATATCTTTGACCTCTACCTCCCTGAGTTCGATAAACCTTGGGTGATTCACTTAAGGGAAACTTGCTGCTGTTCTACAAACCTCTGCTCTTGTAGACCCAACACTGTCTACAGGAATAGAAGCGTGCGTAGACATCAAGCTATTTTCTGGCGCCGTTGCCGGGGAGGTAAGGTAAAAGGTATTCACATCCTCCGACTACTAAGCTATTTCCTAGCACTGTTGCTGGTGTGTGAGTGCTCGAAGCTATTTCCTTTAGATCCTGCAATTGCATCTTTTTGTTTCTTGTTTTATTTTCACTAGTTAGGCTCAATGGAAAACAACAAAAATATTAGAGATCTTTATAGTATTTATCTTGAGTTAGGACATGATGTGTTTGAAGAGAGAATTAAAAAAAACCCATGGAACTTTGTTTGCAAAATAATGGTAGCAATGTTATTAGCATGAACTCTTTGAACACTATTATTGCTAATGCTATGGAAGAATTTAAGCTTGGGGAAGCTGGTTGTGATATTTTTAGTCCCCCAAGTTTTGAGGAGAAAATTTTCTTTGATGATACGTTGCCTCCCATTTATGATGATTATAATGATAGTGGTATTTTGGTGCCACCTACTATGGAGGATAAAGTTTATTATGATTATACCATGCCTGCAATTTATGATGATTACAATGATGGTTGTGATAGTTTTACTCCCACTATTACTAATAAAATTGATTATGCTTATGTGGAGAGTAATGATACTTTTATGCATGTGAATAAGAATGTTTTATGTGATAGTTATATTGTTGAGTTTGTTCATGATGCTACTGAAAATTATTATGAGAGAGGGAAACATGGTTATATGCATCTTAATAATATTAAGTTTCCCCTCTTTATGTTGAGAATCTTGAAGTTGCGCTTGTGTTGCCTTTCTATGCTTGTTGCATTATGCTTACATGACTTGTTTATTTACAAGATTCCTTTTCATAGAAAGTGGGTTAAACTTAAAAGTGTTTCTTATTTTCTTTTGATGCTCTCTTTTGCTTCAACTCTTATTTCTTGCGAGAGCATCATTAAAATTACTGAGCCCATCTTAATGGCTATAAAGAAAGCACTTCTTGGGAGATAACCCATGTTTTCATTTTGCTATTGTTTTGTTGTGTCTTGGAAGTTGTTACTACTGTAGTAACCTCTCCTTATCTTTACTTTATTGCATTGTTGTGCCAAGTAAAGTCTTTGATAGTAAGGTTGATACTAGATTTGGATTTCTGCGTAGAAACAGATTTCTAGCTGTCACGAATTTGAGTAGAACTCTCTGTAGGAAACTCAGAAAAATCTGCGAAAATTCATGACTGATCCTCATATATGTACGCAACTTTCATTCAATTTGAGCTTCTTCATCTGAGCATGTTAAGTGCCTCTGAAAAATTCGTCTTTACGGACTGTTCTGTTTTGACAGATTCTGCTTTTTATTTCACATTGCCTCTTTTACTGTGTTGAATGGATTTCTTTGTTCCATTAACTTTCAGTAGCTTTGGGTAATGTCCAAAAGTGTTAGGAATGATTGTGTCCTCTCTGAACATGTGAGTTTTTGATTATGCACTAACCCTCTAATGAGTTTGTTTTGAGTTTGGTGTAGAGGAAGTTTTCAAGGGTCAAGAGAGGAGGATGATACAATATGATCAAGAAGAGTGAAAAGTCTAAGCTTTGGGATGCCCCCGTGGTTCATCCCTGCATATTTCAAGAAGACTCAAGCATCTAAGCTTGTGGATGCCCAAGGCATCCCCTTCTTCATCGACAACTTATCAGGTCACCTCTAGTGAAACTATATTTTTATTCCGTCACATCTTATGTGCTTTACTTGGAGCGTCTGTATGCTTTTATTTTTTGTTTTTGTTTGAATAAATTCGGATCCTAGCATTCTTTGTGTGGGAGAAAGACACGCTCCGCTGTTTCATATGAACACTGGTGTTCTTAGCTTTACTTTTAATGTTCATGGCGAAGGTTGAAAACTGCTTCGTTCATTGCTATTTGGTTGGAAACAGAAAATGCTTCATGTGGTAATTGGTATATTGTCTTGAATAATTTGATACTTGGCAATTGTTTTGAGTTCTCAAATAGATCATGTTTAAGCTCTTGCATCATGTAGTTTAAACCCATTAATGAAGAACTACAATAGAGCTTGTTAAAATTTGGTTTGCATGATTGGTCTCTCTAAAAGTCTAGATATTTTCCGATAAAGGTGTTTGAACAACAAGGAGACAGTGTTGAGTCTTATAATACTTGCAATATGTTCTTATGTAAGTTTTGCTGTACCGGTTCATACTTGAGTTTGCTTCAAACAACCTTGCTAGCCAAAGCCTTGTACTGAGAGGGAATACTTCTCGTGCATCCAAAACCTTGAGCCAAAACCTATGCCATTTGTGTCCACCATAACTACCTACTACATGGTATTTCTCTGCCATTCCAAAGTAAATTACTTGAGTGCTACCTTTAAAATTTCATTCCTTGTCTTCGCAATATATAGCTCATGGGAAAATAGCCTTAAAAACTATTGTGGTAAAGAATATGTAGCTTATGTATCTTATTTCTTATAAGTTGCTTGTTGAGCGGTAACCATGTTTCGGGGACGCCATCAACTATTACACCTTTGTTGAATATCATGTGAGTTGCTATGCATGTTCGTCTTGTCTGAAGTAAGGGTGATTTATCATGATCAAATGGTTTGAGTATGCATATTGTTAGAGAAGAACATTGGGCCGCTAACTAAAGCCATGAATCATGGTGGAAGTTTCAGTTTGGACATTAATCCTCAATCTCTTATGAGAATATTATCTGTTGTTGAATGCTTATGCATTAAAGAGGAGTCCATTATCAGTTTTCTATGTTGTCCCGGTATGGATGTCCTTAGTTGAGATCTATCAAAAACGAGAAATCAAATGCGATCTATCTCCTTGGACCTTTGTACAAGCGGCATAGAGGTACCCCTTTGTGACACTTGGTTGAAACATATGTTATGCAATGATAATCCATGTAAATCCAAGCTAATTAGGACAAGGTGCGAGCACTATTGGTATTCTATGCATGAGGCTTGCAACTTATAGGATGTCTTATGCATAACACATATGAATTATTACTACCGTTGACAAAATTGTTTCTATGATTTCAAAATAAAAGCTCGAGCACAAAAATAGTAATCCATGCTTCCCTCTGCGAAGGGCCATTCTTTTACTTTATGTTGAGTCAGTTTACCTACTTCTTTCTATCTTAGAAGCAAGCACTTGTGTCAACTGTGTGCATTGATTCCTACATATTTGCTTATTTGCATTCATCATATTACTTTGTGTTGACAATTATCCATGAGATATACATGTTGAAGTTGAAAGCAACTGCTGAAACTTATATCTTCCTTTGTGTTGCTTCAAAACCTTCTACTAAGAATTTATTGCTTTATGAGTTAACTCATATGCAAGTCTTATTGATGCTTGTCTTGAAAGTACTATTCATGAAAAGTCTTTGCTATATGATTCAGTTGTTTAGTCATTATATTTACCATTGCTTTGAATCACTTCATTCATCTCATATGCTTTACAATAGTATGATCAAGATTATGTTAGTAGCATGTCACTTCAGAAATTATTCTTTTTGTCGTTTACCTACTCGAGGGCGAGTAGGAACTAAGCTTGGGGATGCTTGATATGTCTCCAACGTATCTATAATTTCTGATGTTCCATGCTAGTTTTATGACAATACCTACATGTTTTGCTCACACTTAATGATTTTATGCATTTTCCGGAACTAACCTATTAACAAGATGCCGAAGTGCCAGTTCCTGTTTTCTGCTGTTTTGGTTCCAGAAAGGCTGTTCGGGCAATATTCTCGGAATTCGACGAAACAAAAGCCAAACATCTTATTTTACCGAGACAGACCAGAACACCGAAGGGGAGACGGAGTGGAGGCCAGGGCCCCCACACCATAGGCCGGCGCGGCCAAGAGGGGGGGCGCGCCGCCCTATGGGGTGGGCCCCCCAGGCACCCCCTCGCGCCGCCTCTTCACCTATATTATCCCTCGTGACCTAAAAATCCGACACCAATTGACGAAACTCCAGAAAAACTCCAGGGACGCCGCCGCCATCGCGAAACTCCGTTTCGGGGGACAGAAGTCTCTGTTCCGGCACACCGCTGGGATGGGGAATTGCCCCCGGAGTCATCTCCATCGACACCACCGCCATCTTCATCGCCATCGCTGTCTCCCATGATGAGGAGGGAGTAGTTCTGCCCCGAGGCTGAGGGCTCTACCGGTAGCTATGTGGTTCATCTCTCTCTCCCATGGTGTGATCTTTATGTGATCATGAGCTTTGTATCACTATTAATCTATGTGCTACTCTAGTGATGTTATTAAAGTAGTCTATTCCTCCTCCATGATGTAATGTTGACGAGTGTGTGCATCATGTAGTACTTGGCGTAGGTTATGATTGTAATCTCTTGTAGATTATGAAGTTAACTATTACTATGATAGTATTGATGCGATCTATTCCCCCTTTCATAGCTATTGTTGACAGTGTGTATGCTATGTTAGTACTCGGTCTAAATTGCAACGGTCTATTATGCACTCTAGTGGTTACCTTAATATGAACTCCGGAGTTACTCTCCACGGTGTGACGGTGACAGTGCGCGCATCGTGTGTGATTTCGTTATGAAGTTGTGGAGCTTGTTTACTCCGGCTTGAGGGTGCTCTTGTAGCCCTACACAATGAATGGTGTTTGTTATCCAACAAGAGAGTGTTTAAGAGTAGAATTTATTTATTCAGTTATGTGATCATTGTTGAGAGTGTCCACTAGTAAAGTATGACCCCTAGGCCTTGTTTCTAAGCATTGAAACCCCGTTTCCATCAAGTTCTGCTACATGTTCGCTTGCTGCCATATTTATTTCAGATTGCAATTACTACTTACCATCATCCATATTACTTGTATTTCACTATATTTTCGCCGAACTAGTGCACCTATACATCTGACAAGTGTATCAGGTGTGTTGGGGACACAAGAGACTTCTTGTATCTTAATTGCAGGGTTGCTTGAGAGGGATATCTTTGACCTCTACCTCCCTGAGTTCGATAAACCTTGGGTGATTCACTTAAGAGAAACTTGCTGTTGTTCTACAAACCTCTGCTCTTGGAGGCCCAACACTGTCTACAGGAATAGAAGCGTGCGTAGACATCAGTGGCTCATGATACCAATTGTTACGTCTCACTTCATAATCCAGACGATAGTACAGGGATTACAAGGTGTAGAGCACAAATGGATCTAGGGAGGAGGAGATTTTTTTCCGAAATGGGAATACCCCGGCCTCTGCATCAATTGATGCATACGGCCTCATTTATTTCATTATTTGGTATCGTGTCTGTTACAATTCAAGGATCACATAAGGTCGCTACATGAATCAACCATCGAAATAAAACTAAGAGATACGTGATATGTCTAATCAACATGTCACTCTAAAAACAGGTCGCCAGCTGAATTGGTTGAACAAATCCCGAGCAACCATCTCCAAACGGCTGCACCCAATAGCCATATCCTGTCGCCACTCCTCCCGGCTGTAGCAAGGACCACGTACGGATCCGAGTGTGTAGTGAGGGGAATAACCTGCAAAAAAGATATTTTGTTTGTTTTGTTAAACACATAGTCATTCCTAGTGTTCCATATAGCCCATATTAGTGCACAAGCTCCAACTTGGATTTTCATTTTTTCATGTTTATCAACACCCAACAGCCAGTCACCGAAGAGATGTGTAATATTGTTGGGAGGTGTGATATTCAAAGCTATGTGTATTATGCGCCACATAATTTTAACCAGCGGGCAAGATATAAAGAGATGTTCTATTGTTTCATCTTGATTACAAAAGAAACATTTCAAACTACCGTGCCAATTACGCCTCGCTAGATTATCTTTTGTTAGAATAACTTTGCGGTGAAGAAACCACATAAAAATTCTTATTTTTAGTGGTACTTTCAACTTCCAAATATCCTTATGCAAAAATTGAGTGTTGTCATTCATGAGATCTAAATATAGTGATTTTACTCGTAAAAACACCATTACTTGTCAACTTCCAAGTAAAATTATCTTCTTGATCATTTAATCGGATATGCATGAGCCGCTCAACAAGGTGTAGCCACCGTCCCCATTTATTTCCTGTAAGGCTTCTCCTAAACCGAATATTAAGGGGAGGGGTATTAGTTAGGACAGAGGCTACCGTGACATTTTTGTTTTGCACTATGTTGTAAAGCGAGGGATATTGAATGGACAGAGGTTCATTACCCAACCAAGAATCTTCCCAAAATCTTGTTTCCAACCCATTTCCTACCTGAAATTGACCTCTACTGAAGAAATCATCTTTCACTTTCATTAAACCCTTCCAAAACGGTGAGTCTGAATCTTTTGTTTGAACCTGAGATAGTGGTTTTGAATGCAAGTATTTGTTCATGATTAACTCATGCCATACCCCGTCTCCATGAAGTATTTTATATAGCCATTTAGTAAGGAGGCATTTATTCTTAATTTCTAATACCTCAATGCCTAGACCACCTTGGTCCTTGGGCCGACAAATGATATTCCACTTTGTAAGTCTGTACTTCTTCTTCAGACCATCACTATCCCAAAAAAATCTGCTACGAAAAAAGTCTAATCTCTTTTGTACTCCCTTAGGAATTTCAAAGAAAGATAACATGAACATGGGTAGGCTTGTCAGAACTGAGTTAATAAGAATCAATCTATCCCCATAAGATAAAAGTTTACCCAACCAATTCGCAAGCTTCCTTTCAAAGCGATCCTCAATCGGTTTCCATTCACTATTCTTGAGCTTAAGGTAATGAATAGGTATGCCTAGATATTTTAGTGGAAATGAGCCTGCCTCACATCCAAAAAGATTTGTATATTCATTTTCTGCTTCTTTGGCCTCGACCAAAGCAATAAATTTCACTCTTGTGATAATTTATTTTCAGATCCCGATAGTTGCTCAAAAAAGCTAAGTATCAATTTCATATGCATAGCCTTATCAAAATCGTGTTCCATGAAAATAATCGTATCGTCCGCATATTGAAGAATTGAGACTCCTCCTTCAACTAAGTCTGGAATTAGGCCACCTATCCGTCCATCCTCTTTTGCTCTTGCAATTAGGATGGCCAAAATGTCCGCTACGATATTAAAAAGAATTGGTGATAACGGATCACCCTTGTCTTAATCCCTTTCTAGTTTGAAAGTAGTGGCCTAATTGATCATTAACTTTAATTCCAACACTTCCTTTACTCACATACTGGTTGATCCATTGACACCATGTCGGATCAAAACCTTTCATGGGTAACACTTGTTGAAGAAAGTCCCATTTAACTTTATCATACGCCTTTTCAAAATCTATTTTTATAATTACTCCATCTATTTTTTTACGATGAATTTCATGAACAGTTTCGTGGAGCACCAGGACTCCTTCCAAGATATGACGACCTGGCATAAATGCCGTTTGCGTAGGCCTAATCACTTTGTGCGCAATGCCCGTAATTCTATTTGTACCTACCTTGGTAAAAAAATTTAAAACTGACATTTAGTAAGCATATTGGGCGGTATTGCTGGATCTGAATTGCATTCTCTTTTTTCGGTAGCAAAATGATATTCCCAAAGTTCAATTTGTGCAGCGGTAACCTTCCTTGTTTGAAATCAGCAAAGAGAGCTAAAAGGTCATGTTTAATAATCTCCCAAAATGACTGATAGAATTCAGCTGGAAATCCATCCGGTCCCGGGGCCTTATTCTTCTCCATCTGCATTATTGCCTCATGAACCTCCTTTTCTGTGAAGTCGGTGCTGAGAATATTATTTTCTTGGTTAGTTAACTTAGGAATGTCACCATTCACCGATTCCTCTAGACAGACATTGCTTGGTTCAGGATCCCCAAAAAGACTCTTGTAATAATCAGTGATATACCTCATGAGGTTTTCCTGTCCTATGATAGTTTCCTCATCTTGTTCTAGTTGATAAATTTTCTTGCGTCTATGTTTGCCGTTTGCTATGAGGTGGAAATACTTTGTGTTATTCCCCCCTCTTGCACATGTTTAACCTTTGCACGTTGCGCCCATTTTAATTCCTTGTCTCTCCTGAGCTTTCCCAAAAGATCATTGGCTTCCCTCAAGCTAGAATTTTCAGCCATGGTAAGAACTGAAGTTTCCGCTTTCAGGTCAAGCTCCTCTATGATTTTAATTAATCTATCTCTCTCATTTCTATAAACCCCGCTCAAGTTTTTTGCCCATCCTCTTAAGAATTTTCGTAGATTGCGAATTTTGTTTTGCCAAATCTCAATGGCCGTTTTTCCGGGCACTCTTTTTGACCATTCCGTGGTTATTAAATCTCGGAAGCCTTCATGTTTTAACCAAGCTAGCTCGAATGAGAAATGTTTTTTATTCCCTAAATGTGCCTGCTCCCCGAGTATCTAACAAGAGAGGTGTATGATCCGACTCCGCTCTAGCGAGTGCTTGAACCGACACTAAAGGGAATTTTAGTTCCCATGGAACACTTACTAGGACTCTATCAAGCTTCTCAAAGGTGGGCGTGTCTCGCGATTTGCCCAAGTAAATTGCCTTCCTGATAAAGCTATCTCTTTCAAAAGTAGGCTTTCGATAATTGCATTAAACATGAGAGGCCATCTCCCATTAAAGTTGTCATTATTCTTCTCATTTTGTTTGCGAATAATGTTAAAATCTCCTCCAACTAAAAGGGAGGAGGAGATACAAGTGTTTCCCTACTGCAATGTTCTAGTCTGTTCACGCTTTCCTCCACTGCCTTTCTCTTCTTATCCCTTCTCCCGTCACGCAGATGGTGTGCTGTCGACGATGACTCGATGGTGGGTTTGGGCCTCCTTCTTCTGAGCCCACTTCCTCTGTTGCTTGGTACCGGGCCAAGGCTGGGCCGTGACAGAAAAATCACTGGACTGTGCTCGGTGAAGCCGTACTGAACGCGTTTTCTTATGTGGTACATATCGCTTTCAGGTCTGGAACCACTTTCCTTTTTCGGAAATAAATACGTTCAGACACGGAGGGCACTCCCCAACTCTGGCTCCAAGCCCGTGCACGCTTAGGTTGGCCAGTCTAACGCCCTTGCGTCACTATGTCGATCAATTCGAAGGTGCAGGCCACACATGGTGGCCGTGGATGATAATAGAGCGAAAGTTTTCGCCTTTCCCGTGGAAATAAGGAAATAGACCAAAATACATAGACAGAATTAGAATTTTGCGAAACAGAAATAAAATTATTTTGACAAAAACGAAAACAAAAAAGGAACTCCGGTAGAACGGCCGTTTCCGCTAAATATGAAATTTCTGTTTTAGAGTTTGATGTGCATGACCCAATCCAACAACCTCAATACGTGACTTTGTCAAGCTGGATTATTGCTCGGTTGTGTTGGTCCTTTAGGGTCTTAGCACGACGACTTTTCGTTCGTCTACTACAATAAGCTCTACTTCGACAAGCTTAATCTGGATCCGTTGATGGAGGGGCGAGGATGGCACCGCACCTTCGGCTCTCTTCAGTGCACGTAGTCTTCGCTAGGTGGTTCAAAGACCTATTTGTAATTTTTATTATCTTTGGTGTTCTTTATACCATTATTTATGATAATTAATAGATCGGTGGTTCTTTTCGCATATACAACATCCCATCCCAAAATGAACGATCAAGTAAGCCCTTCATTAGTATGAGGAAACCTCGTTTATGCTTCAACCCATCCCCTATTCCTGGTATACTGAGCAGCCGTGCTAGACTTAGTGACTAAGATTGTTGGTTCTTGTGTTATTTGATTCTTTCCTTCATGATCAAATGATTTTTGGTTCCGATAAACATCCCCTTTTCTCTCTGCGTCCATACCGTATTCGGTTCGCATCTGTTTTCGACAATATTTGTTTCTGCATTTGTTTTCGATGTTTCTATATTGTTTCCTCTTACGCAAGGATATATGAAGAAAAAAATAGTGCTACCACCGAGTTATCGTACGTTTCCCCTCTGTTTTCATCTCTACACGCGGTTGTAGAGTCTAGCTTCAGCCATCCTCGTCAAATAACTAACCATCGTACCTGCAAATCACACGCGGCAGCAGAGTCCGGCTCAAACACGATCGACCAATAGTAGCCTTATATATAAGTGACCATTGTATCTTGTGGTTTACTAAACACTTCTTACTAAACCTTGATTCGATTGATCGATCAAACGCCCGGCCAGCGGCGACTTGCCATGGACGTGGAGGAATATGGATTGGAGCATGCTCTCATGCCACCGCCACCGTGTCGCACGGGATGAGCTTCCTTCGTCCGTTTGGTTTCCTTTGTTGTTTTCATCCGTTGCTCGGTAAAATTGAATTCGGAGCGGCGACCCTCCTCTATCTATACATCAAAACAATTCTTCTCTCGATCGGAACCGATCTTGGGAACACGCTAGCCATATGAAGGTGAGAGAGACGGAGAAGTTTCAGTCGAGACACCCGCGCACGCGTTGTTCCCGGAACGAGGCACAATTACCCACTTCCGGTGTCAGGAGGACATTGAGCTCGTCGTGGCCTACACCAGCCAGACCAGGTGACAGACCAGTTCCGTCAAGATCAACGGAGGAGCGCAAAATCGCCCGCTTCCGGCTGGTCGCCATGTTGCTGCATTCCCGGGGTGACCAGTTCCATCAATTGTTTTCCTCGGCCGTACGGTGTTGAAGGAAATGATGTTGATAATGGCGATTCAACACCAATATTAGCATTATTTGTTGAATATATTAGCAAATTTCCCCATGATTTAATGAAAGAAAACAGTAGATAAAACATGACTAAAAAGTTTGAGACTAAACTAGTCATGCAAATCACCATAGAATAAAGGAGCAACAAGTCTAAACAGATTGATAAGAGCAATGTGTTTCCTGACAATGAGCATGAACATGTTGCTAGGAGAAGGAAGAACATCATGATCTCATAAAAGGAAGGCAAGAACACATACGGTCCGAGAAGAGGAACCAGCGGTGGTGTTGTCGCCGTTGAGAGCCATGTCGCTGAAGAGGTTGCTGATGTCGGGGAAGAAGTCGTCGTTGGGAAAGTAGTCGTCGGCCTCCGTGTCGATGTCGAAGTTAGCAGTCACGCTAGAGCGCTCCCCAAAAACCTTATCGCCTCTCTCCCGTACAGGATCACAAGAGACGGGGTTCCGGAGGCCTGCTGTCCCGTCCAGCGGTGCACGCCGGTAGACGGGATGGAGAAGTCTTGAGCGGCGGCGCAAAGCTCTGGAATCGAGTGGTAGGCGCATATGGTGCTGTGTCTCCTTCGTGTATCTCTGGAGAGGAGCGACCTCTTTTATAGGCACAGAGAGAGGAGCTGAACAGGCCACGCGAGGAGATGAAACGAAGGGCCAGGGAGGTGAACCGAACACTCCAGAGACCTCTTGCGTCTGTTCATATACCCATTCGTGAGTTGTAAAAAGAAAGAGAGAGAGGCTCTCGGCTCGAGGCATTCCCGCAACCCGCGGCGCGCGAGGCGAGCGGCGTCGTCGGAGGAGGAGCGCGCGTGTGGTCAGCTACTATTTCCTCATATTATTTCTCACATACAAATGATATGAAGAGCTCTCCTTATAAGCTGCTCCAACTCTTCTTCAACTAGCAATGTGGGACTAAACTTTTGTCCCACCCCTGCCATGCATGAATGGGCCATGTGGGGCTCTAGGATTTATTAGGAATTTCTGGAATATTTATTGTGTTGGTCCAATATAGGCCAAAATTCCAACATTATTGCCTTCATCATCAGTATTGGCATCATTGCGGTCATCGCCTTGTATTATCATCATGATCTTCATCAAATTCAGTAGGGTGAGCCTCAACCTCTAACGCATCACCACCAAGACCATCATCAACATTACCCACTGCAGTTGTTGTCCAAAAAAAAAAACATTACCCACTGCAGTTTGATTTTCAGAACTTGTTTAAGCCTCTTTCACGATAAATCTGTCTAGAGCACCCTTTTGAGACGTAGGTGCTGCGTCTAATCTTTTTTTCTTTTCTTCTCCTTTTCAGCACCCGATTGACACCTTGTTTTTCTCATGATTTTCTGCTTCACAAATTATAAAATTAACTAATTAATAATTTAAACAATCCAACATGAAGGCCAGGTCGACGAGTTGCACTGATCTAACTATGGCACCGATCAGCAGACTAGTCGGGTGAACGGCAAATCCGGGCGCCGGACCCGGCCGGACCTGAAACAAGACCGGCAAGGATCACACGAGTCCGGTCCTGGCTGGCCCCTGGGATCACTAGGCAGGTCACCAGATCAGAGGGGAACGCCGGCGCGACGAGAGCGCACCCACGGAACTAGATACGGAAGTGCAGAACACGGGCGAACATCGAGGGGAACGAAACGAGGAACGAGGTGACGGGAGTATTTGCGTACGTTAACTGATGTGCTACTTCGTGGCGTACTGACCTATTTTGTTGTTTTGGGGAAGTTTGTGAGCGTGGCCTGCTGGGCCGCTCTCCCGGAGTACTAAAACCAGGCCACAGAGCAAATTAAAAGGCCCCTAGAATTTGGTAGCCCTGCTCGATAAAAGGCGCTCTATGCCGACCGGGTCGGCGCAAACGGGGTGCCGCACACCCCTCCGACCAGGCGGATATTAATTGGGTCGCAGCCTATCAGGTAACGTTTTTTCTGTTTTTGTTTTTTCCTTTTTCTGTTTACAATTCTGTTTGAAAAATCTAACGTTTTTCTGTTTTTTTATGTTTCTAAAATTTCTTCAAAATTTTCTGTATATATATATCTTTTAAATGTACAATTTTATTTTTAAAATTTTTTGAAAATCGTTCAAAATTCAAAATTTGTTTAAAATTCGAAAATCATTAAAAAATTCAAAATCGGTTCAAAAATTCAGAAATTCTTCAAAATCCGAAAATAATTAAAATTTCGAAATTCGTTCAAAATCAAAATTTGTTTAAATTTGGAAATTCGTTCAAAATTAAAAAATTTGTTCAAACTTCAAAATGTGTTCAAATTACAAAATTGTTTTAAATTTCGAAATTTATTCAGCTTTCGAATATGAACGTTTTTCAAACTTGAACATTTTTAAATTTTGAAAATTTTTGAAAATTATTTTTGAACAGAAAAATAAAACAAAAAAAATAAACACAGAAAAAGATAACAGAAAAGGAAAAAGAAAACCGAAAAGAAAAACCGCAAAAAACCAGCATAAATTGGAAAAAAACAAAAAAAACGCAGCTAATGGAAAAACCAACGTGCTATATGGGCCTGGCCCATGCTCAGGAAGGGTGTGCGGCGATCCGTATACACCAACCTGGTCGGTGTATAGGATTTGCCCTGGTGACTAGCCTCTTGAAGACGGCGCATCGAGTAGGGGAGGCCCGCGAGAAAATTTTGGCGTAGATCCCCACACCCCCGTGGCGACGCCGGCGAGAACGCGACCAACGTGGCTCCCAACACCCCCGCGGCGACGCCTGAGTCTTCGCACACTCGCGCTCTCCTCGGCTCTGCGAGTGACGAGCCTCGACGTGGCGACATCGATAGCCCGAGACTAGCGTTTGCTCCTGATTCCACGGCGGTGAAGGTGATACCGATCCTCTGTCTCGCTGTCCCCGCGTCGCCTCCTCCAGACGACCGAGGAGGAGGAACCCTAGCTCCATCGTCGCCTTCTGAGATGCCACCAGCCAAGCTCGCGACGCTGGTGAAGGGAGCGGCGGGGATCTAGGCTCTCTGCCCTCCTGCGCGACCATAAGTGGAGGACCCCGCGCGGAGATCGCCTGTACCGGCGCTGGGCTCTTTGTTTGTGTCCTCTGCACCGACCTTCTTTGTTTGGAGCGGTCTCGGGCCAGGGTGGGGGTCAGCGGGTGTTCTCCTTGGTGGGAGCTCGAGATTCTGAGGCGGCGACCTTAGGTGGTGAGGGCGGCGGCATCGGCGGCAGGGGTGCTTGCCGGTGATGTGGGCTGCTCTTCTTGGTCGCGCGGGCGGCGAGGGAGCAGAGGCTGCTGCTCGTGACCTGAAGACGATGACCTCCCTGCGTGCGGTTTCCTCCTCGATGTTGCTAGTATTGGGTGTCCTCGCCGGATCTGCGATGTTGAGGAGGCGGGATTTGGGAGCTCTGGCCCGCGGGAAACGACGGTGGCGGTCACATCGGCGACGATGCTCTGCGTGGTTCCCCTTCCTAGAGGCACTGATGAGGTCCATCTTCCTTCCCCCTACTCCCCGGGTGAAAACCCAAATCTTTCAGATTTGGCAGCAGCGGTGCGGTGGCACCGTTCCCTTGTTGAAGGAGTCGCCTTGGGTGGGAGGTTGGGTGCTGAGCTGCGTGTCCTGGTGGGTGCCAATGGCGGCATTTTCCGTGTGTGTTCGTTCGACAACTTCAGTGCTAAAGCTTGCGTCTTTATGGGTGGTCACGGCGGCGGTCGATGATGTTGTCTGCTGGTTCGCGTGCGGAGGTGTTCTCGGTGTTAGTTCCTGCTCTGAGCAAACCGGAGATCATCCCGCGACCGCTGCTTCGGGAGGTCCAGGTCGCGCGCGCCATGCATGTGCACGAATTGAAAAATTCACCCGCTGTTCGACTGTCCAAGACAAACGACCCTCCAGAAAGAAAAGGGCTCCCGTCTCGCCCCCGCCCCAGAGCTCGCTGTGGTCAGAACTAGCAGCCCGATGATGTCTACGCACGCTTCTATTCCTGTAGACAATGTTGGGCCTCCAAGAGCAGAGGTTTGTAGAACAGCAGCAAGTTTCCCTTAAGTGAATCACCCAAGGTTTATCGAACTCAGGGAGGAAGAGGAAAAAGATATCCCTCTCAAGCAACCCTGCAATCACGATACAAGAAGTCCCTTGTGTCCCCAACACACCTAATACACTTGTCAGATGTATAGGTGCACTAGTTCGGCGAAGAGATAGTGAAATACAAGTAGTATGGATGTATATGAGTGGTAATAGCAATCTGAATAAAATATGGCAGCGAGTAAACATGCAACATACGAGTAAATAAACGGAGATTCGATGTTTGGAAACAAGGCCTAGGGATCATACTTTCACTAGTGGACACTCTCAATATTGATCACATAATAAAACCACTCTACACTCTCTTGTTGGATGACAAACACCATTAATTGTGTAGGGCTACAAGAGCACCTCAATGCCGGAGTTAACAAGCTCCACAACATTCGATGTTCATATTTAAATAACCTTAGAGTGCAAGATAGACCAACGCAATTATACCGAGTACTAACATAGCATGCACACTGTCAACATCAACTATGAAAGGGGAATAGATCACATCAATACTATCATAGTAATAGTTAACTTCATAATCTACAAGAGATCACAATCATAGCTTATACCAAGTACTACATGATGCACATACTGTCAACATTACATCATGGAGGAGGAATAGACTACTTTAATAACATCACCAGAGTAACACATAGATGATATTCAACTAGATCACAAAGAGAGAGATGAACCACATAGCTACGGTAGAGCCCTCAGCCTCGGGGAAGAACTACTCCCTCCTCATCATAGGAGTCAGCAGCGTCGATGAAGATGGCGGTGGTGTCGATGGAGATGCCTTCCGGGGGCAATTCCCCGTCCCGGCAGGGTGCCGGAACAGAGACTTCTGTCCCCCGAATTGGAGTTTCGTGATGGCGGCGGCTCTGGAAGGTTTTCTGGTGTTTCGTCAATCCGTCTCGAGGTTTTAGGTCAGGGAGGCTTAAATAGGCGAAGAGGCGGAGTCGGAAGGGCCACGGGGGACCCACACAGTAGGGGGGCGCCCCTCCTCTGGCCGCGCCGCCATGGCGTGTGGGGCCCCTGGGCCTCCCTCTCGGTCCCTCTTCGGTGTTACGGAAGCTTCGTGGAATTATAAGATCGTGGGCCTTGATTTCGTCCAATTCCGAGAATATTTCCTTACTAGGATTTACTGAAACCAAAAACAGCAGAAAACGAGAACCGGCACTTCGGCATCTTGTCAATAGGTTAGTTCCGGAAAACGCATAATAATGACATATAATGTGTATAAAACATGTGAGTATCATCATAAAAGTAGCATGGAACATAAGAAATTATAGATACGTTTGAGACGTATCACCCGAGAACCTCCAAGCCGGAGGACCTACTCCTTCCAGTTCCAGAGCGCCCTGTTCCTGAGAGCATCTCCACTCGTTTGGCATCCCCACGCCAACATCCGGACGAATCAACCGCCGGATTGGACGAAATAAATTCGTGGGGAGAACCATATTTCCAGTCGTCCACCCGGAGTTCGCCGGACATAGTCGAAATTCAAACAAATCGTCGTCCCGCTACAAATACGGCCAGTTGATCAGCAAAAGGATCAGGCACAGATCGGCGATCGGAGGAAAATTACACTGAAACAGGGGCGTCGGCAGTCCCGCCTGGCACGGCGGTGTCCGACGGCCCAGTTTCCTCACACGCCGTGGTCGAAGCGGCGGCCGACGTCGCAGCGGCGGCAGTCGACGTCGAAGCGGCGGCAGTCGACGTCGTAGACGGTGAGGAAGACGAGGTAGGAGCCGGAGACGAAGAAGAACTGGCCGGAGTGGGTCGGAGGATGTCGGTGCGATGGCCCTCGTACCAAATCCTCGTCTCCTCGTCCATCAGGGCCGTGTTGCCGCCCATCAGAAACGCCAAGTCTGTGTTACTCTTCTTCGCCGCCGCCGTCGTCTTCAGCAGGGCGATCCGAGCGCCTTGGTTGGCGAGCATCTCCCTCCACCTGCCTTCGAACTTGTCGTCCCTCCCGGCGGCGTGCGTCCTCGCGTCGGCCCAGCACTTGTCGAACGACGCCTGCAGGCTCTCGGCGGGATGGCCCATCTTTTTTGAGGTCTTTCAGCTTCTTCTGGCCGAGTTCCGGGCGGCCATCCGATGAGCCAGGCGCCGGAGCGTCGGGGTTGTACTGTTCGTTCTTGCTCTTGGCGAGGTTCTTGCGGGTTTCCGCCCACTTCTCGCACCTCTCGATGCGGGAGAAGTCGTTCAGGAACTTGAACGTCAAGTCGGTGTCGTCATGGTACATGTCGAAAGCACGGCGCATCTGGGGAAAAAGAGGACGGCGAGACAGGTCAGCTCACGGCGATCACTACACAGGCAGACACGGTGGGGACAGCTAACCTTTTGTTCGAAGTCGGCGCCGCTCGCTGGGCGAGTCTTGATCTCCTCAAGTATGCCGTGCCATTTGGTGCACGCCGTCTGTATGATCCCCCAATGGGTGGCCATGGCCTTGTCTCCCCGGTTCATGATCGTCTTATTGAAGTAGGGATCGACGAGCTTGCGTTCGTCGAACACTGCTTCACTCGAAGCCAATACGTGTCCTACGACTGATTGGCCCCGGTTATGCCGTTCATTGACACGGTAATCCAAGCTTCGGCGAGGCACTCCTCTTCCTTCCCCGTCCATTTGATACGCGGTTCGGCAGGCGGCGAGTCCTTCTTCCTCTTCTTCTTTCCCTTCGACAGGTTGTCATCGGCGACCTCGGCTTGAGTTGGTTGTTCTTCTTCTTCTTCTTCGACGGCTTGGCTTCCGTCGGCCACATCCTCCACCCACTCGTTGCGCGCCGCGATAGCTGCCGTCGCCCTCGCCTCCTCTTGCGTGAAGAACCCCGGGCTCGCAGCGGCGGCCATGGAACCGGAGTTGATCATCTCGTAGATCACCTCGTCGTTCGGCGCCGCCATCGCACCAAACGGGAGTGGCCCTCGTCACAGGGCCGGCGAGATGCCCTCATGCTGGTTCTCGTTCAGGTTGCCGACGGCGAGCTCGGCCGAGACGACGGCGTGAACCTGGACGTTTGGCCGTAGGTGGCCTCTTGGAACATGGCAGGCGACGACGGCGAGAAGCTCGAAGGGGAGAAAGTCGACGGGGAACTGCTTGTACCTTGCATCGGCCATTGGCCGGGGAACATGGCGGCGCCGCCGCCACCGCGAGCATGGCCCATGCTCATGGCCATGGAGATCTTCCTCGCTTGTTCGTCCTGGGCGGCCGCCGCCGCCCTCTTCGCGGAGAGTTTTTTCTCCCTCTCCGCCCTGGCGCTTGTTTCGATCTGGCGCCGCTCGACGTCCGCCGCCCACTGTGCGTTGGACAGACCCGGCGGCCGCTCCTTCAGCGCCCGCGGCTTCCTCGCCTTCGGCGGCATGGTGGCGGACGAGAAGACGAGGAGGAGAATGGAGATGCCTATCCACAAATTCGGCGGGAGAGAATGGGGATATGCAAGCAAATTGGAGGGAAATCGACAGGATTTGGCTTTCCTGTCGCTGACTACGAGGGTCCACACGACGTTTCGCGCCAAATTCTTTCGTCCGGAGTCCCCGAGCGCGCCTCGGGGGACCGGGATGGCGTGGGCTCGCCGGATAGATGAAGGGCCAAATCCGGACGAAAACGAGGAATCGGGGTCGCGACTGGACCGAATTTCGCCGTCCGGATGAAAAAAACGGCGCTCGAGGGCCTCGTCCTGACAAGCAGGACATCTCCGTGTAGTGCAGCCTTGACATGCAAATGGCAAGGGGTGATTCGAGTCGTTCTCGATGTGCAGGCGTTGCCCCCTAGCAGGAACTACCTTCCCCGCCGAATTGCTGTCTTCCGCAACCTGGTGATGCTCTTGTTCCTATGGCTCTGCTGCTGTATAAATATCATTTGATATGTGCAGCTGGGTACCGTACTAAACCGTCGTCTTCCCCAACCTGGTGATGGTGTTGCTACTGTGTCTCTGCTGCTACATTGGAATCATCTGAATGTGCAGCTGCGTATAGATTCCGGCTTCAGGTGCATAACCCATGATGTTACCTAGGTGTATGTTGATTTTTTTCAAAATAAGCATCTCGTCAATGAGTGGATAACTGGATACTAGGCAGGACGTTTCTGGTGTAGGATGAACACCTGCATCTCGGATTTCCTAACGCATGTGTAGGAAAGCGACAAATTATTGGGGTACATGCTTTACCTCAGCAAAAGGTACTTGATAATCAAATGGTTGATCATCATGCACAGGTTTATCGTGCCCGCTCTCAATGATCATGTTGTGCATGATCACATATGCGTTCATCACCTCCCACATCTCAAACTAAGACCAAGTGAGAGCAGAGTACCTAACAACGACGAAACGCTGCTGAAGCACCCCAAAAGCACGCTCAACATCCCTGCGAGCTGCTTTCTGGCATGTTGCAAAATAAGTGTCCATCTTCGAAGCTGAAGCCGAAATTGTCTTCACAAATGTAGCATACGTCGGGTAGATACCATCAGCTAGATAGTACCCCTTGTTGTATGCGTGGTTGTTTACCTTAAAGTTCACGGCAGGAGCTTGTCCCTCAGATAGCCTGGAAACACCTGAGAGCGCTACAACAGTGCACTTCTTGATTGAGGTGAATCCCCATAAACCTGTACAATCTTGCTTGATCATGAAATAGTCGTCGTACTTCCTGACGCTGAAGACAATCTTCATAAATATATCCTTGTTCATCCTAAACCGGCACCGAAATTCCTTCGGCGAATGAGTCATGTTGTTGGCGAAGTAGTCGGCGTCAAGCACCATGGCGCCGGCTTGACGATGTCGGTTGACGTTCTTCCTCTTGCCTGGCTTTGAGCTGTCGCGTCGAGGCACGCCGAACAAAGGCTGCCGAACGCGGAGGAAGCTCAGCTCTGCTGCTGCTGCCGCCGAACAGCCACAACGTTCTCATCCTCCGTGAACAGTTGCACCAACATCTCATCGTCGCAGTCTATCGCGGCAATCCGACGAACACCTTGCGGGCAGGGGCGGTTGTGCAGCGGTGGCGGCGACCTCTGTTCCGGTCGAAACAGCAGCCGCCGGTCGAGGGGGTCGCGGCGGTGTCGATGGACGGCTCTTCCTAGACAGGCGGCGGTGTCTATTGCAAGCAGGGGGGCTCGACGGGGACAGTGGCGATGGAGATCTAGAGGGGTGGGAGTCAGCTCGGGCGTGGGTGGGGACTGGGGAAAGCGGTGCGTCTGGCTGCTAGACGGAGCCCACACACGGTTTCTGACATGCCGCGAGGCGCCGGCGCGTCCGATCCGCACCTTTCGTGAAGGGGCCGGCACGGGGTTTCCGACGCATCTATTGAGCTGAAAAACGCGTCGGCACTTTTTGGGGCACGCTGGTGTGAGCCTATTTTAGACACTGGCCCCCAAAAAGCTATCCAGGTCACTATGGGGCGTCCCGGTGGAGATGCTCTAGTCGTGAAGTACTTGAGATCAAACCTCAAAGTTTGGAGCTCTGGCATTGCTCACAAAACATACGCTAAGGTTAGCCATAGTGCTAGTATCTTAGCTAGTATTATACACCTTAGCCCCACAAAAATACTGATATGTCATCTAATTAATAAGGAGAGAGAGATTTAAAATACTATTAGTATCATAGAAGGATATTGTATCATAGCGTACGTTACAAAAAAGTTAATGTCAAATAGATCTTATACACAATTTTGCATTGAGATTCTACAAATCAGTAATGTAAATATAATACTCTCTCCGTTCCTTTCTATAGTGCCTATTGTATTTTGGCACGGAAATTAGCGCAAGCCATTTTTTGACACAAAACCCCCTAGCGATCTTAGAAACAAAATAGGAAACTGAAATCAGATCTCACAAAATAATCTTGTTTCCATAAACGATCGCGTCATGTACTCCCTCTCTCCCGCTATTCTTTCCATAATCAGATTGATTTCCACATTTTCTGGATGGGAACAGATTGGTTTCCAGATTTACTGGACGGGAACAGGTTCGTTTCAAGATTTTCTGGACGGGAAAAGATCGGTGGAAGGGATTCTTTGCAAAAAAACATAGCTTTACTCTTATATTCTGAAACAAAAGCGACAAAACAATAGGCATTATAGAAAGGAACGGAGGGAGTAAGATTAAGGTACTACTCCATGATATCTTGCATTATAGAGATATTATCATACACGAGTATCATATACTACATGATACTACCAACTTTATACAGCCTAAAGATGAATAACTGATGTACCAGTTTGACCAACAAATGGTCAGTTAAATATTGGGCATCCCCAAGCTTAGATGCTTGAGTATTCTTAAAATATGCAGGGATGAACCACGGGGGCATCCCCAAGCTTAGACTTTTCACTCTTCTTGATCATATTGTATCATCCTCCTCTCTTGACCCTTGAAAACTTCCTCCACACCAAACTCAAAACAAACTCATTAGAGGGTTAGTGCATAATTGAAAATTCATATATTCAGAGGTGACATAATCATTCTTAACACTTCGGACATTGCACAAAGCTACCGAAAGTTAATGGAACAAAGAAATCCATCAAACATAGCAAAACAGCAATGCGAAATAAAAGGCAGAATCTGTCAAAACAGAACAGTCCGTAAAGACGAATTTTTTAGAGGCACCAGACTTGCTCATATGAAAATGCCCAAATTTAATGAAAGTTGCGTATATATCTGAGGATCACACACTTAAATTGGCAGATTTTTCTGAGTTACCTACAGAGAATCCTACTCAAATTCGTGACAACAAGAAATCTGTTCCTGCGCAGTAATCCAAATCTAGTATTGACTTTACTATCAAAGACTTTACTTGGCACAACAATGCAATAAAATAAAGATAAGGATAGGTTGCTACAGTATTAACAACTTCCAAGACACAACAAAATAGTAGCAAAATAAACACATGGGTTATCTCCCAAGAAGTGCTTTCTTTATAGCCATTAAGATGAGCTCAGCAATTTTAATGATGCTCACACAAGAAATAAGAGTTGAAGCAAAAGAGAGCATCAAGAAGCAAATTCAAAACAAATTTAAGCCTAACCCACTTCCTATGCATAGGAATCTTGTACACAAATAAATTCATGAGGAGCAAAGTGACAAGCATAGGAAGATAAAACACGAGTAACTTCAAGATTCTCAACATAGAGAGGGGAAACTTAATATTATTAAGATGCATATAACCGTGTTTCCCTCTCTCATAATAACTTTCAGTAGCATCATTGATGAAATCCACAATATACCCATCACTTAAAACATTCTTATCATGGTTCATATGCATAAAAGTATCATTAATTTTGGCATAAGAAGAGTTCTTCTCATTAATAATAATTGGAGCAGGATCATTATCAAGAATTTGAACATGGTAAACAAGTCGCATACTAAGGGAATTGTTTTTAGCAATCCAATCATAACTATGACAAGTTTCATAAGGATAGTTATAACCTATATCATAGCATTCTTTATAATAATCATCAAAGATTGGAGGCATAGTGTCATCATAAGAAATAGAATAGTTATCTTTCACAGTATGTTCATCTGCGACTATACCATCGTTGTTACTAGAAGGAGATGTATCAAACATATAATGATCAGTAGCAAAAGGATTTTCAAACACCTCATCCCCAAGCTTAGAGCTTTCTATATCATTATGGGAGGAAGCATGGATAGTACTGATACTATGGCAATTATTAACGTCATCATTTTCGAATTAGTTTCCCGGAGATTTCCAATATCAAAAGTAGTGTGCTCTTTCAAATCATGATCACTAATGTAGGTAAAGGGCATAGGAAGATCATTGTACTCAGATTCATTATCATAATAATCATTAGGAGCAACATACTTACGGTTACCTATCGTTATCTTATACACGCGGGGATACGCCGTTACCTCTTTCTCTTTATTCCCCTTCCCCTTCTTCTTCTTCTTCTTCTTCTTCTTCTTCTTCTTCGCTCCCTTCTTCTTCTTCTTCTTCTCTTCCTTCTCCTCGTTCCCTTCTTTAGGAGGAAGAGGCTTGAAGGGAGGCTCCTCCACATAACCTGATTTATTTCCTGAAACAATAGAAGAAACTTGGGAGGATTCCTCCTTTTCATTAATAAGTTCAAAACACACAGAGGTCCTATCATATTTTGGCAAAGTGTCATCTTCTAAAATATTTTGTATGTAAGTATTTGTATGGCAATTATCAATGCAATAAGAAAAACACTCATGCATGACATCATCAATATCAAGATCACTCATATGTAACAAAGAGATTTTTCTTGATAACTCTTCACACCACAAAAATAAAGTAAGTTCATCATGCTGATTAGGAGTAATTTCATCATCACAGTACAAATTTGCAGCACTCATGGGGTTCGAATTATCATTGGAGGAGCATTGAAAATTAAAATAACCCACTCTATGGCAAAGTTCACAAATAAAAGGATAGATGGCACAAACCTTTTTACCAAGATCATCTAGAGCCCTAGAACACTTTCTAGTTTTTTCATTCATATGGTGGATACAATATTCATCTTCGATTTGATTAATTCCACAGGGTCTATGCATTCCACAAAAATTAACATGCTTATAAGAAACAGAAGTTTGGGCATGTTCATTGCAATCATTAATAACAGCTTTCATCCTTCATGCAAGTGTCTTTAAAAGGTTCATGATACTTATCAAAATTCTTCCTAGGCAATTCAAAATGAGAGGCAAAAGCTTTATAAACATTTGCAACAACTTGAGAGTCAAGACCATAAGTAGCACTCATACTTCGAATTTTATCAGTATCCATAAAAGTTTCAATGCATTTATAATCATAATTTATACCTGACTCTTTACCTTTGTCGTTCTCCCAATCTTCAGCGTTCTCCTCAATCCGGTCAAGAAGATCCCACCTAGCTTCAACCTCCTTGCTTGTGAAAGATCCCTCCAAACAGGCATCTAGATAGTCCTTGTGGTGTCCTGAAAGCCTTGCATAAAAATTATTAATAATGACATTACGGGGGAGCTCATGAATGGGACATTTGAGCATTAAAGACTTCAATCTCTCCCATGCTTGGGCAATACTCTCTCCATCATGAGGCCAGAAATTATATATGCGATTCCGGTCTTTGTGAATTTCACTCGGAGGATAGAATTTAGAGTAAAATAGAGGCACAATATCCTTCCAATCAAGAGAATGCCCATCCTTCGACTAGCTTGTACCAATGCACCGCTTTACCAGACAGCGACATAGAGAATAGTTTCTTCTTCACTTCATCCATGATACCTGCACACTTGAATAACCCGCATAATTCATGCAAAAGCAGTAAATGATCTCCAGGATGGATAGTTCCATCCCTTTCATAGCGGTTATCCATAACACGTTCAATAATTTTCATAGGTATTTTATACGAAATACTTTCAGCAGGTGGATTTAAAATATCAAAAGCATCATTAGAGTTATCGCATATGGGAGATAAAGTATTATCAGAGCAAATTGTCTCCCCTAAAGATGGGAAGCTAAAAATATCACAAAAACTAGCTTCCCCAAGCTTAGACTTCTCCATAGCATTAGCAGTAATTGCATTCATACTAATAACATTGCTACTATCATGCAAATAAGGTTCCATAGGTTTTTTAATTTTCGCATCAAACAATTCATATCTTAACTCGGAAATAGATTAAAAAGCTCATTGTTGTTTTCCATTATGCCTAACTAGTGAAAAATAAAAACAAGAAACAAAAAGATGCAATTGCAGGATCTAAAGGAAATAGCTTCGAGCACTCACACACCGGCAACGAGTGCTAGGAAATAGCTTAGTAGTCTGGAGGATGTGAATACCTTTTACCTTACCTCCCCGGCAACGGCGCCGTAAAATAGCTTGATGTCTACGCACGCTTCTATTCCTCGTAGACGAGTGTTGGGCCTCCAAGAGCAGTAGGTTTGTAGAACAGCAGCAAGTTTCCCTTAAGTGAATCACCCAAGGTTTATCGAACTCAGGGAGGAAGAGGTCAAAGATATCCCTCTCAAGCAACCCTGCAATCACGATACAAGAAGTCCCTTGTGTCCCCAACACACCTAATACACTTGTCAGATGTATAGGTGCACTAGTTCGGCGAAGAGATAGTGAAATACAAGTAGTATGGATGTATATGAGTGGTAATAGCAATCTGAATAAAATATGGCAGCGAGTAAACATGCAACTGTAACGATAAATAAACGGAGATTCGATGTTTGGAAACAAGGCCTAGGGATCATACTTTCACTAGTGGACACTCTCAACATTGATCACATAATAAAACCACTCTACACTCTCTTGTTGGATGACAAACACCATTAATTGTGTAGGGCTACAAGAGCACCTCAATGCCGGAGTTAACAAGATCCACAACATTCGATGTTCATATTTAAATAACCTTAGAGTGCAAGATAGACCAACGCAATTATATCGAGTACTAACATAGCATGCACACTGTCAACATCAACTATGAAAGGGGGAATAGATCACATCAATACTATCATAGTAATAGTTAACTTCATAATCTACAAGAGATCACAATCATAGCTTATACCAAGTACTACATGATGCACATACTGTCAACATTACATCATGGAGGAGGAATAGACTACTTTAATAACATCACCAGAGTAACACATAGATGATATTCAACTAGATCACAAAGAGAGAGATGAACCACGTAGCTACGGTAGAGCCCTCAGCCTCGGGGAAGAACTACTCCCTCCTCATCATAGGAGTCAGCAGAGTCGATGAAGATGGCGGTGGTGTCGATGGAGATGCCTTCCGGGGGCAATTCCCCGTCCCGGCAGGGTGCCGGAACAGAGACTTCTGTCCCCCGAATTGGAGTTTCGTGATGGCGGCGGCTCTGGAAGGTTTTCTGGTGTTTCGTCAATCCGTCTCGAGGTTTTAGGTCAGGGAGGCTTAAATAGGCGAAGAGGCGGAGTCGGAAGGGCCACGGGGGACCCACACAGTAGGGGGGCGCGCCTCCCCCTCTGGCCGCGCCGCCATGGCGTGTGGGGCCCCTGGGCCTCCCCTCTGGTCCCTCTTCGGTGTTCTGGAAGCTTCGTGGAATTATAAGATCGTGGGCCTTGATTTCGTCCAATTCCGAGAATATTTCCTTACTAGGATTTCTGAAACCAAAAACAGCGAGAAAACGAGAACCGGCACTTCGGCATCTTGTCAATAGGTTAGTTCCGGAAAACGCATAATAATGACATATAATGTGTATAAAACATGTGAGTATCATCATAAAAGTAGCATGGAACATAAGAAATTATAGATACGTTTGAGACGTATCACCCGAGAACCTCCAAGCCGGAGGACCTACTCCTTCCAGTTCCAGAGCGCCCTGTTCCTGAGAGCATCTCCACTCGTTTGGCATCCCCACGCCAACATCCGGACGAATCAACCGCCGGATTGGACGAAATAAATTCGTGGGGAGAACCATATTTCCAGTCGTCCACCCGGAGTTCGCCGGACATAGTCGAAATTCAAACAAATCGTCGTCCCGCTACAAATACGGCCAGTTGATCAGCAAAAGCATCAGGCACAGATCGGCGATCGGAGAAAAATTACACTAAAACAGGGGCGTCGGCAGTCCCGCCTGGCACGGCGGTGTCCGACGGCCCAGTTTCCTCACACGCCGTGGTCGAAGCGGCGGCCGACGTCGCAGCGGCGGCAGTCGACGTCGAAGCGGCGGCAGTCGACGTCGTAGACGGTGAGGAAGACGAGGTAGGAGCCGGAGACGAAGAAGAACTGGCCGGAGTGGGTCGGAGGATGTCGGTGCGATGGCCCTTGATACGTCTCCAACGTATCGATAATTTCTTGTGTTCCATGCCACATTATTGATGTTATCTACATGTTTTATGCACACTTTATGTCATATTCGTGCATTTTCTGGAACTAACCTATTAACAAGATGCCGAAGTGCCAATTCTGTCGTTTTCTGTTGTTTTGGTTTCGTAAATCCTAGTAAAGAAATATTCTCGGAATTGGACGAAATAAAAGCCCGGAGGCCTATTTTTCCACGAAGCTTCCGTGAAGACCGAAGACGAGATGAAGAGGGGCCACGGGGAGCCAAACCCTAGGGCGGCGCGGCCCCCCTTGGCCGCGCGGCCCTATGGTGTGGGCCCCCGTGCCGCCTCTCGACTTGCCCTTCCGCCTACTTAAAGCCTCCGTGACGAAACCCCCGGCACCGAGAGCCACGATACGGAAAACATTACCGAGACGCCGTCGCCGCCGATCCCATCTCGGGGGATCCCGGAGATCGCCTCCGGCACCCTGCCGGAGAGGGGAATCATCTCCCGGAGGACTCTACACCGCCATGGTCGCCTCCGGAGTGATGAGTGAGTAGTCTACCCCTGGACTATGGGTCCATAGCGGTAGCTAGATGGTTGTCTTCTCCCCATTGTGCTATCATTGTCGGATCTTGTGAGCTGCCTATCATGATCAAGATCATCTATATGTAATTCTATATGTTGCGTTTGTTGGGATCCGATGAATAGAGAATACTTGTTATGTTGATTATCAAAGTTATGCTTATGTGTTGTTTATGATCTTGCATGCTCTCCGTTATTAGTAGATGCTCTGGCCAAGTAGATGCTTTTAACTCCAAGAGGGAGTACTTATGCTCGATAGTGGGTTCATGCCCGCATTGACACACGGGACGAGTGACGAAAAGTTCTAAGGTTGTGTTGTGTCTGTTGCCACTAGGGATAAAACATTGATGCTATGTCTAAGGATGTAGTTGTTGATTACATTACGCACCATACTCAATGCAATTGTCTCGTTGCTTTGCAACTTAATACTGGAGGGGTTCGGACGATAACCTGAAGGTGGACTTTTAGGCATAGATGCGGTTGGATGGCGGTCTATGTACTTTGTCGTAATGCCCAATTAAATCTCACTATACTCATCATGATATGTATGTGCATGGTCATGCTCTCTTTATTTGTCAATTGCCCAACTGTAATTTGTTCACCCAACATGCTGTTCGTCTTATGGGAGAGACACCTCTAGTGAACTGTGGACCCCGGTCCAATTCTCTTTACTGAAATACAATCTACTGCAATACTTGTTTTTACTGTTTTCTCTGCAAACAATCATCTTCCACACAATACGGTTAATCCTTTGTTACAGAAAGCCGGTGAGATTGACAACCTCACTTGTTTCGTTGGGGCAAAGTAGCTTGGTTGTGTTGTGCAGGTTCCACGTTGGCGCCGGAATCTCCGGTGTTGCGCCGCACTACATCCCGCCGCCATCAACCTTCAACGTGCTTCTTGGCTCCTCCTGGTTCGATAAACCTTGGTTTCTTTCGAGGGAAAACTTGCTGCTGTGCGCATCATACCTTCCTCTTGGGGTTGCCCAACGAACGTGTGAAATACACGCCATCAAGCTCTTTTTCGGCGCCGTTGCCGGGGAGATCAAGACACGCTCCAAGGGGAGTCTCCACTTCTCAATCTCTTTACTTTGTTTTTGTCTTGCTTTATTTTATTTACTACTTTGTTTGCTGCACTAAATCAAAACACAAAAAAATTAGTTGCTAGTTTTACTTTATTTACTTGTCTTGCACTCTATATCAAAAACACAAAAAAATTAGTTTACTTGCATTTACTTTATCTAGTTTGCTTTATTTACTATTGCTAAAATGGCCAACCCTGAAAATACTAAGTTGTGTGACTTCACTAGCACAAATAATAATGATTTCTTATGCACACCTATTGCTCCACCTGCTACTACAGCGAGAATTCTTTGAAATTAAACCTCGCTTTACTCGAATCTTGTTATGAACCATCAATTTTCTCGGTGTTAGTTCCGATGATGTCTGCTGCCCATCTTAATAATTTTGTTGAACTATGCGAAATGCAAAAATATAAAGATGTAGATGGTGATATTATTAAACTAAAATTGTTCCCTTTCTCATTAAGAGGAAGAGCTAAAGATTGGTTGCTATCTCTGCCTAAGAATAGTATTGATTCATGGACTAAATGCAAGGATGCTTTTATTGGTAGATATTATCCCCTGCTAAAATTATATCTTTGAGGAGTAGCATAATGAATTTTAAACAATTAGATACTGAACATGTTGCTCAAGCTTGGGAAAGAATGAAATCTCCGGTTAAAAATTGCCCAATCCATGGATTGACTACTTGGATGATCATCCAAACCTTCTATGCGAGGACTAAATTTTTCTTCGCGGAATTTATTGGATTCAGCTGCTGGAGGTACCTTTATGTCCATCACTCTTGGTGAAGCAACAAAGCTTCTTGATAATATGATGATCAACTACTCTGAATGGCACACGGAAAGAGCTCCACAAGGTAAGAAGGTAAATTCTGTTGAAGAATCCTCTTCCTTGAATGATAAGATTGATGCTATTATGTCTATGCTTGTGAATGATAGGACTAATATTGATCCTAATAATGTTCCATTAGCTTCATTGGTTGCACAAGAAGAACATGTTGATGTAAACTTCATTAAAAATAATAATTTCAACAACAATGCTTATCGGAACAATTCTAGTAATAACTATAGGCCATATCCTTATAATAATGGTAACGGTTATGCTAATTCTTATGGAAATTCTTACAACAATAATAGGAATTCACCCCCTGGACTTGAAGCCATGCTTAAAGAATTTATTAGTACACAAACTGCCTTTAACAAATGCTGTTGAGGAAAAACTCAATAAAATTGATATTCTTGTTTCTAGAGTTGATAGTCTTGCTTCGATGTTGATCTTTTGAAATCGAAAGTTATGCCTAATGAGAATCATCATAATAAAATTGTTACTACAGCAAATGCCATCCAAGTTAGAATTAATGAGAATATAAGATTAATGGCTGAACCGCGTGCTAGGTGGGATAGAGAAGAAAATGAAAAACTAGCTAAAGAGAAGAATATAGCTAAAGTTTGGACTATTACCACCACTAGTAATGCTAATGCTACACATGTTGCTGCACCTCCTACTCATACTAATAAAAGAATTGGTGTTAGCAATGTTTCCACTTCTAATGCAAAGCGCGAAAACTGCCTCGAAACCGCTAAACTGCTGAAACTGCCTGCAATAAAGCTGCTGAAATTTTTTCCAACATTGGGGATGATGATCCCATTGCTTTAGATTATAATGGTTTGAATTTTGATGATTGCCACATCTCTGAAGTTATAAAGTTCTTGCAAAAACTTGCTAAAAGTCCTAATGCTAGTGCTATAAATTTGGCTTTCACGCATCATATTACAAATGCTCTCATAAAAGCTAGAGAAGAGAAACTAGAGCGCGAAGCCTCTATTCCTAAAAAGCTAGAAGATGGTTGGGAGCCCATCATTAAGATGAAGGTTAAAGATTTTGATTGTAATGCTTTATGTGATCTTGGTGCAAGTATTATGCCTAAGAAAATTTATAATATGCTTGACTTGCCACCGCTGAAAAATTGTTATTTGGATGTTAATCTTGTCGATCATTCTACAAAGAAACCTTTGTGTAAAGTTGATAATGTTCTGATAACGTTAACCATAATCTTGTTCCCGTTGATTTTGTTGTCTTGGATATTGAATGCAATGCATCTTGTCCAATTATATTGGGAAGACCTTTCTTCTAACCTGTTGGTGCTATTATTGATATGAGGGAAGGAAATATAAAATATCAATTTCCTCTCAAGAAAGGTATGGAACACTTACCTAGAAAGAGAATGAAGGTACCTTATAGATTCTATCATTAGAACAAATTATGATGTTGATGCTTCATCTCTCGATGTTACTTGATACACACTTTCTCGCGCCTAGCTGAAAGGCGTTAAAGAAAAGCGCTTATGGGAGACAACCCATGTTTTTACCTACAGTACTTTGTTTTTATTTTGTGTCTTGGAAGTTGTTTACTACTGTAGCAACCTCTCCTTATCTTAGTTTTGAGTTTTGTTGTGCCAAGTTAAGCCGTTGATAGAAAAGTAAGTACTAGATTTGGATTACTGCGCAGTTCCAGATTTCTTTGCTGTCACGAATCTGAGCCCACTGCCCTGCAGGAAGCTCAGAAAATTATGCCAATTTACGTGCATGATCCTCAGATATGTACGCAACTTTCATTCAATTTGAGCATTTTCATTTGAGCAAGTCTGGTGCCATTTTAAAATTCGTCAATACGAACTGTTCTGTTTTGACAGATTCTGCCTTTTATTTCGCATTGCCTCTTTCGCTATGTTGGATGAATTTCTTTGATCCACTAATGTATGTCCAGTAGCATTATGCAATGTCCAGAAGTGTTAAGAATGATTGTGTCACCTCTGAATATGTCAATTTATATTGTGCACTAACCCTCTAATGAGTTGTTTCGAGTTTGGTGTGGAGGAAGTTTTCAAGGATCAAGAGAGGAGTATGATGCAACATGATCAAGGAGAGTGAAAGCTCTAAGCTTGGGGATGCACCCGGTGGTTCACCCCTGCATATATCAAGAAGACTCAAGTCGCCTAAGCTTGGGGATGCCCAAGGCATCCCTTCTTCATCGACAAATTATCAGGTTCCTCCCCTGAAACTATATTTTTATTCGCCACATCTTATGTGCTTTTTCTTGGAGCGTCGGTTTGTTTTTGTTTTTGTTTTGTTTGAATAAAATGGATCCTAGCATTCACTTTATGGGAGAGATACACCCTCCGCTGTAGCATATGGACAAATATGTCCTTGGTTTCTACTCATAGTATTCATGGCGAAGTTTCTCCTTCGTTAAATTGTTATATGGTTGGAATTGGAAAATGATACATGTAGTAATTGCTATAAATGTCTTGGGTAATGTGATACTTGGCAATTGTTGTGCTCATGTTTAAGCTCTTGCATCATATGCTTTGCACCCATTAATGAAGAAATACATAGAGCATGCTAAAATTTGGTTTGCATATTTGGTTTCTCTAAGGTCTAGATAATTTCTAGTATTGAGTTTGAACAACAAGGAAGACGGTGTAGAGTCTTATAATGCTTTCAATATGTCTTTTATGTGAGTTTTTCTGCATCGGTTCATCCTTGTGTTTGTTTCAAATAAGCCTTGCTAGCCTAAACCTTGTATCGAGAGGGAATACTTCTCATGCATCCAAAATACTTGAGCCAACCACTATGCCATTTGTGTCCACCATACCTACCTATACTACATGGTATTTTCCCGCCATTCCAAAGTAAATTGCTTGAGTGCTACCTTTAAAATTCCATCATTCACCTTTGCAATATATAGCTCATGGGACAAATAGCTTAAAAACTATTGTGGTATTGAATATGTAATTATGCACTTTATCTCTTATTAAGTTGCTTGTTGTGCGATAACCATGTTCTACGGGGAACGCCATCAACTCATTGTTGAATTTCATGTGAGTTGCTATGCATGTTCGTCTTGTACGAAGTAAGGGCGATCTACACCGAGTTGAATGGTTTGAGCATGCATATTGTGAGAGAAGAACATTGGGCCGCTAACTAAAGCCATGATTCATGGTGGAAGTTTCAGTTTTGGACAAATATCCTCAAATCTCTAATGAGAAAAGAATTAATTGTTGTCAAATGCTTAAAGCATTAAAAGAGGAGTCCATTAACTGTTGTCTATGTTGTCCCGGTATGGATGTCTAAGTTGAGAATAATCAAAAGCGAGAAATCCAAATGCGAGCTTTCTCCTTAGACCTTTGTACAGGCGGCATAGAGGTACCCCTTTGTGAAACTTGGTTAAAGCATATGTATTGCGGTGATAATCCAGGTAGTCCAAGCTAATTAGGACAAGGTGCGAGCACTATTAGTACACTATGCATGAGGCTTGCAACTTATAAGATATAATTTACATGATGCATATGCTTTATTACTACCGTTGACAAAATTGTTTCATGTTTTCAAAATCAAAGCTCTAGCACAAATATAGCAATCGATGCTTTTCCTCTATGAGGACCATTCTTTTACTTTCAATGTTGAGTCGGTTCACCTATTTCTCTCCACCTCAAGAAGCAAACACTTGTGTGAAGCTGTGCATTGATTCCTACATACTTGCTTATTGCACTTATTATATTACTCTATGTTGACAATATCCATGAGATATACATGTTACAAGTTGAAAGCAACCGTTGAAACTTAATCTTCTTTTGTGTTGCTTCAATATCTTTACTTTGAATTATTGCTTTATGAGTTAACTCTTATGCAAGACTTATTGATGCTTGTCTTGAAGTGCTATTCATGAAAAGTCTTTGCTTTATGATTCACTTGTTTACTCATGTCATACACATTGTTTTGATCGCTGCATTCACTACATATGCTTTACAAATAGTATGATCAAGTTTATGATGGCATGTCACTCCAGAAATTATCTTTGTTATCGTTTTACCCGCTCGGGACGAGCGAAACTAAGCTTAGGGATGCTGATACGTCTCCAACGTATCGATAATTTCTTGTGTTCCATGCCACATTATTGATGTTATCTACATGTTTTATGCACACTTTATGTCATATTCGTGCATTTTCTGGAACTAACCTATTAACAAGATGCCGAAGTGCCGATTGCTGTTTTCTGCTGTTTTTGGTTTCAGAAATCCTAGTAAAGAAATATTCTCGGAATTGGACGAAATAAAAGCCCAGAGGCCTATTTTTCCACGAAGCTTCCAGAAGACCGAAGACGAGACGAAGAGGGGCCACGGGGGAGCCAAACCCTAGGGCGGCGCGGCCCCCCCCTTGGCCGCGCGGCCCTATGGTGTGGGCCCCCCGTGCCGCCTCTCGACTTGCCCTTCCGCCTACTTAAAGCCTCTGTGACGAAACCCCCAGTAGCGAGAGCCACGATACGGAAAACATTACTGAGACGCCGTCGCCGCCGATCCCATCTCGGGGGATCTCGGAGATCGCCTCCGGCACCCTGCCGGAGAGGGGAATCATCTCCCGGAGGACTCTACACCGCCATGGTCGCCTCCGGAGTGATGAGTGAGTAGTCTACCCCTGGACTATGGGTCCATAGCAGTAGCTAGATGGTTGTCTTCTCCCCATTGTGCTATCATTGTCGGATCTTGTGAGCTGCCTATCATGATCAAGATCATCTATATGTAATTCTATATGTTGCGTTTGTTGGGATCCGATGAATAGAGAATACTTGTTATGTTGATTATCAAAGTTATGCTTATGTGTTGTTTATGATCTTGCATGCTCTCCGTTATTAGTAGATGCTCCGGCCAAGTAGATGCTTTTAACTCCAAGAGGGAGTACTTATGCTCGATAGTGGGTTCATGCCTCGCATTGACACCGGGACGATGTGACGAAAGTTCTAAGGTTGTGTTGTGCTTGTTGCCACTAGGGATAAAACATTGATGCTATGTCTAAGGATGTAGTTGTTGATTACATTACGCACCATACTTAATGCAATTGTCTGTTGCTTTGCAACTTAATACTGGGGGGGTTCGGACGATAACCTGAAGGTGGACTTTTTAGGCATAGATGCGGTTGGATGGCGGTCTATGTACTTTGTCGTAATGCCCAATTAAATCTCACTATACTCATCATGATATGTATGTGCATGGTCATGCTCTCTTTATTTGTCAATTGCCCAACTGTAATTTGTTCACCCAACATGTTGTTCGTATTATGGGAGAGACACCTCTAGTGAACTGTGGACCCCGGTCCAATTCTCTTTATCGAAATACAATCTATCGCAATACTTGTTTTTACCTGTTTTCTCTCGCAAACAATCATCTTCCACACAATACGGTTAATCCTTTGTTACAGCAAGCCGGTGAGATTGACAACCTCACTTGTTTCGTTGGGGCAAAGTAGCTTGGTTGTGTTGTGCGGGTTCCACGTTGGCGCCGGAATCTCCGGTGTTGCGCCGCACTACATCCCGCCGCCATCAACCTTCAACGTGCTTCTTGGCTCCTCCTGGTTCGATAAACCTTGGTTTCTTTCTGAGGGAAAACTTGCTGCTGTGCGCATCATACCTTCCTCTTGGGGTTGCCCAACGAACGTGTGAAATACACGCCATCAGCCCTCGTACCAAATCCTCGTCTCCTCGTCCATCAGGGCCGTGTTGCCGCCCATCAAAAACGCCAAGTCTGTGTTACTCTTCTTCGCCGCCGTCGTCGTCTTCAGCAGGGCGATCCGAGCGCCTTGGTTGGCGAGCATCTCCCTCCACCTGCCGTCGAACTTGTCGTCCCTCCCGGCGGCGTGCGTCCTCGCGTCGGCCCAGCACTTGTCGAAAGACGCCTGCAGGCTCTCGGCGGGATGGCCCATCTTTTTTGAGGTCTTTCGGCTTTCTTCGGCCGAGTTCCGGGCGGCCATCCGATGAGCCAGGCGCCGGAGCGTCGGGGTTGTACTGTTCGTTCTTGCTCTTGGCGAGGTTCTTGCGGGTTTCCGCCCACTTCTCGCACCTCTCGATGCGGGAGAAGACGTTCAGGAACTTGAACGCCAAGTCGGTGTCGTCATGGTACATGTCGAAAGCACGGCGCATCTGGGGAAAAAGAGGACGGCGAGACGGGTCAGCTCACGGCGATCACTACACAGGCAGACACGGTGGGGACAGCTAACCTTTTGTTCGAAGTCGGCGCCGCTCGCTGGGCGAGTCTTGATCTCCTCAAGTATGCCGTGCCATTTGGTGCACGCCGTCTGTATGATCCCCCAATGGGTGGCCATGGCCTTGTCTCCCCGGTTCATGATCGTCTTGTTGAAGTAGGGATCGACGAGCTTGCGTTCGTCGAACACCTGCTTCACTCGAAGCCAATACGTGTCCTACGACTGATTGGCCCCGGTTATGCCGTTCATTGACACGGTAATCCAAGCTTCAGCGAGGCACTCCTCTTCCTTCCCCGTCCATTTGATACGCGGTTCGGCAGGCGGCGAGTCCTTCTTCCTCTTCTTATTTCCCTTCGACAGGTTGTCATCGGCGACCTCGGCTTGAGTTGGCTGTTCTTCTTCTTCTTCTTCGACGGCTTGGCTTCCGTCGGCCACATCCTCCACCCACTCATTGCGCGCCGCGACAGCTGCCGTCGCCCTCGCCTCCTCTTGCGTGAAGAACCCCGGGCTCGCAGCGGCGGCCATGGAGCCGGAGTTGATCATCTCGTAGATCACCTCGTCGTTCGGCGCCGCCATCGCACCGAACGGGAGTGGCCCTCGTCACAGGGCCGGCGAGATGCCCTCATGCTGGTTCTCGTTCAGGTTGCCGACGGCGAGCTCGGCCGACACGACGGCGTGAACCTGGACGTTTGGCCGTAGGTGGCCTCTTGGAACATGGCAGGCGACGACGGCGAGAAGCTCGAAGGGGAGAAAGTCGACGGGGAACTGCTTGTACCTTGCATCGGCCATTGGCCGGGGAACATGGCGGCGCCGCCGCCACCGCGAGCATGGCCCATGCTCATGGCCATGGAGAGCTTCCTCGCTTGTTCGTCCAGGGCGGCCGCCGCCGCCCTCTTCGCGGAGAGTTTTTTCTCCCTCTCCGCCCTGCCGCTTGTTTCGATCTGGCGCCGCTCGACGTCCGCCGCCCACAGTTCGTTGGACAGACCCGGCAGCCACTCCTTCGGCGCCCGCGGCTTCCTCGCCTTCGGCGGCATGGTGGTGGACGAGAAGACGAGGAGGAGAATGGAGATGCCTATCCACACATTCGGCGGGAGAGAATGGGGATATGCAAGCAAATTGGAGGGAAATCGACAGGATTTGGCTTTCCGTCGCCGACTACGAGGGTCCACACGACGTTTCGCGCCAAATTCTTTCGTCCGGAGTCCCCGAGCGCGCCTCGGGGACCGGGATGGCGTGGGCTCGCCGGATAGATGAAGGGCCAAATCCGGACGAAAACGAGGAATCGGGATCGCGACTCGGATCGAACTTCGCCGTCCGGATGAAAAAACGGCGCTCGAGGGCCTCGTCCCGACAAGCAGGACATCTCCGTGTAGTGCAGCCTTGACATGCAAATGGCAAGGGGTGATTCGAGTCGTTCTCGATGTGCAGGCGTTGCCCCCTAGCAGGAACTACCTTCCCCGCCGAATTGCTGTCTTCCGCAACCTGGTGATGCTCTTGTTCCTATGGCTCTGCTGCTGTATAAATATCATTTGATATGTGCAGCTGGGTACCGTACTAAACCGTCGTCTTCCCCAACCTGGTGATGGTGTTGCTACTGTGTCTCTGCTGCTACATTGGAATCATCTGAATGTGCAGCTGCGTACAGATTCCGGCTTCAGGTGCATAACCCATGATGTTACCTAGGTGTATGTTGATTTTTTTCAAAATAAGCATCTCGTCAATGAGTGGATAACTGGATACTAGGCAGGACGTTTCTGGTGTAGGATGAACACCTGCATCTTGGATTTCCTAACGCATGTGTAGGAAAGCGACAAATTATTGGGGTACATGCTTTACCTCAGCAAAAGGTCCTTGATAATCAAATGGTTGATCATCATGCACAGGTTTATCGTGCCCGCTCTCAATGATCATGTTGTGCATGATCACATATGCGTTCATCACCTCCCACATCTCAGACTAAGACCAAGTGAGAGCAGAGTACCTAACAACGACGAAACGCTGCTGAAGCACCCCAAAAGCACGCTCAACATCCCTGCGAGCTGCTTTCTGGCATGTTGCAAAATAAGTGTCCATCTTCGAGCTGAAGCCGAAATTGTCTTCACAAATGTAGCATACGTCGGGTAGATACCATCAGCTAGATAGTACCCCTTGTTGTATGCGTGGTTGTTTACCTTAAAGTTCACGGCAGGAGCTTGTCCCTCAGATAGCCTGGAAACACCTGAGAGCGCTACAACAGTGCACTTCTTGATTGAGGTGAATCCCCACAAACCTGTACAATCTTGCTTGATCATGAAATAGTCGTCGTACTCCCTGACGCTGAAGACAATCTTCATGAATATATCCTTGTTCATCCTAAACCGGCACCGAAATTCCTTCGGCGAATGAGTCATGTTGTTGCCGAAGTAGTCGGCGTCAAGCACCATGGCGCCGGCTTGACGATGTCGGTTGACGTTCTTCCTCTTGCCTGGCTTTGAGCTGTCGCGTCGAGGCACGCCGAACAAAGGCTGCCGAACGCGGAGGAAGCTCAGCTGCTGCTGCTGTCGCCGAACAGCCACAACGTTCTCATCCTCCGTGAACAGTTGCACCAACATCTCATCGTCGCAGTCTATCGCGGCAATCCGACGAACACCTTGCGGGCACGGGCGGTTGTGCGGCGGTGGCGGCGACCTCTGTTCCGGTCGAAACAGCAGCCGCCGGTCGAGGGGGTCGCGGCGGTGTCGATGGACGGCTCTTCCTAGACAGGCGACGGTGTCTATTGCAAGCAGGGGATCGACGGGGACAGTGGCGATGGAGATCTAGAGGGGTGGGAGTCAGCTCGGGCGTGGGTGGGGACTGGGGAAAGCGGTGCGTCTGGGCTGCTAGACGGAGCCCACACACGGTTTCTGACATGCCGCGAGGCGCCGGCGCGTCCGATCCGCACCTTTCGTGAAGGGGCCGGCACGGGGTTTCCGACGCATCTATTGAGCTGAAAAACGCGTCGGCACTTTTTGGGGCACGCTGGTGTGAGCCTATTTTAGACACTGGCCCCCAAAAAGCTATCGAGGTCACTATGGGGCGTCCCGGTGGAGATGCTCTAGTCGTGAAGTACTTGAGATCAAACCTCAAAGTTTGGAGCTCTGGCATTGCTCACAAAACATACGCTAAGGTTAGCCATAGTGCTAGTATCTTAGCTAGTATTATACACCTTAGCCCCATAAAAATACTGATATGTCATCTAATTAATAAGGAGAGAGAGATTTAAAATACTATTAGTATCATAGAAGGATATTGTATCATAGCGTACATTACAAAAAAGTTAATGTCAAATAGATCTTATACACAATTTTGCATTGAGATTCTACAAATCAGTAATGTAAATATAATACTCTCTCCGTTCCTTTCTATAGTGCCTATTGTATTTTGGCACGGAAATTAGCGCAAGCCATTTTTTGACACAAAACCCCCTAGCGATCTTAGAAACAAAATAGGAAACTGAAATCAGATCTCACAAAATAATCTTGTTTCCATAAACGATCGCGTCATGTACTCCCTCTCTCCCGCTATTCTTTCCATAATCAGATTGATTTCCACATTTTCTGGATGGGAACAGATTGGTTTCCAGATTTACTGGACGGGAACAGGTTCGTTTCAAGATTTTCTGGACGGGAAAAGATCGGTGGACGGGATTCTTTGCAAAAAAAACATAGCTTTACTCTTATATTCTGAAACAAAAGCGACAAAACAATAGGCATTATAGAAAGGAACGGAGGGAGTAAGATTAAGGTACTACTCCATGATATCTTGCATTATAGAGATATTATCATACACGAGTATCATATACTACGTGATACTACCAACTTTATACAGCCTAAAGATGAATAACTGATGTACCAGTTTGACCAATAAATGGTCAGTTAAATATTGGTTTAGCCTTTAAATTGTTCTAAGAGTCTTGAGAAATATTAAAGCCCAATTGTTGCCTGTTGAATTATATAAGATGTCCCATGTCTGGTAGTTTCAGAATAATGGATGGTATATGTTTATTATAAGTTAAGCTTCTCCAAAGTTTGGCCAAATTTATAGGAAATTATGTCAATATCGACAAAGTCAAAACTACATAGTCCATTGCATGATCAATATAATAAAATTATGTTGATATATTTTTCTACAAACTGATCAAACTTAAAATAATTCGACCTAGAACTAACATAGAACTTCAACTGTTTTAAAATAGAGAGGGAGTAGTATGAAGTAGTTTGTCGTTTGGCGTAAACTGTCCCTTGACGGTGGCGTTTCTGACCCGATGGCAAGCGACACAGACATTCTCGCAGCATATATAGACAAAGGAAGCAAAAGCATTTATCTAGTATATCTATGTGGACATATCATCGTGACAAAATTGGAAGTGTGTTCCATTACGTTTGGAAACGAGGGGTTTTATTATTTTATCGTAAAGCTTCCAATTTACTAGCAGCAAAACGGGGGCTGACCAAATAGGAGTATACTAGCAAAAGTGCCCGTGCGTTGCACCGGGAAAATAAATACTAAACCATTATAGCAAAAGATTCACACATTAATACACACATAATATTTTGATGACGGTTCAGAAATTTAGAATTCAAAACATCCGTACTACTCAATTTTTTCCAGACAATCTAGCTAGCAGAGCACAGTAACCCTAGTCTTACTTTTGCCTTTTCCCATTATCTCCTTCAATATATCATGGGCGGAAAAGGATATCTATATAGTCTCTAAATAAACCTGATTAGGTTTGCATTATTATGGTGGACTTTCTAAGTGAAAATCTATTTAAGTGTGCTATATATAACACATCATTATTTACCTCGTCGCTAGGCAGCAACCAACTCCACCATCTATATCTGTCGCCCCACAAGGGCCACGACTCCCCCTTGCCAGGGCCGCTTACGGCTTCACCTTCAACGCAGGCATTGTCTCTAACCTGGTGAACCACCATTTCGTCCTTTCCATCCAGGCCTCCGACAATAATGCGTCCTCGAAGTTTGCCATCATTCCCATCCAGCTGGTATGAACCTTTTTTTGTTGCTCCTACCTCATTCCTCGAGGGCATCTCCACCGGACCGACGCGGACACGAAAATGACTATTTTTTCAACTTTCCCGCAAGCGCCTGCCCTACCGGTAGTGTCATTTTTTTACTGCAAAGGGCGGACCAGTATGGGTCATGCATTAAATTAGGAAGGCGAGAGAAATAGGAATATGCCTTTTGTATGGCTATCACAGCCATTAATTTAGGTAAAAGAGAGAGGGGTCAGGCAGACCATGTGACGGATACATGTACGCACGTACAGTGTTCGCCTAGATGCAAAACCTCCGTAAATTTAGTCCAAAAGTACGTCTGCGGGAACATACCAGTCACTATGCGTCCAACGGCTGGACTGGAGGTAGACCCATGTTTTATCTGGGTAGACCAAAATGGACATTTTTGTGTTTGTTTGCGTCAGGCCATAGGAGATTACCTAAGGATTTTATTTTTCAACTTTGTTGTATTTCAAAAAAATGCTGTCAAAAATGTTTGCTCTTTTCTTTTTCCACAAACACCTTTTTTCATTTCTCTTATTTTTGAGGGGGGAAACAGCCATCACTTTATTAAATGGGAATGCTCATTGGAAATTCTGGATACAAATCTAGGCAAACGAGCGATTACCAAAATCTAGGCTGAAGCAACGGGCTACGACGGGCCCGGGCCGTCTGCTGTTTGTGCAAAACGAAAGAGCCCAAGTAGACCCACTCTGAACTGAAGGCTCAAGGAACCCGCACGCAACCCCAAATTAGCTATAGATTTATTTCTCCCTCTTAAGCGCCGCCGCTTATAGCCTACTTCAAGCGCCAGCTCGAGCTTGATCAAAGCTTCGGCGTCACGGCGGCTGGGGATGCGCGAGGCTCCCCCTCTCAGAGGGGCACCCTCATTTTCTTCTCTTTCCGCGCGTCCTCATGATCCTCCGCTTCCGTCGATCCCAGCCCAGCGCTCGCCATGCCGTCCACCAAGGCTCCAGCTGGGGGTATTTCCCTAGATTTCCTCACGTTTCCTTACCTTCCTTTTTTTTCATCTGCCTTCCTTTGCTCGCTCGAGGGTCACGGCCGCCAATCAGCAATTCCTTTCTAATCAGATTTTAGTGAGGTGGCTTGTTGATTCCAGAAAACTGGACGTACTTAAACCGGCCGAATTTTTTATGCTGTACCGAGGTGGGACTATTGAGCGCTGATGCAGTTTTTGATCGAACGGATTTCAGGAGACTTGCGGCCCATGCATGCAGACCATGCCCACCAACACAACGTGGCCCAAGCGGAATCTAGAACAGTTCGCAGCACGACGGACCGACGCCCACACGCCCACACGTTCCTTCCGGCCCATACGCCCACACATTCTGATCCACGTTCGAAGACGAAGCTGCCACATTTCTTCTTCCTTGCAACGCCAGAAAAGGGGACGCGCAGGAGGTGCGCTAGATCGACTCGAGATCGTTATAAGCTGAGTATTAGCCAATTTTATGACTCAACCTTTCACTCGACTCAATCAGAGCTCGCTCGAATTTTAATTGTGATCATGATTTTGATACATACAATATCTATTTGTAAATATAAATTATGGTTTTATATTGATATTTAAATTAAACAAAGATTCAAAATTGCTGACGGAACCAAGTGATGTGACCAAGTAGAGCAACAGTCCAACTATCTGTACGAATACAACGAGCAGCAGCCCCCAATCGGAAAGAGCAGCAGCAGTTTCCATCAGAAAGAGCAGGACGCGGCCGAAATCGCTCGCTGCCGCTCCTCATCCAGAAGCTTCAGGTGCTCTGAAATCAGCCGGTCCTCATCCACCTCTCTAGTTGGTCAGAATCGGAAGTTGCTTCTAACCCCGAGACCCCATCTTTCTCAACCTTGAGCCATCATCTCTGCCCGTCCCAAACCCCAAGTGGTGCGGCGCCAGCCCCTCCCCTCTCCCCGCGTGACGCCCGCCACTCTGTCCCTCCCCATCCCAGGTGTGGCGCCCGCCCCCTCTGCCCCTTCCCATCCTATTTTTACTTTTTCTCATCAAGATCCCTCCGCGACGGTCGAGTCCGACGGTTCAAACATAAACAAAGGTCCATGCTTTATCTATCAATTGGATGCTTGATTATTACTTATGCTGGGTTCTTGCTGTAGCGTTGCGCGCTAGTATATACGTTAGAGTAAATGCAGAAACGTGTGCTACTCCTACTCACAACTCACTAGCCCAGCTGAAACAAATCAAAGAACCAATTGGCTAGCGTCGTGCTTACTGCAGGTAACCGTGCATCGTAGAATTTCGGCGCATGCGCAATCACAACGTCATGTTAAGCCAAGACAGGGCTAACACACCAACATAGGGCAAAGTCAAACAAGGTTAGGACTTAGGAGTAGCAGCCGGCCGAAAGAAAAACCTCAACCGCCGCAACATATTTAGCTTAATCATCTGATGATTCTTTGAGCATGCGTGTCGCCGTACGCGCGTCCGTCGGGACATGCATGTACATACATACACAAATGCCCGTACATGTGCCAAGTACAAATGAGAGTATACTGTTAAGATTCCCAAATAAGAATACTACTCTATAATGAAAAATGCGAAGTCAGCTGTTAAGATTCCAGAGAGGGCAGTTAGCCATTTTCATGTTGGAAGCAGCATGATTTTGGGTGGATGAATTGTGCTTTCAAGCTGGATGCAATAATGGAGTAGGTCGCGACTCGCGAGTAGTACAAACTCTGATAGAGAACATAATCAACGTCGCTGACTTCTGTGCAACAGTGTGGTACAAGCTGATAGACACCACACGGTTGACAAACCAATATCTTAAGGCGCTTTTTTCCCTGGTATTTTGAAGCTAATGAAGCTTCAACGGTTTAGTGTAAGTTTGCATAGTTGTTCTTTTGTAAAATCATTTTTAATAGAGATGTATATCGTTTTACTATGTCCAATAATTTCAAAGCAAATCAAACAGCCAAAATCATGAATTTTGAGCTTTTCTAACTTTTACGGTCGATATACGCAAAATATTATAGAGACTGATCACACTAAAATAATATCATTATAGTTTTTATGAAAAATATTTCATAATTATCATGAAAACTTTAAATTATTTGCTCCTATTGTAAGAAAAAATTGGACCAAAATTATATGAACTCATCGTCGCCCTTATCAAATAAACAAGAGACCAAAAGAGAAAATGCAAGACATAAAAGAACAAATCAAATGAACAGGTCCAACGGCATCCAACCCATTCTTAGAAGGATAAGAGGCGTGGTCTGTAGACTATCTACACCAACTACCTTTCAAGGGTCCATAGATCAAAAGAGTTCATTTTGGTACTTTTCATTCCTACCTATGGGAATTTTGGTGGTCAATTGTAACAAACAAATATACTGGTAACACATAAACCAAGGTGTGGACAAAACTTCTTTCAGATGATACCTCTATCTAAGGCTCTTTTGGAGGTTTGAGAGGAGAGGAGTTATCATAATGAAAATATTTTTGTCGTCACCGGCAACTCCCGCGTGCATGTCATCGAGTTCCAATATAAATCAAGGCCACACCCCTTAACTATATTACACCCTTGTCCTTATGAGTCATGGTAGTTCCCTCTCATGCGTGGGGTGGCTCTCGTGACTAGCATGGCATGCTTAGGGAACGATAACTTACATGAGTCAATGGTTTGGTGAAGTTGTTGCTTGCTGAGACCGGTGGAGCTTCCGGTTACTCAACATCGTGAGGCATTGAGGTGAAACAACCGAGCGGTGTTAAGACGTGAAACTTGGAAATGACTTGATGATTGGCGTTTTTCAAGGACATAGAGGGCACTGCCACCAGATTTGGCACCTCAACTACGTCCTAGTTGTTGAGTTCTTTTTTAGGTTCTCATAGCTTCTTGCATTTGAGGTGGTCCATGTTGAGGAGAATGACTCCTTTGATGGCATGGTCACATTCTATCGAGAAGCAATGACTCCACCAGAGGACAGTTGGATTAGGCTATATTAAGATCGGGAAACAAGGCTTCCTCTAGGGGCTGACAACTCAGACCATGGAGAGCAGGATGCAAGGCTTGCTCCTTTGGTTTGACACTTTAGTTCGACGATAGGCACCCACACACGCGCGCGCACACACACACAGTGTGTTTGTGTGCACGCGCGTGTGTGTGGGTGCGTGTGTGGGTGCGTGCGCGCGCGCGCGTGTGTGTGTGGGGGGGGGGGGGTGTTGGTATTAGAGTTTTCTATATCAAAAAGTGGAAGCGGTAACACTTGGTTCCTTTGATTTCATGATGCTCTTTAAGTACCGAGTCTAGAGTTCCGGTACCTAGATCAACATCTGATGATTGTGAACATGTTAATTTATTGCTTGTGTGCCATTTCTTTGTTGAAGCCTTCAATTGGACATTGCTCATACAAGCTCCATGTTGTGAAATCCCATATCAGGGGTTTGGTGTCTAGATTTGGTGACATTGTCATTCTCTTCATGGAGGCTCTCACTATTTGGAGAAAAAAATCATAGTCGGCGTGGTATCTTGGATGCAGCTTGGCATTCGCGCTTATTTCCGTGTGCCTTATTTTATTTTTTATTTTTTTCCCATTTTTAGTAAGTTGGATGTATGTATCATGTGCATCTAGAATATCTTTCACAATGTATTATTGCAGAGGCTGGATGTACTTAATGTCACCTTCTTATCAATATATATCATCTATTAGCAAAAGAGAGTCTTGATCCAATCCACTAATGGATCAGCCACATAGGATGATTGTCATGAAGAGAGAAATAGAAAAATAAGTTTGCCTTCTCTAATAGATGATTCCTTAGTAAGAATGAAAAGGCCGTTTTTCGTAATTTGTAGGAGAAGCCATATCTAAGGATACCAATTTTACCTATTTGCCAGTATGGGTACCTGTGGGTATCGTACCTGCATGGAGACGATATGGGCATAGTATTATACCCACGGCTAGTATCCATACCCTAGCCGTTAAGTCATGGGTAGGGCACAAGTATATTCTTGTACCTATTGATATACCCATACCCTACCCGTTTATTATTACTTTTTCACGTGACAGTCTTACTCTTATTGACTTATAATTTAGAATATGAGATTGTGATTTCTATATTTTGATAAGTGTTATGTACTTAACTACCTATTATTGAGTTGAGATAATTCATTTTTTCTTCAAATTTTCTACCAATAAGTTTAATTTTTTGAATAACTTGTATACTAATTAATCTACATGTAGCGTACCCAATGGGTATGATTACCCGTCGGGTATGCGTATGAGTAAAATTTTATACCCACAGACACATGTATGGGTAGAAGTTTGTACCCACTGACTATATGGGTGGGTATGGTATTTATCTATGATAGCTCCTAGAATGATGTGTTTTCCAAGGTGATTCGATTTTATTTGCATTCGTTTGTTTTCGCTTTCTAATTAACTGGTAAAGTGGCAAAATACAACGAACGTTGCTTTTCCTTATGCTCTTATGAAACTTGAAGGAAATGGTAAATTTTGGAAGGAAATTAAGTCATAAATGAAGAATTGGGGGAAATCAATAGCAAGTCCTTAATGGTCAAATTTAACATCCCAGGTAAGAGATAACTTAACGACCACTAGTATAGTTAACCTGACCGTAGCATGTGACCGTACCATTGCTGCCGCCTTCGCCTATTCAAAAGGAACAACTGTTGTGAAGGGGCCAGATACGAAAAATATTCACAACCACCACATTTCATCCTCGAACAGAGAAGAAGAGATTTGAATTAAGAAGAACTCATTGTTCGATCTTCACTGCGATCCTCGTCCTCAAGATTCTTCACTCCATCATTGACATCATCACATATAGATAAATTCATCATTGTAAGATCTTCACATTCAAGACTCTTAAGATTGGATTTCGTTTAATGCTATTTCTGGCTTTCTACGGTAATATCGAGATGAACTTCATATGCAATATCGTCCCGTCTTGTTTTAAATCTATTGTCATGTGCAGGTAAATCCCCTTGCGTGAGAGAGGTAGGGGCTTAGTGAGATGTGTGTTCCTATTATCATTTCCATTAACTTGTGAAAGCTAATTTAATCATTACCTATGATATTGATTATATATGTTTTTGTAATGCTTCTTCTCTAATTAAGGGCACGGGCAACATGATCTAGAGACCTACATAGATGAACACTTGTTATCTAGCAATTCCACGACCTCCTAGTGATAGTGAAGATATCAAAGAGAAGTGAACACAAGTTGAGGAGAACGAGGAACCATTAACTGTAATGTGGTGGTCCGGTCTCACAAACTTAATAATTATGTTAGCTATTGCTGATAGCAACAGGTAATTGGATTCTATCGATCCCGACATCAAGAGGATAGGTGAATCAAGGATTGATTGCCTACTTGTATCCTGATATGCTAAAAGTACCTCCACATACCAATTGCATCTATATATTCATTCATATGGCACACTCACTATCACCATGAATTGTACTTCTCCACGCATGTGCTCTCATCAGCAAGAACCCAACACATAACCATCTACTTTGGTTTTGTTACTATTCAGTCTTTACTTTACGCTCAATTACTTTTCAATCATTGCTTCCAACTCACCACTTCCATCTAAACACTTGCAGTCAATTCACTCAAAACAATGTGACTCCTTGGGTGCAACAGAAACACCAAATAATATTACTTGCCTTCTTGCTCTATGTGGGTTTGATATATAAGTAGAAATATTTGTTGTAACGATCATGTGTTATTGCAGGTCATCAAGCTATTTTATGGCGTTATTACCGGGGAGCTATAGTGTCAAGTATTGTTTCTTGACACGGTAATTGTCGAATCATAAATGATCTCTGCTTTAGACAGAGGCGCTACTCGATGTGGAAGAAGAAAATATTTACCTGAATATATTGAGCGCATACCCGACATTAGACGTGACCAAACAACAACAAATCTACTAAGATCAGCTACTTTTGATATAAACTCTTTGATGTCGAGGGAGTGTGTGCGTGTTAAGCTATTTCTGAGATAGGTTCTAGTGAACTGAGTATTAGTATTCAAATTATCCTCCAAGCACAAGCAACATCCTTCTTGGGAGAAGGAGAGGATCCAACAATGCATTTAGATATTTTTTACATTTTATGCGAAACTTTTAAGCCTAAAGAAATTCCCATAGAAGATATGTTGTTGTGTCCTTTTCACTGGTCTTTATAAGGTAAAGTTTACTTATAGTTATGATCATTGACTCATCAGTCATCATTATATAAGAATCTAGGAACAGCGTAGTAATGCATTTATGCTAGGATTCACTTCTATGGCTCAGAAAATGAAGGCAATGAAAGACATAACTAACTTCACCCAACAAGATGGCGAGGGCTTCTCACAAGGTAGGGGGAGATTCTCCTAAATTCTTAAGTTCATACCCAATCATGGATTTCATAACAATGTTACTTATCATTGCTTTTATTATGGGTTGAACAAAGAATCCAAGTAGAAGATCCATGGAAGCGCACAAGGAGTCTTCCTGAACCTAATGTTTCAAGAAGGAAAATCACTTATGGAGGAAATAACTCTCAGCGAAGAGCAATATTATAATGATCCCCCAAAGCTAAAAGAAAGAGGGTATACATCCTTTAAGCCTAGAAGATATGAATGATGCAAGGAATGCTTTGCTGGCCCATGGTAAATCTATTGATTAAATAAAAAGCATGAGCATTAACCTTGCTGAACAATATGAGGAAGAAGATAGAATTAGCCTAGATTTGCAACATTTCAAGTTCCAACAAGAAAAATGTCAAATAGGTGTATATGGATATTGTGCATAATGATTTGTATGATTTAGGAGCAAGGGTAAGTGTGATGTCATTCCCCGTCTATAATAGATTACAATTGCATGACTATGTACCTAGTGTTGTAACTTTGAAAATGGCTGATAAGTCCATGAAACAACCCGTTGGAGTGTAGAAGATGTATAATAAGAATAGATATCCAATTAATTCCCACTTATTTTATTATACTTGGTACGCATGAAGATAACAAATTATCAATTATTTTGGGAAGACCTCTTCTTAGTATTGCAGGAGCTTATGCCAATTGCGCTGAAGGAAAAAAAATCGTCTTCAAGATATATGACGAAGAAATCACAAGTTATTTTCGTAATAAAAAATGTAATAACCGAAGATATATACCACCTGGTAAGAGAATGAATGTGGTGAGTGTTCAAAAAAAAAATCCGAGGTATGTTTACCAACTTGAGAAATTTGTAGTTGAGCTATGCAACTTTAAAGAAAGCGCTTAATGTGAGGCAACACATCATTCGAAATAGAAATAGAAAATATATATGCATAAATAATGTTAATTTTCAATGTGCTACCAGAGTTTGGAATTTTTCAGAGTGAAGAACATAACTATAAGGAAGAATAGGAGAAGAAAAGAAGAAAGTGCGGGTTAAGAGAAGTAACATGAGTATTAAGAGTGTCGTTACACTCATCGTGACCATACTAGTTGATCGTACCAAAGGTCTTATTCTATGTTTACATCAGGTGAATTTTTGGTCCATGGTGAAATCAGAAGAAGGAATATCACGAAGTCCGGATTGGTGAACTGGCAAAATGAGGTTTGAGTCTCCGTGATGTTGAGGGATTTTCTTGGCATTCCGGGCTCTACAGCCGTGGTATGCACGTGGAGGTGAAATTTAGAGTCTTACCTCTCAGGGTGAAAACCGAAGGTCTGACCTTAACTGGTTGTGTCTGACAATGACCTTATTGGAGGCTTTGTTTTAGGGTGGGAACTATCTTCGGGGTGAAAACCTAAGACCTTTGGTCGGGCGACGACGGTATTGGTGCACTGTTCCCTTCCTGAAGGCGTTGCTTTTGGAGAGTTTGTATTTCAAGTGTTGTCACGGTGGTGGTTGTATTGCTGTTGCTAGGTCTGGAATGTTGTAGCGGGACATTTATTTTTTAGTTTTCTTTACTCTTTTTTGGTTGTGTGCATCCGTTCTATCACTAGGGTGGAGCGTTGTTGCAGAGGCTGGGTGTAATTGGTATGTTTTGATATTAATATATTCCATTTATTGAAAAAATAATAAAATATACATGGAAGAATAATATTTTGAGAAAAAAAGGAAACAAATGTAAACATGGGATTCTAACCCATAACCAAATGTCTACATAAATTTCTCTAAACCAATTGACCTACTACATCAATTATTCATTACTGGATAGTGTTTTTTTATAGATCTTCTTTAATGTTGACCTACCCCTATTTTGAAAAAAAATATTAGGGTATTTACTTAAATACCCATGAACTGAAGTGGGCCTGACCCTAAGCTTCCACCTGCTTCAAACCCTATATAAACCTCACCCACACAACATCAAAGTACGACACTACTCATCCATAGTACAACCGTACAAGTGCAGAATCACAAGTAGCTAGCTCCTCACTAAAGTCAACAGGATCGGAGAAAGCTGCTCAAAATAAGCTAACTCCTCCCGAGTTCTCAACAAGGCCGTCAAGACCGCACCAAGATCGAGCAATGTCGTCGTCGTCGCAGGCCCTAGCTCTCGTCTCGTTCACCCTCCTTCTCATCTTCTCCACTCCCCTCCTCGCCGATGCACAACAGTCACCGGCGGCGTCCGACGAGTGCGCCGACCCTTCGTTGGACAGCGCCTGCCACAACGTCCCCAAGGCGCTGCGCCTGAAGCTGATCGCCATCCCGACCATCCTCATCTCCAGCGTGATCGGCGTGTGCCTGCCGCTCTTCGCACGGTCGGTGCCGGCGCTCCAACCAGACCGCAGCCTCTTCTCCGTCGTCAAGGCCTTCGCGTCGGGCGTCATCCTCGCCACCGGGTACATGCACGTGCTGCCGGACTCGTTCAACAACCTCAACTCGCCCTGCCTCCCGAAGAAGCCGTGGGGGGACTTCCCCTTCACCGCCTTCGTCGCCATGCTCGCCGCCGTCTTCACGCTCATGGTCGACTCGCTCATGCTCACTTTCTACAACCGGAAGAAGGGCGGCGCCGGCCCCAGCACTGCTGTGGTCGCCGACCACGAGAGCCCGGAGCAAGGAGCACACTGGCACAGCCACGGCCACGGTCATGGCCATGGAATGGCGGTAGCCAAGCCCGACGACGCCGAGGCTGGCCAGATGCAGCTACGCCGGAACCGCGTCGTCGTTCAGGTAATCTTGTGTTGCACTTTGCACATAATTTTACTGTATATTTTTTTTCTTGCTGTCACTGATCTCAATGAACTCGTACTTCTATCATATTTCCAACTATTCCAAGTCAGCCATAGGTGTAGTAATCTGTAAATCCGTACCCGAAAGATATACTGATAAAAGCCTGCAACTCGCCAAGGAGTACTCCTAGTTAATTAACCTTCTTGTTTCGAGTACGTACACAAATATGAAGAAGAAAAAAAGGATAGCGATTGAGGCTTCCAAATTATGTCTTTCAAGTGTCTTGGAGATCGTTAAAGGATAGCGACTATAGATCTTGAAAGTGTCTTGGAGATTGGTTAAACAGTTGACCATGTATCTAGCTATGTTACACTCCTACAATACATGGGCCACGATATATATATATACTAGTCAGATGCCAATTGGGTGCCGTACGTACAAAGTACCCTAAAAAAACTTAAGATCTTCAGGGGGCAATCGAGGGAGATGCCCGCCAATAGACTCCAAATGGCCCCTCGTTGACTCTGTCTCACATGAAAACGATGCACACATGGATTAGCATATCTTTCTCACTTACTCCGAGAATTTTTCGTCCAAATGTTTTCACTGCTGTAAAGTGAAAAACGACCAAGCTAATGCCGCATTTGGTTGTCGCGACTTGAAATCGACAGCTGAAATAAGCCAAACATGGTGGCATAAAGTGAAAAACGACCAAGCTAATCCCCCATTTGTCTACATGACAGCTTAGCATATGTCGACGCCAGGATAAGTTTAGTTATTAGCCCAATTAAGTAGGAGGTACTATACATGTCTGACTTTAGTTTTCCATAATAAATCAAACTTAGCAATCATGATCCACGCAAAGCTGACTTTTTCCCTCAGTATTGGCTACTAATTGAGGCTTCCAACAGATAGATTAAGTTAATGACTTTTTTCCTCATTAAGTTTTATAAACAAAATTGTGCATTCTGACTACAAGCTAGTATGAAATTCGTCAAGTACAATCGTGAAAGTAAAGTCAGCACTTTAACCTTTCTTTCTGAAGCAATCACGCTAACCAGCATAAACGCAGCAGGAGATTCTGCTCTGCTAGCTGTTGCCTTCGAATTTAAAACCGTACCATTGCACGTCTAGTTTCTGTTTCAATGATGCACACATGCTTAATTAATTTCTCTGCCGAGTGCAGGTTCTCGAGATGGGCATCGTGGTGCACTCGGTGGTGATCGGGCTGGGTATGGGGGCATCGCAGAGCGTGTGCACCATCCGGCCGCTGGTGGCGGCCATGTGCTTCCACCAGATGTTCGAGGGCATGGGCCTCGGCGGCTGCATCCTCCAGGCGGAGTATGGCATGAAGATGAAGGCTGGCCTCGTCTTCTTCTTCTCCACCACCACGCCCTTCGGGATCGCGCTCGGCCTGGCGCTCACCAAGGTCTACAAGGACAACAGCCCCACCGCGCTCATCGTCGTCGGCCTGCTCAACGCCGCCTCGGCCGGGCTGCTGCACTACATGGCGCTCGTGGAGCTCCTCGCCGCCGACTTCATGGGGCCCAAGCTGCAGGCAAGCGTCAGGCTCCAGCTCATCTGCCTCACCGCCGTCCTCCTCGGCGCCGGCGGCATGTCCGTCATGGCCAAGTGGGCGTGACCGTGCGACGGCTCTCCCGCGCGTGGCGTGGCCACGCCCTGTATGCTCTACGTGTAGTATGCAACTATGCATTGCCGCCCTAGACTAGTAATTAAGCTCGCGTGATGGATCACCCTCAGCCAGCAGGTCACGTTGTAAACTTGTAATCTTTGTACTTGTCGTACACGTCTAATGGACAAGAAATGCTATGTGTAAAAACTGACGATACTTTGCTCATGTTTACTCGCTGTCCACATGTCATATTTGGGAATAGGTCTGGGTCGCTAGATTTGACACCGAGGGGGCTCCGGCGAGCCTGATCCACCGATCCATCACAAGTTTAGTTTCCGTTAATTTTTGCGTGTTTTTTACATGCTTCAAACTCATGCACGTTTTGATGCGAAGACATGAGGAAGATGCTGCACTGATTTTGGGTGTGTGCTGTAATTCTTCTTGCAATGCTGGAAATGTTTTCATTAACAAATCTAAATATTGTCCCTCACATGATGATGCAAGCGTGTTGACTTTTATCTTGGAGTTTTGCTGTGGCTGATGGAGATTTGCTGCATACTCTCTTACTTTTGGCTCCATATGTTCTTCAAAATGTTGTCGTGATTTTTGCAACATTTTTATTCCAATGTGAAATAAAATGTTGCAATGATGCTACAATAGCACCCAAATATTGAGTGAGGGTATGCTCCAATAATCGGATGGATGATATCTGACTCGTTCTAGTGACATCCAATGATGGAGTAGGTGGAAGATGGAATTCCCGAATACCCGGAGCACGCTCATCATTACGCTAGACGCCCAAGCAATGTAAACCATAGTTTACTCGAGTAATACGTCAAATTAATCCCCTGCAGGTCGTAGAGGAGAGAATGGTGTGAGTACCTGCCCTCGCCATAGTACGATGCATGCAAGTTTCTCAAAAAGTCAGATGAACTCAATTTTGACAAATTTATTGATAAAATTATCTTTAACCATAGTACCAAATGTATACCACCAAAAAAAAAAATACATTATCGTGAATGTAATGATATTGATTTAGCATTCTAGGTATTGACTTGGTCAAATTTTATATCGTTTGGTTCTTATTATTTTGGCAAGTGCAAAGTACGTTTTGTATGGTAGCAGCACCTAGTAGACACGAGGAAAAATAAAGAAGGAATAAAAGCGAATAGGGGTAGGGTGTGCGTGTGTGTATCCATAGGGGTGAGTGTGTACGTGTGTATGTGAGCGTCTGCGTTTGTACTGTGTTTCTCAAAAAAAAATCGAAACTTGACATTGTATTGAGTAGGCAATAATAGTCGAAGAAAAGAATTCGTGTTCTTTTTAGAATCTGGGGAAAAAAAAGTTGACGTAGTAATCAGTTGGAACTTCCTTCACTGGGCTCCAGACCGCAGGTTGGGCCAAGAATCGTCGGCGTGCAATCGGCGCAGACGGTTTCTTTAGGGGAGCTCCTCGCCACCGATCTGGTCGGTGGCTGTTCGGCACCGCACACCCTCCCACGATCCAGGTAATTTAGTGGGCCGCGGCCCATTACGTCAGGTGAGTTTCTTTTTCCTTTTTCTTCCTTCTTTTCTGTTTTTTCTTTTCTGTTTATATTTTCGTTTTTTAAAATCTAACTGTTTTAAAAACTTTTTTGAGAAAATGTTTTTCATAAAATTTGAACAGTTTTCTGAAACCAAAACAGTTTTTAAATTTGAACATTTTTTCGATTTGAATATTTTTCAAAATTTGAAATTTGAATAATTTTTTAACTCGAACAATTTTCAAAATTGAACGTTTTTAAATTATGAACAAATTTCGAATGAACGCTTTTTCTATTTGAACAATTTTCATATTTGAACAATTTTCAAATTTTCAAACTTGAACGGTTTTCGAATTTGAACGGTTTTTAGATTTGAACGGTTTTCAAATTTGAACAATTTTGAATTTAAACATTTTCTCAATTTAAACAATTTTTAAAAATAAAAAATTTCGAATCTAAAAAAATACAAACAAAACCGAAACCAGAAAAAAGAAAAAAGAAAAGAAAACAGAAAAAAGAAACCAGAAAAGAAAAAAGAAAAAACGAACTGTTACAGGCCAAATAGCCACAAATGGGCCTGGCCCATACCCGACCAGGGGGTGTGCGGTGGCCGGTAACCACCGACCTGGTCGGTGTATAGGTTTTGCCTTCTTTAGGCCCCTCGATCGGTCAGATGTTGGCGGGCTGGACAAAGCGGCTCTCGCAATTTCGTTGGCCCTCCTGAGAATCAAACAGCTCATCGTTTGTTGTGAAATGCACCGCGTACTGTCGTAGCGCAAGCCAAATACTATAGTACGTATTTCGTGCCTGATAAATTAGGCAAAGAAGGCCATACCACTACACTAGACGTCTACACGTGATGTAGCGAGAGCATCTCTAGTGGCGTCCGTCGCGTTTGCGGATGTGTTTTGTTCGTGTCGTATTTGGGGATGTCGCTTTCCAGCCGCGTCCCCAAACTCATCCCCAAAATTTAAAAATTAATTTTAATAGATAGAAGAAAACTCTTTACAAATATTCAAATCGGTGCAACATAAACAAATTACATATAAAAACTTTGAAAAAACATAATCAAATTACATATAAATTATTTTCAACTACTTCTTCTTCTTTGATGATGGCCCCGCCTCGTTGTCCTCATCATGGTGGCGCTTCCTGCTCGTCACCTCTTCCGAAGAGGCGGTGTCGGTCGACGCGTCGGAGAAACTTGTGTCCTCCTCATCATCGCCGGTGCTCATCAGCTGCGCCTTGGCCTTCGCTTTCGCATCCGCCTTCGCCTTCGCACGGGCCGCCGCCGTCGTCGCCTCCTCAGACCCTTCCTCCTCCGCCTCCGCCTCCTCCTCCACGCCCTGCCATTCATCCGCGCTGTCCAGTGGCGGCGGGGAATCATCGCCGCTGCTGGGTGTCCGGACTCTATCCCACCAATGACGCCATCCTGCAGGTTTGCCCTCGCTGGAGGTGTCAGATGGAAGATCAGAGATGTAGCTCATCGTGAGGAGAAGCTTGGATGAATGACGGCCGATTGAAGATCCGAAAGCGCCTACGTACGGGTCTTATTGAGCGCGGATGAACGGCGGCGCAGAAGTCGAAAAGAGCGGCGGTTGCTCTTCCGAGGAGTTTGCGCTCCATTCGGTGGTTGGCGCGTCGGTCGACGCGGTTGCCAATGCGACGGTTTCCCTTCCCGGCAACTGCACCGTCGCTACGTAGGCGGCGGTTGAGCGTCCGAGCCGCTGACACGTCAGGCCCGCGCCTACTCGCATCTCATTTCGTTGTGTCCGGCGTGCCCGAATCGTTCACTGTGTAGTGGGGACGGGCTCGGGACGTGTCGTTGCCTATTCGATGGTACCTCGGAGGAGGGATCCTCACGAGGGGGAGAAGAAGTGGGGGCCATAGGGCGGAGTGCACACGGGACGGTGGTACGCGATTTACCCAGCTTCGGAACACCTGCACGAGGACAGGACCTACTGCTGCTTGTCTGGAATTATCTGGGCGCTTTCGCGTTGTTACAATGGTTGTGGTTGTGCCTCTAGGGCTCCCGGGATCCGGCTTATAAAGGCGCACAGATCTAGGGTTTACATGGAGAGTCCTAGCCCGATTACAGATTGCCTAACTACGGTACAATGTCTTGCCGTGTACGTCAAGGATCCGCCTTCCTTATACGTCGTACTGGATCCGGGTTCCTCATGGGCCTCCTCGAATCCGGGTTCCTCCTAAGGTCGGTGCAGATCCGGCTAACTGATCCTGGGCCGGACTTCAACCTTCATGATCAACAGCAACTGGGCCGCCCGATGGGCCACATGCCACATCACCGTCTATGGGCCACCCGGGCTTGCCGGATCTAGGCACTGTCGATGGTACACCCATGAAGTATACCCACAACAGTAGCCCCCAGAGTTCTCCGAGTTTCACCTTCAGTTTCCGGCTTGCTAGCACCTTATGGTCTCCGGCAATGTTGGTAATGCGGAGAAACTTGAAGAACTCCAACTTCACATTTTCTTCTTTCCCAACTTTTAGTCGGAAAATCCCCTCATCCTGCGGGACTTCATCCATCGACAGCACACAGCAAGTCTCCGGGTTACTCCCCTGCAGCAGACAAGGATCCGAGTATCTTCGCGCTGCAACCCGGAACCTTAAAAGGTTCAAACGGTTCCGCCAATTCTGGCGCCATTTCCGCGCGATTTGAGCGGTAACTTATCCTTAGCCATTTTTACCGTTTAGGGTTTCGACACGTGTCACGCATCCAACGGCGCGACGCTTGCGTTCCGACCACAGGATGCGGAGCACGAATCTCCTCCCACAACCTATAAATATCCACCGTCAACCCTCTAACCTCCCATTCACCCCCCTTTCTACCTCTCTGCGAAGCGCCGCCCTTGAGCTCCTCCGCCGCCGCGCCGGAGTCTGCCGGAAAACCCGCCGGAATCTCACCGGAGCTGTTGCGCCACCGCACAGTTCATCGTGTTCTTAACGTCAGCGAGCCACCGCGCAAAATCCTTGTCGCCGACGACCTCCGACCACCGCGGAATCCATTACGGTGAGTTCTCGAGCTTCAGTCTTTCGTCGTAGTTGGAAGGGATGATCCTTTAGGAAGATGTCGTGGATCCGACTAAATTACGTTTTCCGCCACTGCTTTTCTCTTCAGATGTCTTCTGTGACTCCGCCTCCAACCTCCGAGCCCATCATGGCAACTCCTATCTCCTCCGCCCCTCCACCCTTCGTCCCGGTCCATATGGATCCCATCAAGGACTCCGGCAAGGATACCGAAGGTACCTCTGCTAACCCGGAGAAAGCCTCCGGGGAGGAACGGGCAGAACAGAAAGCGGAAGAGATTGCCGCTAGGAAATCCAAGGCTCGTCAGCGAGATTCCGAAGCCAAAGGGAAATGGTGGCCCTGCACCACCACTGAAACGGAACTGAAGAACTTGGAGGCGGAAGGTTTTCTACTCCTCGGAAGCTGGCGAACAGTTCCGGGTTCCCTGGCTCCAGCCCCTCAGGATGGCGAGATGGTGGTGACAAAGGCGCTGGTGGAGCGAGGTTTCTCTTTTCCGCCATCGGATTTCTTCTCGGAAATCCTGAAGGCGTACGGGCTCCAGCCCCACAACATATCGCCAAACAGCGTCCTGGCGATCAGCAACCATGTCACTCTCTGCGAGGGCCACCTCCGGGTAACTCCCGAACTTCCTCTTTTCCAATACTATTTCTCCGTCAAGAAGGAGAAGATCCGCCAAACCTCTGAGCTGGCAACTTGCGGGTCCATCACCTTCATGGTCCGCCCTGGCCGCGTCTACCCCCATACCGACCGCCACGAATCCGCGCGGTACTGGTCCGGAGGCTTCTTCTATCTGAAGGACGTCTCCGACCCGGCGAGCGACAGAAAACTGCCATTATTCAAGAACAGCCCCGCCAGCGAAACTCCGGCATGGACACAGTGCCCTCACCTCTTCGAGTCGCCTCAGCTGACCCGCGCTGTTAGGCGGATCTGCAAGCTCACGGAGGAGGGGCTATCGGGGAAATACCTTACCATGTCTTGGTTCACCAAGCGGATCCAGCCACTTCAGCATCGGGACCGCTTGATGTTCCACTACACGGGGCGCGACGATCCGATGCGCTCCACGAAAGATAATCTCTCCGCCGACGCCATCGACAAGAGGATCCGGCTCCTCATCAAGATTCCGCGTGAACTTCACGTTCACGTGTGTAACAACGACATCCACACCAACGGTTTCGGGTCCGCGGTACGTTATCCTGATGTGCCTGTTAATTCCTTCATGCCTTAAATTTTGTCTAAGTCTTGGTTTGGTATCAAAGCTCGAAGCCCTCGAAGAAGGCGAGCTCGGAACTCTCCTCCGAGCCCCTCGAACCGGCAATACCGACCCGGAAGCCGCGTCTGAGGCGGAAGCTCCCGAAGCTCCGCGTCTTTCCAAGAGGAAGAAAGCTGCTCCCTCCAGCCCTGCAGCCAAACGCGCCCGCGAAGCACCTAGCATCGCGGCCACCCATAAGCTGGAGGCGGAGAAGAAGCGTCTGAAGATGATTGATACCAGCAACCGCGCTCAACCCAACATCCAGCAATTCTTTATACCAACTGGGTAAGCATTTGGTTTCCGTAACGAGTTCTTGTTGCTGCTATGAGTTAACATATACTAACTTGTTTATGCTCCTTGTATTTTTATTGCAGCAAAAGCTCCGGAAGCCAAGCCCCCAAGATTACCAAGAAGAGGGTCAAGCCGTCTCCGGCTTCTATTCCAGTTACCCCAGAGGTGGAGGTTCCGCCCAAGGCCTCATCCGCCGCCAAGTCGGATCCCAAGGACGTCATCAACGTTGATGACCTTCCGGAAGATCCAATTGTCGAATCTGACAAGGGCGATTCCGGCAAGGGCGCCTCCTCATCTGCACCTCCGCCTGAGCAGCCCATGACTACCTCCACCGAAGTTCCGACTGACCTAGTCGAGAGAAAACTCCGTTTGAGCGGCGCCACTGGAACGCCCCAGACTCATCCCCACTTCTTCCCAGTTCTGCAAAAGGTCCCCATTTCACAGCGCCACAAGGAAATTTCCGACATGATGGAGCAAGTGTGGGGGCCTGCGAACACGGAGGAGCGGGAGCTGAATGAGCTTGAAGGCGGCATCAAGGCCTTTTTCGCCAAGCACAAGAATGTGCGTCAGGTAACACCAGCCCCCAGGCATTGGTTTATGCATTTTTTCGAGTAACATGTATGAGCCAATGTCTTTAACTTTGTAGATTGTAGCGGAAAATCAAAATTTTCACATGCTAAACACTTTAACTTCCGTCCAGCCCCCACAAGTTTGAATTTCCGTCTAATCCTTAAACTGCTCTCACAGAACACGCGGAAACTGCACGAAGATTTGCGCACCCATGTGCTGGAGCAGAGACAAGAAATTGAACTGCTTCAAACCAGGGACGCGGATAATCAGAAGGCCATTGCGCTGCTGGAGACCCGTATCAAGGGTTTTGAAGGTAATAATTCCGACTGAGCCCCCAGTATCGTCAATGCAACTATATTAACTTTGTTGTTGAAATTCCGAATTCCAGATGATATTGCCAAACGCCCCTCAATCGATTCCCTTTCCGCCAAGATAGAAGTACTTGAGGCAGAGAATGAAACTCTCAAGAAATTCCTGAAGGAATCCTCCGAGGAGGAGTCCAAAAAGAAAAAAAGAACTCTTGGAGAAACATGCCCAAGAGCTGTTGGATCTCGCTGAGAAACTGAAGAAAAGTCAACAGCGGATCCAGACCTTGGTCGCGAAGAACAAGGAGTACGAGGCGGAGGCGGAGGCAATTGATAAAATGATCTTCCGTAAGAATCTCTTTTTTCTTACTTTGTGACTCTGACCTCTTCATACTTGTGCTTCTGCTCGCGGAAAAATTTATTGTATTTTTCGCAGCGAGCCTTGGTTTTGAGTGGACGAAGGATGCCACCCTGAAAAGAACTGAAGCGTATGAGGAGGCGTAGAGCTCGATAGAAAACCTCTTCGAGGCATGTCGCGGAGTCACCAAATCGCTATCCTTGAAGAGAGACGGAACTACGGTGATCGACACCATGACCAAGCTTATCAAGCAGGTGCCAGAACTCATCAAGGATTGGCAGGAGTCTTCTGCTCGCGGAGTTGCTTCCCTCGTGTTGGCGACGTGCAAGGCGCACTTCCCCACCATGAACTTCGCTGACGTCTCATGATGGCGTGTAACTCACACGTTCGTTGGGAACCCCAAGAGGAAGGTATGATGCGCACAGCAGCAAGTTTTCCCTCAGAAAGAAACCAAGGTTTATCGAACCAGGAGGAGCCAAGAAGCACGTTGAAGGTTGATGGCGGCGGGATGTAGTGCGGCGCAACACCGGAGATCCCGGCGCCAACGTGGAACCTGCACAACACAACCAAAGTACTTTGCCCCAACGAAACGAGTGAGGTTGTCAATCTCACCAGACTTGCTGTAACAAAGGATTAACCGTATTGTGTGGAAGATGATTGTTTGCGGAGAAAACGATAAAACAAGTATTGCAGCAGATTTGTATTTCAGTATTAAAGAATGGACCGGGGTCCACAGTTCACTAGAGGTGTCTCTCCCATAAGATAAAAGCATGTTGGGTGAACAAATTACAGTCGGGCAATTGACAAATAGAGAGAGCATAACAATGCACATACATGTCATGATAAGTATAGTGAGATTTAATTGGGCATTACGACAAAGTACATAGACCGCCATCCAACTGCATCTATGCCTAAAAAGTCCACCTTCAGATTATCATCCGAACCCCTTCCAGTATTAAGTTGCAAAGCAACAGACAATTGCATTAAGTATGGTGCGTAATGTAATCAACAACTACATCCTTAGACATAGCATCAATGTTTTATCCCTAGTGGCAACAAGCACAACACAACCTTAGAACTTTCGTCACTGTCCCGGTGTCAATGCGAGCATGAACCCACTATCGAGCATAAATACTCCCTCTTGGAGTTAAGAGCAAAAACTTGGCCGTGAGCCTCTACTAATAACGGAGAGCATGCAAGATCATAAACAACACATATGTAATAACTTGATAATTAACATAACATGGTATTCTCTATCCATCGGATCCCGACAAACACAACATAGAGTATTACGGATAGATGATCTTGATCATGTTAGGCAGCTCACAAGATCCAACAATGAAGCACAATGAGGAGAAGACAACCATCTAGCTACCGCTATGGACCCATAGTCCAGGGGTGAACTACTCACTCATCACTCCCGGAGGCGACCATGGCGGTGTAGAGTCCTCCGGGAGATGAATCCCCTCTCCGGCGAGGTGCCGGAGGAGATCTCCGGAATCCCCCGAGATGGGATTGGCGGCGGCGGCGTCTCCGGGAAGGTTTTCCGTATCGTGGTTTTTCGCATCGGGGGTTTCGCGACGGAGGCTTTAAGTAGGCGGAAGGGCGGAGTCGGAGGGCTGACGAGGGGCCCACACCATAGGCGGCGCGGGCCCCCTCCGGCCGCGCGGCCCTATGGTGGCGGCGCCTCGTCGCCCCACTTCGTATCCCTTTCGGTCTTCCGGAAGGTTCGTGGCAAAATAGGACCCTGGGTCTTGATTTCGTCCAATTCCGAGAATATTTCGTTACTAGGATTTCTGAAACCAAAAATAGCAGAAAATAGCAACTGGCACTTCGGCATCTTGTTAATAGGTTAGTTCCAGAAAAAGCACGAATATGACATAAAGTGTGCATAAAACATGTAGGTATCATCAATAATATGGCATGGAACATAAGAAATTATCGATACGTCGGAGGCGTATCAGCATCCCCAAGCTTAGTTCTGCTCGTCCCAAGCGGTAAAACGATAACAAAGATAATTTCCGAAGTGACATGCCATCATAACCTTGATCATACTATTTGTAAACATATGTAATGAATGCAGCGATCAAAACAATGGTAATGACATGAGTAAACAAGTGAATCATAAAGCAAATACTTTTCATGAATAGTACTTCAAGACAAGCATCAATAAGTCTTGCATAAGAGTTAACTCATAAAGCAATAAATCAAAGTAAAGGTATTGAAGCAACACAAAGGAAGATTAAGTTTCAGCGGTTGCTTTCAACTTATAACATGTATATCTCATGGATAATTGTCAACATAGAGTAATATAACAAGTACAATATGCAAGTATGTAGGAATCAATGCACAGCTTCACACAAGTGTTTGCTTCTTGAGATGGAGAGAGATAGGTGAACTGACTCAACATAAAAGTAAAAAGAATGGTCCTTCAAAGAGGAAAGCATCGATTGCTATATTTGTGCTAGAGCTTTTATTTTGAAAACATGAAACAATTTTGTCAACGGTAGTAATAAAGCATATGAGTTATGTAAATTATATCTTACAAGTTGCAAGTCTCATGCATAGTATACTAATAGTGCCCGCACCTTGTCCTAATTAGCTTGGACTACCGGATCTTTGCAATGCACATGTTTTAACCAAGTGTCACAATGGGGTACCTCCATGCCGCCTCGTACAAAGGTCTAAGGAGAAAGCTCGCATTTTGGATTTCTCGCTTTTGATTATTCTCAACTTAGACATCCATACCGGGACAACATGGACAACAGATAATGGACTCCTCTTTAATGCATAAGCATGTGGCAACAATTATTATTCTCATATGAGATTGAGGATATATGTCCAAAACTGAAACTTCCACCATGAATCATGGCTTTAGTTAGCGGCCCAATGTTCTTCTCTAACAATATGCATGCTCCAACCATTAAGGTGGTAGATCTCTCTTACTTCGGACAAGACGGACATGCATAGCAACTCACATGATATTCAACAAAGGGTAATTGATGGCGTCCCCGTAAACATGGTTATCGCACAACAAGCAACTTAATAAGAGATAAAGTGCATAAGTACATATTCAATACCACAATAGTTTTTAAGCTATTTGTCCCATGAGCTATATATTGTAAAGGTGAAAGATGGAATTTTAAAGGTAGCACTCAAGAAATTTACTTTGGAATGGCGGATAAATACCATGTAGTAGGTAGGTATGGTGGACACAAATGGCATAGTGGTTGGCTCAAGGATTTTGGATGCATGAGAAGTATTCCCTCTCGATACAAGGTTTAAGCTAGCAAGGTTATTTGAAACAAACACAAGGATGAACGGTGCAGCAAAACTCACATAAAAGACATATTGTAAACATTATAAGACTCTACACCGTCTTCCTTGTTGTTCAAAACTCAATACTAGATATTATCTAGACTCTAGAGAAATCAAATATGCAAACCAAATTAGCAAGCTCTAAATGTTTCTTCATTAATGGGTGCAAAGTATATGATGCAAGAGCTTAAACATGAGCACAACAATTGCCAAGTATTAAATTATTCAAGACATTTTAGAGTTACTACATGTAGCATTTTCCAATTCCAACCATATAACAATTTAACGAAGAAGAAACTTCGCCATGAATACTATGAGTAGAGCCTAAGGACATACTTGTCCATATGCTACAGCGGAGCGTGTATCTCTCCCACAAAGTGAATGCTAGGATCCATTTTATTCAAACAAAACAAAAAACAAAAACAAACCGACGCTCCAAGCAAAGTGCATAAGATGTGACT
>NC_061510.1:322258943-322275180 GCF_022539505.1 Lolium rigidum | reverse complement strand
CACGCCTAGGCGGAAAGCATCCGGCTCACGCGGTTTTAGTCGGAAAAAACATACACGATCTAAAATGAACAAGTAAAGGAGGTAAAAGACTCAAAAGAGTGAACCATAAGCTTTATTTCATTGATCATGTATAACTATTACGAGTTTAGTAACTCGGAAAATATATGCTAAGTGTAGAAAGGACGTAGTCTGTGCGATATTCCAAGGGCGATCTGTTTCATCGTAGATGTCATCCGGATCCTCACGCTTGCGTTTCCGGTGCCGGTTAGCGGAGTCTATCCCTTAGCTCGCGGAAATCGACAAGGTAGTACGACCCGTTATGAAGCACTTTGCTAACGACGAAGGGTCCTTCCCATGGAGATTGCAGCTTATGGTCTTTCACTGTCGAAGGCGGAGGACCGGGTCTCCTGCCATGAAGGAGCGTTTCCGAACTCGGCGACGCGTGATAACGTCGGAGCTTTCTGCTGATAGATGGCGGATCTGCGGTCTGCTAAGTTCCGAGCTTCCTCGATCAGGTCCACAGATAGCTGTCTGGCCTCGTCAGCTGTTTCTTCATTGTAGGCGGAAACTCGCGGTGAATCGTGGATGATGTCGGAGGGAAGCACGGCTTCGGATCCGTATACCAGGAAAAAAGGGGTAAACCCTGTTGATCTGTTAGGGGTAGTTCGTAAACTCCACAGAACAGCTTCCAACTCATCAGCCCAAGCTCCGGCTGCTCGTCGCAGCGGTCCTTCAAGGCGTGGTTTAATTCTGATAATATTAGGCCGTTAGCCCTTTCAACCTGACCATTGGACTGTGGATGAGCCACGGATGCGAGGTCCGGTCGTATCCCCATTGTCTCACAATAATCCCTCAATTCTCCTTGAGCGAAGTTCGTGCCATTATACTGTGATTATGCTTGTGCGGGATGCCGGAATCTCATCACGAGGCTGCATGGACGAATTTTAGTGCCGTAGCACCGTCGGCTTTTCTCAACGCTTAGCCTCGATCCATTTGCTTTGAACTTGTCAACGGCGACCAGGAGGTACTCAAAACCGCCAGGAGATGATCTTTTAACTTACCAACCATATCGAGCCCCCGGACCGCAAATGGCCGGGTGATAGGTATGGTCTTCAGCTCTTGAGGCTGGAGCGTTTGGTTGAGTAGCGTAAATGCGACAACCTCGGCAGGTCTTGACTATTTTATCGGCGTCTTCTTTAGCTGTAAGCCAATAGAAACCTAACCGAAAAGCTTTTGCAACGAGTGATCGCGGGAGCGGCGTGATGCCCGCGATCCCCTGCGTGGATCTCTACGAGGATTTCAATGCCATCTTGATTGGAGACGCATTTAAGAAATACCCCTGCGCACTTCGTTTGTAGAGCTGTCCATCAACTATTGTGTAGGTTCTTGCTCGTCGACGATCGTACGTGCGAGGACCTCGTCCTCTGGCAACTTCGATCGATGAGGTAGTCCGGGAAAGGCTGGGTCCAAGCCGGAATGATAGCCATCACTTCCCTAGCCGGAGACACTGCCACCTCCGGGTTTTCAGGGTTAGCGCCCTTAGCGAGGGTATCAGGAGATGCTCCGAGGAAAATGCCGAGGCGGAATTGGTTTCTGCCGGATCCGAGCTTGGATAGCATGTCTGCCGCTTGTGTTATCGTCTCTCCTGACGTACTTGACTTCGTATCCAGGAAGCTCTTGGCGATCTCGTCAACTTCGTCTCGTAGGCCGCCATGACGGAATTTACGGCGTTCCAGGTTCCGGCTACTTGTTGTGCCACCAGGTCGGAATCTCCACGGCATATGATGTGCTTGATCCCAATTTCCTTAGCGATGCGCAGACCAGTGTAGTAGAGCCTCATATTCCGCCATGTTGTTGGTAGCTTCGAAGTGGATGCGGGAACATACTGCAATTCTTCTCCGGTAGGGGACTTCAGGGTGACTCCGGCTCCTGAGCCTTGATGCTGCTTGGATCCGTCGAAGTGCATGACCCATGTTTCTGGTTCCGGCTCCAGACTTGCATCCGGAGCTTCTGTCCAATCTGCAACGAAATCTGCCAGAACCTGGGATTTTACCGCAGTCCTTGGCTTGTAAGCGATGTCGAAGGCGGATAATTCGATGCCCCATTTAGCCGTACGTCCTGTTGCGTCAGCGTTGTTGAGAATTGTTGACAGCGGAGCCTTGCTCCACGACTGATTCTTGGATGCTCTTGGAAATAATGCCTCGGCTTCAGGCTGCCTAGGAACACGCCATAAGCTAGCTTCTGAAAGTGAGGATATCTCTGTTTTGATTCCGTCAGCACCTCGCTAATGTAGTAGACAGGTCTCTGGACGTCATATTCATGACCTTCTTCCTTTCGCTCCACCACGATGACGAGGCTGACGACTTTGTTGGTAGCTGCCAGATAAAGGAGCATTGGCTGCGACTCTACTTGGAGCTGCCAAGATAGGCGGGGAGGTGAGTATTTCCTTCAACCCTCGAAGAGCTGCATCGAGCTGCGTCGTCCCGAGACAAATTTGTCTGCATTTTCTTCGACGGCTTGTACGGAGGTAGTGCCTTCTCGCCAAGACGGCTAACAAACCTGCGATTGCTTGCAACACAACCGAGTTAGTCGTTGCACATCTTTGAGACAAGTTGGCCTTTTGATGCACGGGATTGCCTTGATCTTTTCCGGGTTAACCTCAATGCCTCTGTGAGAGACTATGAAGCCAAGGAGTTTTCAGGCTGGCACGCCAAAGACGCACTTCAGCGGATTCAACATCATCTTGTACTGCGGAGGTTGTCGAAGGTTTACGTGAGATCGGCTGATCAAGTCGGATCCTTTCCGGGTCATGACCGCGATGTCGTCGGCGTAGCGTGCACGTTCCGGCCAATTTGGTCCTTCGAGGCACCGCTGCATCGTACGTTGGTAGGTAGCACCTGCATTTTTCAAACCAAAGGGCATAGTAACATAGCGGTAAGTACCAAGCGGGGTAATGAATGAAGTCAGCCTTTTGGTCGGATTCCTTCATCCGGATACGATGATACCGGAATACGCATCAAGAAAACACGAAGTTCCGCCCCGCCGTCGAATCAATGACTTGGTCAATGCGCGGCAAGAGACGGATCCTTCGGGCAATGTTTGTTCAAGCCGGAGTAATCGATGCACATTCTTAGTATTTCGGTGTTCTTTTTGGGTACAAGGACGGGATTCGCGACCCAATCGGTATGGATAACTTCTATTACAAAACCTGCTTCTAGTAACTTTGCTAGTTCCATTCCTATGGCGCGGCGCTTCTTATCTCCAAAGCGTCGCATAGCTTGCTTCATTGGTTTGGCCCCGGATTTATGTTGAGGTAGTGCTCGGCGAGTTCCCTAGGTACTCCGGACATGTCGAGAAGGTTGCCATGCGAAGATATCCATGTTAGCGCGGAGGAACTCGACGAGCGCGCTTTCCTATTTGGGGTCCATGTTGGCTCCGGCTGAAACCTGCTTGGAAGAGTCACACGGGATGAGGTCATGCTTCTTGGTTTCTATCGCGGGCTTGAAGGAGGTTTTCTGCTCGGAGATTTGCTTCTTGGTGGTCTGCATCTCGAGTCGGATCCACCGCGGCTCACGTAGCCTTTCAGCTCTTCTCCGGATATCACGGACTCGCGAAGGCGGCTTCGCCTAACTCGCACTCATGAGCCTTTTTGTAGTCTCCGGATACGGTAATCATACCTTTAGGACCCGGAATCTTGAGCTTGTTGTAGATGTAGCACGCTCTTGCGTGGAACTTGTGGTAGGTGGGCCTGCAGAAGATGACGTGGTAGGAGCTCTTGAAGGGCACAACTTCAAACGTGATCTTCTCTTCGCGGAAATTATGAACATCGCCAAAAGCCACGGGAAGTGTGATGCTGCCGAGGGAGTTCGCCTTCTTACCCGGAACCACGCCATGAAACTCAGTGGTGCTTTGTGTTTGAGTTGTTCCTTGGTGAGGTTCATCCGCTCTAGAGTCTCCAGGTACATGATGTTCAAGCTGGCTCCGCCATCCATGAGGCACTTGGAGAAGTCATACCCGTCTATGCGGGGACTTACAACCAAGGCGTAGCATTCCTTTGGCACGATTGCGGGGTGATCCTTCCGATCAAATGTGCACGGGATTTCCGACCACCTGACGTACTGCGGCACAGCCGGAACTATGGCGTTCAGGATCCGGGTTAGCTGACTTGGACGCGCGTACTGTTGGGGTTCCGAGGAAAGTGTGGTAAGCGCCCACGCTCTTTTTGTCGAATGGGTTGGATTTAGCTGCGGATCCTGCCTTGGGATCCGGCGAGTTATCATCCTCGTCCATCGCCTCGGAACTGTCTTCCTCCTTGTCCTTGTTCTTGCCCTTAACTCCTTTGCCGCGTGGGCGGTGCTTCCGGGCTCGTTTGTATCCTGCTTCCGGGTCAGATTTTAGATCATTGACCCACTTGTAGTTGCGGTTGGTGTGAGTGGACTTCCCTGTAGCCGGATCCAGGTGGGCTAGGCAAGGCATGTCTCTGTACTCTTCATAAGTTTGGGGGGCGCGGGTTCCGGCAGCGGTGACCTCATCGCCATCGCTGCTGGCCCCTTCCGGCTCCGCCACCGCGGCCGCGGCCTCTTCCGCCTCCTTGGCCTCCGCGGCTGGAAGGCCATGGCGATCAAGTCGGATCCGCCACTCTTTTGGTCATCGGGGGTTTTTCCGCTTGGTGCCGCTGCTGCTGCCGTTGTCACGGTTCTTCTTTTGCTTGGTGCGGGGGATTGCTCGTAGCTGCTAGATCTCCGCCTGCGTCGTCATCGGCGGCGGTATGATCACTGGCGATGGTGATCATGTCATCCAAAGTCAGCTTATTTGCATTGACCAAGCAGGTCAGCTTGTGCCGCAGCAGTCCTCCTCGCTGCAAGCCACCAATGAAGGCGTGCATTGCTGTGCGGTTATCAACGTTCTCGCACTCGTTTCTGCATGCCAACCATCGGGTGAGGAAATTCCTCGATGTTTCACCCTTCTTCTGGATACATGCCTGTAGGTCGCTTGTTGTGGCAGGTCTCTTGTAGGTGCCCCTGAAGTGTTTCTCGAAGGCGTTCTTCAGGTCAAACCAGCAAAAGATGGAGTTCTTCTCGAGGTCGCTGAGCCAAATCCGGGCTGGACCTACAAGGTACAACTGAAGCATGCGGCAGACGATATTAGGGGTTCCTCCGGCGAAGGTTACTGCATTGTAGTAATCCTCAATCCAGGTATCCGGCCTTTCCGTGCCATCATAGTTCTTCAGGTTTCCTGGTAGCTTGAGGTTCATCCTTGGCTTTGGTTCCTCTCGAATCATCCTGCCAAAGCACTTCGGGCCGATGTAGTCAGATCTGTACTCATTGAGGCGTTCTCGGGCATCACGTGGGCCACCGCCCGGGGTTTTTGATCGAGAACGAGATCTTCGGCCACCGCCTCCGCCTCCGCCTCCGCCACTAGGTGGTGGTGAGGGAGATCTGCGAGGGGGCCTGTAAGATTTTTTGCTTCCTCCCTCTGATTCCCGGCGATCTTCCCGTGGCTCGCTCCGGCTCCGGTGGCTACCTTCACCTTGGTGATAGTCTCCTCCGTCGTTCCGGCTTCGGCGGGGGTCCGGCTCATGCTCTGCGTTCCGGCTCCTCCTGGGTTCAGGATCACGGTCGTTGTTCCGGCTCCTTCTGAGCTCCGGCTCATGATCGTTGTTCTGGTTCCGACGTGGCTCCGGCGTACGCTCCCTGGACTTTGGCGGCGGCATGTTGTCGCGGATGTTGATTCCACCAGCCCCATGGGGCCTGGTGTTTCCGACTGGACTGCGGCGGCGAGGAGGTGGGGGACGCGGGTACCCGTAAGGCGGAGGTGACGGGTTCCGGTACTTGTTCCTTCCAGCGTACATTGCATCCTTCCCCTTCCTCGGATCTGACGAAGGTGTCTTTGATGGTACGGGGATCGGATTTGGGTGCTCCCGTGTTTTTCTTCTGCGCTCCGTGGATCCGGTACGCGATTCATCATCAGGGTGCCGATTGACGCGGGCGTCCTTTTGCGCGGTAGATACACAGTGATCCGGATTGGATTCCAACCTGCGCGAAGTATCGGCCTTACTCTGCTGCTTCATTGCTGAGGCAATGAGCATGCGAACATAGTCGATGTCAATCTCCTCGTCCTTCTTTTTCAAGATCTCCGCAGCCTTTTTCATGTTGTCCTTTGGGGTTGCAAGTGGCTGTTGCTCAGTGGGGGTTGCGAAAGTGATTTTGCGAGGGGGTATAGCCTCCCGCCTTATTTGATCGACCTCCTGCTGAAGCTCGGTGACCTTGTCTCTCCAGTGTTGCTGGAGCTCCTTGACTTTTACGAGTTGTTGGTCAACCTCATGTTCGCGCTGTTGGAAACCTTCCACAAATTGCGCGGCTTCTTTCCTTTCGTCCAGCATTGCTGATGCGGTTACGCGAATTTCTGAGCTGTTGCCGGCATCTCCGGTCTCGTAGCTTCTAGGGCCTCCGGATCCGCGGCCTCCTCGGGGGTTATTGGTTTGTTGAGGATCGCAGAGTGTGCTATTGCGTCCATGCTCACTCGCTGAACCAGTTCTTCTGGCGACAAGATTTCCTGACGTGGTCGTTCCCGCGATAGCGGAGTACCTTTGTAGGATGGCTGTGGGTCGGAAGTGGTTTGCCCATCTGCCCCTGCTGATCCAGTGCGGCCAAGGTTGCAAGAACCTGCTTTGGCTGGGCGGAATCTACTTCAGGCTGTTCACCGTATCCGAACTCCTTCACCTTGCGATCGAACTCGTCGGTATCCATGGAGGAGGTGTCGTCGGAGGTTGGGCTGAGGTTGCCCAGGATTGATTCTTCGCCCGGGGCGTCGCTTTCTCCGACAGCTTCCTACTGATCCGGAGCGTCGCCATTTTCCGGTGCCTCGACCTGCATGGGGCCTGCTCCGACTTCTTGAGGGGCGGCTACTGCGGTATGAGCTATGAAGTGTACGAAGTGACACCTTTGCTTCTCTAACACCTGGGAGACCCAGGCGGATCTGCATTGGTCTTCCACCTTTATTTCCTGCTCAGGGGCGGATTGGGTGGGCTTTGAATTTTCCGGATCTAAGGCGGAATCTTCCTTAAGAAGTTCCTGCGACTCAGATTGGATCTTCGCGACTGCGTCCTCGCTCGGCGGCGGTCGCGTCGGCGTTACTACCAGGTGCGTTCCCGTCGGAGTCGACGGTTTCGCCGATGAAGATGTGGATGCCGCCTATTGGGACGATGGAGAGCTTGACGGGAGCAGTCTTAGCCGGAATCCAGCAATCGTCCGGAGGGACGATCGGAAAGTTTCCGGCGTAAAGAACACGCCCCACTGCGATCGTGTCGTCGTAGCTTCCCATGGAGGAACCCTCCCGGTTCCGGCCTCCAGACGCCGCTGGCCCCACGGTGGGCGCCAACTGTCGTTGCCTATTCGACGGTACCTCGGAGGAGGGATCCTCACGAGGGGGAGAAGAAGTGGGGGCCATAGGGCAGAGTGCACACGGGACGGTGGTACGCGATTACCCGGCTCGGAACACCCGCACGATGACGGGGCCTACCGCCGCTTGTCCGGAATTATCTGGGCGCTTTCGCGTTGTTACAATGGTTGTGGTTGTGCCTCTAGGGCTCCCGGGATCCGGCTTATAAAGGCGCACAGATCTAGGGTTTACATGGAGAGTCCTAGCCGGATTACAGATTGCCTAACTACGGTACAATGTCTTGCCGTGTACGTCAAGGATCCGCCTTCCTTATACGTCGTACTGGATCCGGGTTCCTCATGGGCCTCCTCGGATCCGGGTTCCTCCTAAGGTCTGTGCAGATCCGGCTAACTGATCCTGGGCCGGACTTCATCCTTCATGATCAACAGCAACTGGGCCACCCGATGGGCCACATGCCACATCACCGTCTATGGGCCACCCGGGCTTGCCGGATCTAGGCACTGTCGATGGTACACCCATGAAGTATACCCACAACAGGACGCCAGGCCCGGGCCCATGAGAGTGCGGCCCGTGCAGCCGCACAGGGCCCCAAATTTTTTGGGGCCCCAAATTTCGAAATGGGCCTTAAGTATAGAGTATTTCTGTTTACTTCAATTTTAGAGCACAAATCGAGCTCAGCCCAGTTGGTTGTGCGCATTAAGCTTGCTTGCTTGCTTGCTTACTTAGGAGCCGCAAGTTCAATCCTGCCATCCGCGCCTCTTGTTAATTTATTTTTTTTGGTCTAAAAAGCTGCATCTATAAATCATACTATGCCTACTGTTGAAATAAATTCTTAGTTCAAGTTTTTAGCATGTCCGAAACTTTCAGTACGATATCTTGACTTCTCAAATTTAAATTAAATAATTAATTTCCACGCAAAAAACATATTACGATTTTAATCTATGGAGATTTAGGTAAATTTAACATACTGATATTGGTCTTGTGAGGATAGTTCTTATAATAGGCTTATTTATTTATAGGTGTATACTTGCTAGGATAAGTTTACATGCATCAAAAACATTTGATTGATTGAGGTAAAATTGATATGGCCTCATTTTTAAGATAATCTCATCTTAATTTTAAAATTTATGTAGCCCTTTTCTTGGGATCATGGGTCCGGTCGGGGTTTTAAACCATATGTTTCCTTTTAAAACTAATTTTAAGATAATCTTATCACGAGTTTAAAATATATGAGTGTCCGGGGTAGTTTTTCAGTTTAAACTTCCATTTAAGACATATATATGTTTATAATTGTTTAATAAGGTAAGGCCCCATTTTTAAGTTTCGCACAGGGTCCCAAATTTTACCGGCCCGGCCCTGCAGGACGCCGGACACCATATAGGACCGCGTCGGACAAAAATGCCCTTTGGGCGCGTGGCTAGGAACGATTTTTTGTCCAGCGCTCCAAATCATTTCGGGAAACGGTTTAAGGGACGTGACTGGAGATTCTTGCATCGCTTCAGCTCGTGGACAGAAAGAAGTGTTTGGGCGACCTACGTGTCCACGATACTCCATACACAGGCACACCACGATTCATCCCCGTGTGGTGCATCTTGAGCGGCGTCTGGTCCCGGAAGTTTTACCCGTCGTGCGCTCTTGGTTTCCGGCACGTGCAGCCTCCTTGTGCTTGGCTACACCTACAGGTAGCGAGCGAGATCCGGCCGGGCAATGCGCACGCGGGACCATGCCTGATGCCTCCGTGCCGGGACCGCCGACCAGACGGTGAACAGGTTGCCATTGGTTGGCATCGTCGGGCTACGGGGTTTTGGGGTCCTTCGACCTGAAATATGTCTCGCTTCGTATGTCCGACTCGTCCAGCCTAACACGTACGTTTTGCCGTTCTAGGCTAAAAAGAGATACAGTTTCCAGTCCGAGCTTTCTATGGATCTCGCTCGGCCGTGCCCACTCACTAGAAACCTATCTTGCGCCGAAATAGAACATGGCCAATCCTACGATGGCGTGGCCACACTGCCCGCACGGAGAACCTATCCTATGAAACCTGCTAACGGCATCTCCAACGGCTGGACGGAAATCGGACGTTCAAATAGACGCAAACGGTCAGTTTGCGTGGAGTCGAATGGTTAAAATCGATCGTGCGTCCGTTTACATCTAAGGGTGTTCCCAACGGCCCAACGTATTTTTTTCCCACTGAAAATCCACAATTTTTTACATAATTCTAAAAATACATCAAAACACTAAAACCTAGATATGGACTACTACTCATCGTCATTCACGAGGTCGATGAACTCCAGCATCCGCCATAGGAGATGGGACGTCGGGGGTGGAGGAGGAAGGGCAGTCTGCGATGACTGTTGCCAGACCGTCGGCGGAGTAGGAGGTTGTGGTGATGGTGGCCACGGATCTCAGGCCGTCGAAGGATCAACAGACGGCGCGCGCCCTTGGCTACATGTCGGCGTGGTTGGAGGAGTCGCCGGCCTCCCCTGCGCCAGTGACGACTCACGAAGCTGGATGGCCTCCGCCCCACATTGCCAGTTGGTCGAGCTCCCTATTGTCCATTGCGATGGCAATGGCCTCCTCCTCGCTAATGGCCGGCGGATGGGTCTCCGGATCCCACGTCAAGCCGTCGTCGTCGTGGTCGTTGTCTCCGCCTTGTACATATGGCCATCCGACGAGGCCTCGTACTCGGCCTCGGCCTCGGCGTCGTCGTCCTTGTCCACGTCACTGTCGTCGTCCTCGTCCACGGCGAGCTCGCGATCGAAATGCTCAACGTCGCCGAGGTATCCCGCTCAGAGGCGTGCTTCGAACTCCCGCGTCCCGAACGAGATCCAGTTGTAGGAGTTGAGTGCGTACACCGAATCTTCTCAGAGGTCAGCCGACAAGATGGCTCGGTGGCGCACCCTGTCACGGCACACTCGGCCCTCGCGTGGCATGGGAGGGACCGACACACGCCTGGAGTTGAGGTGCCAGCCTCCTCTAGGCAGGCTCGCATCCAGCCATGGTACCGGCCGGTTCTTCTCCCAGAGGCGGCGCGTGATTCGATGCGGACGTACCACCCTACCTGCGGCTTTTTGCTGGACCACGAGCCGCTTTCCTCGTGGGCGTCTTCGTCTTGCGGTGCGGCCAACCCTTCCCCTTGGCGTCGGTCGGGTGGATACGGCGGGCTTTGGCAATGGCGTTGTCGAGAAAATGGGCGCCGCTAGCGGATCTTAAAAAGGCTCGAACTCCACCTCGCCTTCCATGCCCTGCCATAAGCCGTTGTGAAGCATCCTGCCATAAGCCGTTGTGAAGCCTCCCACCAACGCACCGCTCGGAATGCGAGGTGCGCCATTAATGCAGCGTAGGAAAGCTGCAACACGCCGCTCTTAAGTTATGCCGCGTAGAAGACGGAGCATTTGTATCGCTACCAGGCGGGCCTGTGCGAGAAGCGTGCGGACGACTGCGATGTCCGCGCAGTCGCAGACGTGACGCATATTTGAATCACTTTTACGTTTAGATAGACGGGTCGAACACTATACATCGAGCCGCTGGGCTAAAGTAGAGACGCTTATTTTGACCGCACGATAGCAAGTCATGCACCAGCTGAACCGGTCGATTATGGAGCCTTTGGATCTTACTGTGGTGTTCTCTCTCTGGAAGCCGTCCAAGTCTGCTCTCACACACACACACACACACACACACACACACACACACACGGTTAGATTCAGATTAGGGATTTCTGATTGGGAAAGCTCTGAATTTTATTGAAATCGGGATCTTATTGGGAATTTCTAATGGGAGCTAACGGAATATGGTTCCAATCAAATATGGAGATATGGTCCAAAAACCATATCGAATCAGAACATGGAGCTGACGGTGATTATTGTTGACTCCTCATTCTCCTTTTCCCTCTTTCCTTCTGATCCAGTTTAAGCGTCTCATAGCCCAGCAATAGATCACGCTACCAGAGAGTGCAAGGGAGATGGGATCCGAGAAGACCTTTCGTCCAATTAGACAACGCTCCAAAGTTCGATTTGTAAATATACTAGCAGTCCACGGTGTGGTCAGATCTGATACCCTTATTTTGTATCCAATGGTAAATGGTTCACAACCCATATGTGTAGCTGGTGCATAGATACCTTTGTTTCATAGGATACGAGTTCTGCCCGCACGTATAGGAGGGGAGGCAGGACCTCCAAGCACACCTTAGCAGAGCTTGTCATAATAAAACTTGTTGTATTCTCTCAAAAAAAAAACTTGTTGTACACTAGACGAATCTCAAGTCACCGTGCTAAAGCGCCCCCCCCCCCCCTCCCACAAACATCATATATCGGAGCGGACAGACCTGCAACCACACCAACTAACATGCACACCACCCCGTAAAAAAAATTAACATGAACACCAGCCGGATCCTAGGAGATCCGTACACAAGACAACTCCACACGCCCTTCCATGGCAGCGGTGATTCTCTAAACATGGAATAAAGTCCTCCCCGTCTAGCCTCCGTTCTGGTGATGCGTCTTGCTTCGCCGGCGAGGATCTCTCTGGATTTGGCATGTGTTCCTTATGATCTACACTTCTCTTCATCGGCGATGCCTGCTGCTCTTGCGTTGGTTATGTGAGGTCTTAGCACGGTAACTTTCTGTTTGTCTAGTACAACAAAATTGTAATATCTCAGGATTTGGGGTTACAAAAATAGAGGAAACGGATGTGTGCATTGCATTCATGCATAGAAAATCCGGGGAATTTTCGCGCTTAAAAGTAAAACAGATCCACGATGAATCGAAGTTTCACTTGACCTTGGTGGAATTGAAGTAGCTCATCAAGTCAAACGCATAAACCTCAATGTGACCGTTGCTAAGACCTTGTTTTGGGTAGAGATGATTTGATCTAAGGGGTTAGATCAAATGGAATTAAAATCAACACAATAACATATTAATTAAGGATCAGTTGCTTGATCTATTAAAGACCATAATATGGTAATCCTTGCCATAACATATGAACATCTGTTCAATTACAAATCAAGTAACAATAAAATGGAGAAAACATTCTTAACTTATCTTTTCCATGTCCTTAACAAATAAATATTTCTACCATGAACCTCATGGTATTTCATGAACTAAACTTTTGAATTTAACACCAACACAAGCTTATTATTAAACCCTAGAGATGGGAGAGGTCTATACCCATCAAAGAGATAAGAAACAAACTCTAAATTATTAACACCTAAAAGTTGAGCCACTACCTTGGGGTACAATTGAATTCAGTTTAAAACTTATTACCAAATATGGTAAAACACAAGGACCTAAGTGCATAAAAGCCACACATTCTTATTTTAAGCATAACTTATTAAATATGCGGAATATCACAAAACTAAATTCATTTACATTACGAATTATAGTTCAAACTATTTGAATAAAATAAACTATTGCTGTGTTTGGATGCACGGAAAGTTAGCATGGAATTGAATTGGACTAAAATTCCAAATCTAAGGTGGAAACGAATTGGCTTCTAATTCAATTCTGCTGTTTGGATGTGTTTGGAAATTGCTGTTGGAATTAAAAGGTGTAAGCAATTCCAAAAGCTGTTTGGATGAAAAACTATGGAATTTGGAATTTCTCCACAGGGCGCCCGGCGGAACGAAGCCAGTAGGAGCACCCATCCCCTGCGTGCTCCAGATGGAGCCTCCGCCATGGCTCGAGCAGGAGGTGGCCACAATCCCGTCACAGTGGCGGCCACCAAGTGGAGCATCGGGGCAGGCCGGGGTCGGCCAGATCTCGCTGTAGGCCGGACGCGGCGGCGGTGGTTGCAGGGACGCGGCGGCGGTTGCAGGGCCGCGCGCGGTGGTTGCAGAGAGCAAGCGGGGCGGGTGGCGAGAGGAGCAGCGAACGGCGATGGAGGGACGCGGGGGCATACGCCGGCGGGGGAGGGAGGCAGGGGCGCCGGCGGGAGAACACGACGGAGGGAGGCGGGAGGAAACGCCGGCGGGGGAGGGAGGCGGGGTTCACACCGGCGGGGGAGGGAGGCGGGGTTCACATCGGCGGGGGAGGAGGCAGGAGCTGCCGTCGGGTGGGGATGGAGACAAGCGCGCACGGAGCGAAGGGATGCGTTTCCGAGCCTTTCCGAGGGTGAGACCTCGGAAAGTTTTGTGGGCTGTTTGCACGCGATGTGGGGAGCTCGGAATTTGGTTGGGCTTTCCACATATCAATTCAAAGCGCAGTCCAAACGGCGGAATTTGCGGAATCGACCCAAATTCCAATTCCATGTCCAGTTTCTATGCATCCAAACACAGCATATGAGTATTTTGAAACTCATATGATCATACCTTGTTGAAATCAAACATCACCATTCAAAATTGGGGTATAATCCTTGTCTTTCACATTTTTATCCCAATTACAATATAAATACAATCACATATGATATAGTGACTCACCCACAAGCATAAAATCATTCCCAAGATATTTAGTAACAAAAGCCACTTGGCTATCCAAAAACAAATCAAATGAGAGGATAATACCCATGCCACATAGGATGAAAATATCTACATAACTTGAATCCTAAGCTATGCCACCTCATGCTTAAAGGATTGATATGTATGAGAGCATGACAACCAAACACCTTACTCAACAAATCAAAACAAGAGTCACCCACCTATGTGTCATGATAGTAGAGCATGCCCAAGCCTATAAAAGGAACCCTCTACTTCATCCATTTCATCATCTTGCACCATGATGCAAGAAAACCAACACATTGAGCCACTCCATAAAATAGTTAGGATCAAGATGAAGCAGCTAGGAGGTGGAGGCATGCCACAAGATGCAGGTTTATCAGAATTCCTGAAGAACAAGCTACAGAAGATAGCAAGGTAGAATTCTTAGGAAGACCACATATTTAGCTAATCACATCATCATTCCATGAGTAGAACCCTAGATTATAATCCAAGTCCTTGTGGAGTGAGTGGGGTAATTGGTATAACCATAGCCAAATACTTCTAGTGATACTTTGGGAAGCCCATACCATGCATGATCATCACCAATGGGTAATGATCATAATCCTTAAGAACTTGAAGTAGAAGCCATTAAGAATAAGTTGATCAAGTCTAATACATGATCATGCTTTAGAGATATGTGAGGATAAGTTAAATTCTAATATGATAAGTAGACATCAACCCTCACATAAAATCATAGGGAGGATACATTCACCCTAACCTATCTCTAAATCTTGGGTAGATAAATAATTGGAGAATATCAAGATCTTGTTTAACCAAGCATTTGTGGCCATCTTAATCATATTTTAAGATGAACCACCTATCATTGGTGAGGAAGAGCAACCCTAGACAAATTAATATGGTATTGAATTACATATAAAACATATGCCCATATCTCAAACTATCTTGTGAATTATTGGATGATCACAAGTAAAACCCTAAACTACATCTCAATCTTAGTTTGTGCATCACTTAGGTGATCAAAATTAAAACCTATGCCATATTTGAGATTCAAACCATATGTCATTAGGTGAATATAATTAGAACCCTAGAATTGCTCACTAATTTAAACTTAGGAATAATTATGGAACATAAGAAACACATAGTACTAAATCCTATAATTAAAACCATGTGTGGTTATCAACCACTTATCCTCATAAACCAAAACCAATCAATGATGAGAGTAATATCTACTCTAGGTATTTCAAGGTGTTGTTAAAAATATAATACTTGTGCTAACTCTAAAATCGAGATATAATAAAATTTACAAGACCTTAACAAATAGGTGCTCACCAAAAATAATATGTAAGTAACCAACTTCTCAAACAAGAGAGCAAGTCCTAACGATAACTTCTAAAATACTTGGAGTAGAAATTATTAAACTCTACTAATTTAAAACAGATTTGATTCTATAAGAAAAAAAAGAAATCCAAATATAAAACCATACCTAAATGAAAATTTGCAATAAAGCTTAAATATGTTAAATCTTTGTTTAGAACAACAAGACATGTAATTACCAGTGTTGTTAAGTACTATTTAAAATAGGTAGCAACAGGTGCAAGCAGAATTGAATTCAAATTTGAATTCAACAAATGAAATTGAAAACAGAAAAGAAAAAGAGAGAAGGGAGGTGCTTACCAGGGCAGGCCGCAGAAGCCCAGCAGGAGTCCACCAACGCGGCCCAAGCCACCACCCAGGAGCAGCCCACTAAGCAGCCCACTGATGACCCACAAGTATAGGGGGTGTATCTTAGTACTTTCGATAAATAAGAGTGTCGAACCTAACGAGGAACCGAAGGTGTTGACAAGCAGTTTCAATGAAGGATTCACTGTAAATGCTCACAGACAAGTATTCAGGGGGTTTTAATATAGCAGATGAATAAAGTACAAGTAAGTAAAATGCGAGAGTAATAATTGCAGCGAGTGGCCCAATCCTTTTTAGCACAAAGGACAAGCCGGTTTGTTTACTTATAACGACAAAACGTTCTTGAGGACACACGGTAATTTAGTCTAGTGCTTTCGCTTCATATAGCTGATTAATCTTCATTGTTTTGATAAGTGTTGTGTGGGTGAACCTATGCTAATGCACCGCCCTTCCTAGGACTAATAAATACTTGTGATTATACCCCTTGCAAGCATCCGCAAATACAAGAAAGTAATTAAGATAAATCTAACCACAACCTTAATCTCTGAGATCATGCTATCCCTCCTGCATCGATATACCAACGGGGGTTCAGGTTTCTGTCACTCCGGCAACCCCACAATTAGCAAACGAATACAAGATGTATTCCCCTAGGCCCATTGACAAGGGATTAACTTGTCAATGCCTATGGATTGTAGGCTAGGGTTTAGTTAGAAGTAGAGGGCAAGTAGA
>NC_061510.1:322202400-322258843 GCF_022539505.1 Lolium rigidum | reverse complement strand
CCTAATTCGGATCAACACCTACTCGGGGTCGACGGCAAGAAAAGACAATCACCTTGCGGCGCAACATGTCAGCGTCCCTCCACGACAGCCAGCATCGCCGGTGGTCATCGCCCCACCAGAACGGCCAGCTGCGCCAGAGGTCAGCGCCCCACCACAACAGCCAGCTGCGCCGGAGGCCGAGGAATACGAACGTGAGAACTTCCAATGGGATATTCCTACGTATTCACAAGTTGTCCATGAGGATGCGCCGGCATAGAAATATGTGTGCTCCAAGAAGCTGTTCGATTCTCAAGAAACGGCTGAGGAGGAAAATCCTGAGGAGGTCGCCACCGCCGCCGTCAAAAATATGCTGAGCCCAAACACACTCCGTGCTACGGCCACTACGGCGATGGATGGTCCAGCACTACAACCCAAGAAGAGGAAGAGGGCAAATAAGAAGGACGCCAAAGACAAGGCGGCGGCCAAATCCAAGGACAAGGTCCCACTCCTTGACAAGTTGCCAAACAATTGGCGACCTCTGCATCACTTGGGTGAACCGATGCTTGCCGGAGCATGTCCTGAATAAACTCACCCCGGATATGAGGAGCTTGCATGAGACTGTCAGGGCATGTGGAGAACATTCTTCTCAAATCAAAAGATCCTTCTTACCCTCTCTTCGTGGCGAAGGTGCCAAGCGGCATGAACTTCGTCGAGAAGTACCCCGTGGACTTGTGCTTCATCCGGTTCAACGACATCTTCAGCATCTATCGCATGCAAGCGCTCCACTTTAGTGTGGTTCGCCTAGTTGCTCTTAGCTTGTCTTCCCAGATTGTTAAGGAGGGGACGCCGACCATCGCGATAATGGACCCCTTCTATATGCGGGAGAGCATCATCCGCAACGCCGGGGATCGCGCGATTGCCACCCAGACGAGTCGAGGATTTCATGCTGGCGAACATTAAAAAGGGCGCCATGCATTCTCATCCCTTACTTCCCCGAGTAAGTAATCACTCGCTAGTCCCCCATCACCATTCTATCCTATATCTCCATTTGCATTTCCAAAGGTTAATCCGTGTGTTTTCCGCAGAGACAAGTTCTGCACCCTCATCGTCGTGCACTCGCAACACTCGCATGCGATCTATCTCGACTCGGGTAGGGACCGCAAGAAAGACTACACCCACATCAGGGCCCTTCTCAATGATGCTCTCACCGGCTTCGCCAACAAGGCAGGCCCCCTCAAAGTAGAGAGGAAATCCCGAGGAGGCTTGGTCTTAACCCACACAACCAACTTCCCCTGCCTCAAGCAGTCGACGGAAGACAATGGGATGGACGCGTGGTACGCCATCCTTCAGATGCAGGAGTACATAAAGTACGCAGATGACATGTTGCTGCCAGAGAATCCCATAAATAGGTTTGCAAACATGGCGGATGTCCCTGATAGAGAGATTAGAAAGAAGCTCGGGGTCGCATCCAGCAGTTCATTTGCACGGTAATCCTGCGGGATGTCAACGCTAGGTCCGGCGAGTTCTTCTACGGCTACGGTCTACCACCTAATGACGAGATAGAACTCCGCTTGGAGATGTCGCGTGATGAGAGGCCGTTCAACTCGCTTGAGGGCTGCCGTCCATTCCCCCCTAGGCGTACAACCTGATCCTACGACGGGAACACTTGCTAAAGCTTGAACGATATGTCCTTGAGCTTCTGTATTGTAATAATTGCTATATATTCCAATAGAATCGACTTGTTGCTTTTAGTTAGTTGTATGAATGTGCATGTGAACATGTGTCTATAGTTTCATTTACTTTGCTATATATTTCAAGATTATGGCGTAGATAGCTTAATAATTATTTGCATTACTTGCCTCGTATTTGGAGTTCGCCGATGATTAGAATGTTCGGTCACTCGTACACTCGAGGGTGGAGCCAGTGAACCTTGGTGCGACGGCCACAAGTATCAATATCTTGTGCATCCTACCTAGCCTCACTGACTCCATCCCTGGATGTTAATATTTGTTTCGACCAACAAAGTATGAGGCACATGCTATTTAGTTCGTACTACTTGTCTCTTATTTGAGTTGGCACTTGTTCATTGCATTGGTACTAACGTTTTTACTTGTCTTGTGAATGGAGATGCCGACGACATATGTCGTGTACAAGGGAGGGTTCCTGGAGTCTACGACTGACTCGGGAGGACTGTCGGACACGAGTGCACTCTGTTTCAGCGGCAACAGACTACAAGGGATACCCCACTAGGGTGGAGGCGGAAGGAAGATACGCCCGTTATATAGCGGGAGAGATGAGGGACATGAGGACGAACCAGATGAAGACCATGGCCTTCGTGATGATGGTCATCATGACCATGTTGGTCATGTTCTATGTGATTGTAGTTTAGGTTAGGACCTACACTGTGAGGTGTATGACGATACTTGTGACGACTATGTACCGAGACTTCTAACTTTGTGAAACTTCGTCGTTCGGTGTTGCATATGCACATGTGTTGTATGAATCAACGGGACTTGCGTATTTGTGTATTGATACCGAAATGAAACTTGGCTCTCTATGTGCTTCTCATATTGCATGTACTGCTGTCTAAATGTGAACTGTTATATACTGCTATATAAATATGCAAATATGAATTGTAATATGCTGGAAAAAGTGCGAAAATTGAATTTTCGAATATTACTGCCGGCGCACCTCAATGCCCTTCTGCCGGCGCACATCGCACGCGCTAGTGCTGGCAGCCCTACTGCCGGCGCAGTGGCACGTGCGCCGGTGGAACAAGCCCGTTGCCGGCGAAGTAATGCTGGTGCGCCGGCAGTAGATGAACTTTCGCCGGCGCACAGGGTGGTGCGCCGGCAGTAGCCACTTATCACCGGCCCGTTTGCACCGGTGGGCTAGGGTGCGCCGGCGGTAGACCAAATAGGTGCGCCGACAATAGGCCTTTTCCTTGTAGTGTCATGGTAATCATTCTACTTCATTCTTGGAAACATGACAAGGAGATCAACTCTAGAAATATATATTCTTCTCTATTCCAAATTATCCTACATCAAACCTAGAGAGGTGAGAGTTCTATATTATTTATTAGAGAAGCAATGACAAACCTTGAGGCAAACCTTGGATATATATATCCATATAATCACAACATCATCTTTAAGAAGAACCCTAGGATATTATTCAAGACATTCCCTAGAGAGAGAACCCATTTATGTTAACCCTAGATATGATGATCACATCATTATCTTCGGAACATAACCTTGGGATATTATTCAAGTCATTCCCAAGTGAGAGAAACCATTCATACCAATCCTAGCTTTACTTATTTAAGAATCCAGGACAACCTTTGAACTAAATAATTAGGAGATAAAACTATTTCATCTTGAAGTGGTGAGATGACCAAATATCAAATGGAATACTATCATATCCATGAATTGATAAAGTAAGGAGGAGATATTAGGAGAACACCATAAATCGTAGAATAAATATTTCTATATGAGAGAGATCAAGCTATGGTGTATTGATAGGGCAAAGGTGGCCGATCTTTCGATGAGACGTGGATAGATCGATTTGTTGGTGGAGTTCGTGCTTGACGATCCGACTACACGTGCAAAGCTCGTGCGCCAATGCAATCGCTAGGACAATCTCAGAAATCACTAGGACAATCTCCGGGAGTTACTGATCTTGCGGTTGCACGATCAGCCTGACCAGCGAGGGTCTTAATTCCTACCTGAAATCGAGAACAAGTAAGAACTAATAATGCAATCAGAATATTGCGGATGAAAGATGAAAGCTTTATTGAAAAAGGTGGGATTCCGAATAGTCGGTCTTGTTCTGGGCGTTGGCCTCAAAAGAAGTACACGAGAGTTGCAGCGATGGCTAACTTTTAATCTAACCAAAATCCAAGTTCTAATGACGGCTAAAGAGGGATATATATGGGGGAAGTCAAGGGATTTTCGTCCAACCAGCTAGGGTTGTCCAAAAACACCCCTAAATGGGCCTTCTCCTCTTATATGGCCTCTTAAAATCCCCTAAAATACCTAATCCAAAAATACATGGGCCTAGCCCATTAAATAAGGTGACGCAGCACCATAAATAACTCTTTGGACGAATTTTATGATGGAGTAACTTGTATAATTCATCCAAGCATCATTGCTTCACTATGGTGGCTTCAATGTTCCGAAATCCTCGCTTGCAATGCCATCCTGAATTGCTTCACTATGGTGGCTTCAATGTTCTGAAATCCTCGCTTGCAACGCCATCCTGAATCCTTGCAGGTCTGCTGCCATCTCCATGCACGTTCCTAATCCAATGCTTGGCGTCCATGCTAGATCCATCCTAAATAATATAAATACATTTGATTTAGGCAGCATCATATTCTCATATATATTAGGAAGGATTCCTCGTAACGAATGTACTTGAGATGTGGTTGTAGGAGTATTGGTTGTATCTATCATAGAGATGTCCTCATCATCCTCCCCTACTTGAATTGAACTCGTCCTCGACGTAGTCTCATCTTTTTCACCAAGATATGCCTTCAAATCGAAGGTAATCATGTCCTCATCATGTATCCTCAAGATAGTTGAGGCCACACTTGAACTTGTGAGAGAGATCTATTCATAGAACCAGATGATTATATCATCATTCTCTGTAAAGAACCCTAAGTAATTATCTCAGGCATTCTCCTGGGATATAAACTATTGAGACAACCATAATCATGTCCATTCAAGAAACTATTGAGACAACCTTTGATCATTACCAATTGGGTAATGATCATATACTCTAAGAATTGGGAGTAGAAGCCATTGAGAATAAGTTGCTCACGATAATGTCATGATCATGCTATGGAGAAATAGAAGAATAAGCCATAAGTTAAACCCTATATGATAAGTAGATATCATTCACCACATGAAATTATAGGGATATCACTAGTAATCAACCCTAGGCTTATATCTCAATCCTAACTTGGGAATCACTTGGTGATCATAAGTAGAATCCTACCACATCCCCATTCCACTTATTCCTCAACTAAAGAACATCTGAAAACCTTAGAGTTAAACTCTATACTTCATATGGTGAGAAACCATTCAACATTATAACCAAAGTTCACTACAAAAAGAACCATAGCCACTTTAGTTACTTTAATGATAGATTAAGGATAATACTAGAAGTCTATTGGTCGAAGATAAAATCAATTCTCATGTCCTTAGTAACTAAAGGAGAACAACACCTATTAAGCAAGTAACCATCTTATCATGGATATGGGAGACTAAACCCTAGCCAATGTAATATGGTGTCATCCCATCTCTACAACCTAGAATTATATCTCAACCCTAGTTTGTGCATCACTTGGGTGATCACAACTAAAACCTAAGCCACAATTAAGTTCCAAATCATGTGCCATTAGGTAAATATAATTAGAATCCTAGAATTGTTCACTAGTTATATCTTATGCTTCAATTATTGAACATAAGAAACACCTAGTACTAAATCCCATAATTAAAACCCATGTGTGGTGATGAAACACTTATTCACCACTTATCCTTATAATTGAGATCAAACCATCATTGAAACAATACCTACTTTAGATAATTTCAAAGATAATGATAGTATTGACCTTAAAAGGGGTTTATAATAGAAATTATAAAACCCTAATAGATAAGTGCTCACATAAAATCATATGTAAAGTAACCAACTTCTCAAATATGAGGTCAAGTCCTAATGAACAACCTTCTAAAACACTTGGAGAATAAATTATCAACTCTAACCATTCCAAAAGGGAATTGTATTCTAAAGATGAAATGGAACATTTAAAATGAGGATAGAACATCACATAACATTCATGCCTAACTGGCTATTTCGAATCAGATTCATTAGTATGTAACATGCTCCAATGTGAAATACTTGTTTCAAACATATAATGATGTTCTGATTAGTCATCATACAACATCAAAATTGTCGAATTAACATAAATAAAACACACAGTTAAAATAACAGAATTCAAATATGAATTCAAATGGGAAGATACAAAACAGAAAATTAAAAATAGAAAAGAAAAGGGGAGAAAAAACCTTACTTGGCTTACCTGGCCAAGCAGCCTACGGTAGCCCAAACTTCTCAGCCAGAGGATGTCTACTCGAGCCCAAACTCACAGACACTGTTGGACCGTCCACGTACCAGATGCGTTCGGAGAAGAGCAAAGACGATGACTTACGTCGATCGTCTCCAAGGTTTATCGAACTTGTGCATGGACGAGGTCAAAGACATCCCGCTCGTGCAAGCCACGCAACCACAAAGCACGAAGTCTTGTGACATCCAGCGCACCTAATCGATGCACTAGTTCGCGAAGAGATAGTGAAATACCTGGTATAGATAAGCCTGAGCCATCGTCTTCTTCCTCTCTCTCTGCTTATTTTTTCCCCAAATAGAAACCCTAGCTCGCCCGGCCATCACCTATCGCCGACGTCTGGAGCCTCCTGATACGTCCAATTTGCATCACTATTTTATATCATAATTTGTTGTTATTCATTGATATATTTCATATTGGGACACAATACTTATGTTATTTCATCTACACTCTTGTTGGATGATGAACACATTGCGTAGGATTACACGAACCCTCAATGCCGGAGTTAACAAGCTCCACAATAATGCTCATATTTTAGTAACCTTTAGTGTAAGATAGATCAAAAGACTAAACCAAGTACTAGCATAGCATGCACACCGTCACCTTCATGCATATGTAGGAGGAATAGATCACATCAATATTATCATAGCAATAGTTAACTTCGCAATCTACAAGAGATCATGATCATAGCATAAACCAAGTACTAACACGGTGCACACACTGTCACCTTTGCACACGTGCAGGAGGAATAAAACTACTTTAATAACATTGCTAGAGTAGCACATAGATAAATTGTGATACAAACACATTGCAATCATAAAGAGATATAAATAAGCACCTCACTATGCCATTCAACAAAGTGAATAAGTATTCTCGTGAAATATAGCCTAAGAGACCCACACGGTGCACACACTGTCACCTTTACACACGTGGGACAAGGAGTCTCCGGAGATCACATAAGTAAAACTCACTTGACTAGCATAGTGACATCTAGATTACAAGCATCATCATATGAATCTCAATCATGTAGGGCAGCTCATGAGATTATTGTATTGAAGTACATAGGAGAGAGATGAACCACATAGCTACCGGTACATGCACCCCGAGCCTCGATGGAGAACTACTCCCTCCTCATGGGAGCAAGCAATGGTGATGAAGATGGCGGTGGAGATGGCAGCGGTGTCGATGGAGAAGCCTTCCGGGGCACTTCCCCGCTCCGGCAGGGTGCCGGAACAGAGACTCCCGTCCCCTGCATCTTGGCTTCGCGATGGCGGCGGCTCCGGAAGGTTTTCCGTATCGTGGTTTTTCGCATCGTGGGTTTCGCGACGGAGGCTTTAAGTAGGCGGAAGGGCGAGTCGGGGGCCGGACGAGGGGCCCACACCACAGGCGGCGCGGCCCCCCTGGCCGCGCCGCCATGTGGTTTGGCCACCTCGTGGCCCCACTTCGTATGTTCTTCGGTCTTCCGGAAGCTCCGTGGAAAAATAGGCCCCGGGTCTTCGTTTCGTCCAATTCCGAGAATATTTCGTTACTAGGATTTCGAAACCAAAAACAGCAGAAAACAGAACTGGCACTTCGGCATCTTGTTAATAGGTTAGTTCCGTAAAATGCACGAATATGACATAAAGTGTGCATAAAACATGTAGGTATCATCAATAATATGGCATAGAACATAAGAAATTATCGATACGTCGGAGACGTATCAAGCATCCCCAAGCTTAGTTCTCGCTTCGTCCCGAGCAGTGTAAAATGATAACAAAGATAATTTCTGAAGTGACATGCCATCATAACCTTGATCATACTATTTGTAAACATATGTAGTGGATGCAGCGATCAAAACAATGGTAATGATATGAGTAAACAAGTGAATCATAAAGCAAAGACTTTTCATGAATAGTACTTCAAGACAAGTATTAATAAGTCTTGCATAAGACTTAACTCATAAAGCAATAAATCAAAGTAAAGGTATTGAAGCAACACAAAGGAAGATTAAGTTTCAGCAAGTTGCTTTCAACTTGTAACATGTATATCTCATGGATAATTGTCAACATAGAGTAATATAACAAGTGCAATATGCAAATATGTAAGAATCAATGCACAGCTTAATCACAAGTGTTTGCTTCTTGAGGTGGAGAGAGATAGGTGAACCGACTCAACATAAAAGTAAAGAGAATGGTCCTTCAAAGAGGAAAGCATCGATTGCTATATTTGTGCTAGAGCTTTTATTTTGAAAACATGAAACAATTTTGTCAACTGGTAGTAATAAAGCATATGAGTTATGTACATTATATCTTACAAGTTGCAAGCCTCATGCATAGTATACTAATAGTGCCCGCACCTTGTCCTAATTAGCTTGGACTACCGGATCTTTGCAATGCACATGTTTTAACCAAGTGTCACAATGGGGTACCTCCATGCCGCCGGTACAAAGGTCTAAGGAGTAAGCTCGCATTTTGGATTTCTCGCTTTGGATTATTCTCAACTTAGACATCCATACCGGGACAACATGGACAACATGATAATGGACTCCTCTTTAATGCATAAGCATGTGGCAACAATTATTATTCTCATATGAGATTGAGGATATATGTCCAAGACCGAAACTTCCACCATGAATCATGGCTTTAGTTAGCGGCCCAATGTTCTTCTCTAACAATATGCATGCTCCAACCATAAAGGTGGTGGATCTCTCTTACTTCGTACAAGACGGACATGCATAGCAACTCACATGATATTCAACAAAGAATAGTTGATGGCGTCCTCGTAAACATGGTTATCGCACAACAAGCAACTTAATAAGAGATAAAGTGCATAAGTACATATTCAATACCACAATAGTTTTTAAGCTATTTGTCCCATGAGCTATATATTGCAAAGGTGAATGATGGAATTTTAAAGGTAGCACTCAAGCAATTTACTTTGGAATGGCGGATAAATACCATGTAGTAGGTAGGTATGGTGGACACAAATGGCATAGTGGTTGGCTCAAGGATTTTGGATGCATGAGAAGTATTCCCTCTCGATACAAGGTTTAGGCTAGCAAGGTTATTTGAAACAAACACAAGGATGAACGGTACAGCAAAACTCACATAAAAGACATATGGTAAACATTATAAGACTCCATACCGTCTTCCTTGTTGTTCAAAACTCAATACTAGATGTTATCTAGACTCTAGAGAAACCAAATATGCAAACCAAATTAGCAAGCTCTAAGTATTTCTTCATTAATGGGTGCAAAGTATATGATGCAAGAGCTTAAACATGAGCACAACAATTGCCAAGTATCAAATTATCCAAGACATTATAGCAATTTACTACATGTAGCATTTTCCAATTCCAACCATATAACAATTTAACGAAGAAGCATCAACCTTCGCCATGAACATTAATAAGCTAAGAACACGTGTGTTCATACGAACCAGCGGAGCGTGTCTCTCTCCCACACAAGCATGATGGAACTTATTCAAACATAAACAAAAACAAAACAAACGACGCTCCAAGTAAAGTACATAAGATGTGACCGAATAAAAATATAGTTTCAAAAGAAGGAACCTGATAATTTGTCGATGAAGAAGGGGATGCCTTGGGCATCCCCAAGCTTAGATGCTTGAGTCTTCTTGAAATATGCAGGGGTGAACCACCGGGGCATCCCCAAGCTTAGAGCTTTCACTCTCCTTGATCATATTGCATCATACTCCTCTCTTGATCCTTGAAAACTTCCTCCACACCAAACTCGAAACAACTCATTAGAGGGTTAGTGCATAATAAAAATTCACATGTTCAGAGGTGACACAATCATTCTTAACACTTCTGGACATTGCATAAAGCTACTGGACATTAGTAGATCAAAGAAATTCATCCAACATAGCAAAAGAGGCAATGCGAAATAAAAGACAGAATCTGTCAAAACAGAACAGTCCGTAAATATGGATTTTATTAGGCCACCAGACTTGCTCAAACGAAAATGCTCAAATTGAATGAAAGTTGCGTACATATCTGAGGATCATGCTCGTAAATTGGCTTAATTTTCCGAGCTACCTACAGGGAGATAGACCCAGATTCGTGACAAGCAAAGAAATCTGGAACTGCGCAAGAATCCAAATCTAGTACTTACTTTACTATCAAAGACTTTACTTGGCACAACAAAACATAAAACTAAGATAAGGAGAGGTTGCTACAGTAGTAAACAACTTCCAAGACACAAATATAAAACAAAGTACTGTAGCAAAATAACACATGGGTTATCTCCCAAGAAGTTCTTTCTTTATAGCCATTAAGATGGGCTCAAGCAGCTTTAATGATGCACTCGCAAGAAGATAGTATGTGAAGCAAAAGAGAGCATCAAGAGGCAAATTCAAAACACATTTAAGTCTAACATGCTTCCTATGCATAGGAATCTTGTAAATAAACAAGTTCATGAAGAGCAAAGTAACAAGCATAGGAAGATAAAACAAGTGTAGCTTCAAAAAATTTCAACACATAGAGAGGTGTTTTAGTAACATGAAAATTTCTACAACCATATTTTCCTCTCTCATAATAACTTTCAGTAGCATCATGAGCAAACTCAACAATATAACTATCACATAAAGCATTCTTATCATGAGTCTCATGCATAAAATTATTACTCTCCACATAGGCATAATCAATTTTATTAGTTGTAGTGGGAGCAAATTCAACAAAGTAGCTATCATTATTATTCTCATCAAGTGTAGGAGGCATAGTATAATCACAATAAAATTTACTCTCCATAGTAGGTTGTATCAAAGGACCACTATCATTATCATCAGAAATAGGAGGCAAAGTATCATCAAAGAAAATTTTCTCCTCAATGCTTGGGGGACTAAAAAGATCATGAAAACCAGCTTCCCCAAGCTTAGAACTTTCTATATCATTATCAACAATGGTGTTCAAAGCGTTCATACTAATATTACTACCAAAGCATGCAAATAAGATTTCATAGGTTTTTTAATTTTCGCATCAAACAATCCATGTTTTAAATCAGGAAATAGAATAAGAAGCTCATTGTTGTCCATTATGCTTAACTAGTGTAAACAAGAAACAAAAAGATGCAATTGCAGGATCTAAAGGAAATAGCTTCGAGCACACACACAACGGCGCCAGAAAAATACTTTACCTGGGACCGGTGTATGAGAGCCTTTTTACCTTTCCTCCCCAGCAACGGCGCCGTAAAAGTGCTTGATGTCTACGGGAGCTTCTATTCTTGTAGACAGTGTTGGGCCTCCAAGAGCGAGAGGTTTGTAGAACAGCAGCAAGTTTCCCTTAAGTGGATCACCCAAGGTTTATCGAACTCAGGGAGGAAGAGGTCAAAGATATCCCTCTCATGCAACCCCGCAACCACAAAGCAAGAAGTCTCTTGTGTCCCCAACACACCTAATAGGTGCACTAGTTCGGCGAAGAGATAGTGAAATACAGGTGGTATGAATAAGTATGAGCAAAGGCAACGGCACTGTAAAAGTGCTTTGCCCAGACATAGAACAAGCAAGAGTAACGCAGCAAGTAGTAACGCAAAGAAACAAGAAACAAGCAGCCGATAGCAGTATTTAAGAACAAGGCCTAGGGATTACACTTTCACTAGTGGACACTCTCAACATTGATCACATAACTGTAATAGATAAATGCATACTCTACACTCTTGTTGGATGATGAACACATTGCGTAGGATTACACGAACCCTCAATGCCGAGAGTTAACAAGCTCCACAATAATGCTCATATTTTAGTAACCTTTAGTGTAAGATAGATCAAAAGACTAAACCAAGTACTAGCATAGCATGCACACCGTCACCTTCATGCATATGTAGGAGGAATAGATCACATCAATATTATCATAGCAATAGTTAACTTCGCAATCTACAAGAGATCATGATCATAGCATAAACCAAGTACTAACACGGTGCACACACTCGTCACCTTTGCACACGTGCAGGAGGAATAAAACTACTTTAATAACATTGCTAGAGTAGCACATAGATAAATTGTGATACAAACACATTGCATATCATGTAGTCGACGTTCACATGACACCACTAGAAGAATAACACCACAACTTAAATATCATAACATTGAATATTACCCAACATAACTCACTACTAACATTTAGACTTCACCCATGTCCTCAAGAACTAAACGAACTACTCACGAGACATCATATGGAACATGATCAGAGGTGATATGATGATGAATAACAATCTGAACATAAACCTTGGTTCAATGGTTTCACTCAATAGCATCAATAACAAGGAGTAATCAATACCAGGTGAGTTTCCCCTACCAAACAATCAAGATTCAACCCTAGATGTTACAGCGGTGACGAGGTACAACGGTGGAGATGGCGGTGATGATGATGGAGATGATGGTGATGATGATCCCAATGATGTCCAGCTCGATGACGGTGACGATGGCGTCGATTTCCCCCTCCGGGAGGGAATTTCCCCGGCGGATTTCAGCCTGCCGGAGAGCTCTTTTCTCTCTGGTGTTTTCCGCCCCGCGGAGGAGGCTGTGTCTCTTCGCGATTATTCTCTGGAGCTTAGGTTTTCAGGGCGAAGAAGTACGCGAAAGAGAGGCGACCGAAGGGGGGCTGTGGGCCCCTCCCCACCAGGCGGCATGGCCAGGGCAGGGCCCGCGCCGGCCTATGGGGGGGGGGCCATGGCGGCCCTCCTCGGTCCCTCCTTTTGGCTGGCCTCGTCTTCTGGAAAAATAATATCTTCAGTGTAATTGCCGTCAATTGTTGATCTTCCGAAATATTGCATTCTGACGGTGCTTTTTCCAGCAGAATCCTGAATCCGGTGGATGATCCTCCAACATGAAACATGCAAAATAGATGAAATAACATAAGTATCACCTCTAAATATGAAATATATCAATGAATAACAGTAAATTATGATATAAAATAGTGATGCAAAATGGACGTATCACCCACGTACCCCTTCGTCAAAATAACAATGAGGAGTTCATCCTCATCCTGTCCAACGCGCATGGAGGACAGCACGACGGCGTGCTCGTCTTCTCCTCGTCGCTGGCAATCCCTCCTTGCTCGACTGCGTGACGAGGCTCACTCCCGCGCCGTATAAAAGCTTCAGGACGAACCCTAGCTTCGAGTTCTTCCTCCTCTGCTTCAATTTCGCCCAAACCAAAACCCTAGCTTGTCCCGACCATCTCCAACCGCCGTCGGTGGAGACCTCCCCATGCCAAACCTTGACCACCATCGTCACCGCCGTGCTCTTCTCGCTCAGCCCACAGAAGGAATTGAGCCGAAGCGCCCTGCAACGCCGTTACCAAGCTCATCCTCTCCGACGGCCGGAGCCATTGATTCTGGCGACTCAGGCCAGCTCCAACCTCGCCGTCAAGCCCGGCGTAACCCTGGTGAGCTTCTGACTCTTGTAGCGTGCTCGCCTAGCTCGACATCGTCCTATAGTGTCGCCGCACCGCGACCCTGTCCCTGTCCCCGCGGTACCTCACCGTCGGACAAGCTCCGGAGACCATTTAGGGGCGGCGCTGGTACCAGTAGGTTCACCGTAGCGTGCTGATTCGAATGGTGTGAGAAATCCATCCGCGCGAGTCCGGGAGCGGCGGCGCCGTCGCCGACATCCCGTTGGCAGAGAGCTTCTCTGCCACGTTCTTGATTTTGACTCCGGTCAAAGTTCATGTGGCAGCTGACGTGGCTTAGACCCACTCGTCAGTGACCCTGGGTAGCCCTAGCCCGAGTGCGTTTAGTAGTTTTTGTTAACTTTCAATTTCATAAATTGCTGAAACTTTAAATGAATTTAGAAAATCCATATTAATTCAGAAAAATGAAAATAAGATATCAAAATTCTTATAAAAGTAAATTCTACCTAATAAAAATATAAACTGAAAATATTATTTTAAATAAAAATTTACTTATTTAACCCTATTTAATTTAGTCTTTTCTTTTAATTCCAAATGCAACTAAAATTCAGAAATTAAGAAAAAGTTCTAAAATAAATAAAAACCAGTAAGTAAATAAGGAAAACATTAAAACTAATTTTCCTTTATTAACACCTTATTAAATCCTTATTAGGAGGATTTAAAACCCTAATTAATAATTGTCTTAATTATTAATTCTTTAAAAATAAGAAAATGTCAAATCCAATATTATTTTTATTTTAAAGTTATTCATAACTTCAACTTTATAATGAAGTTATTAACCTAAGAACTATATGGTAACTGGGAAACCCTAATTACATATTTAATAAAGATTACAACCTCAAAATTGTATGTGAAACCCAAAACCCTAATTCAACTAGAAACCCTAGCTCCACTATTTCATGTGAACCCTAAATTGTTTCCAAACCTAAACCCCAAGTTAACATGTGATCATGTTACTTCATGCGTAGTCATAGATCCATAATTAGTAGGTAAATGCTTACCAAGTTCACATAAGCTATAGGAACCCTGTCACTAACAATTTAGCATCCTATATATGTATACTCATCAAACAAAGATGATCAAATAGGATCAATCAAGAATCAACCCTAGTTCCTATAATCCAAATTAACAACCTTAATCATTCCTATTTAGCATCACACCATTGTGATGAACTCCAACAGCAATTATGCCAAATATTATGCAATACATATCCATACTCCATTAAACCCTGCAAATGTTAAAGACTTAGGAACCATCCTATTTAGGAACCAATCATTCTTTACTTAGGGGATTCAATAACAAACCTAGACAACCTCAACCTTAATTGAAATACTTCTTATTACTTAAGAAGTATGTTCTTCAAAATTTATTCGTTTGAAGTAAATAAGGAGTAACCATCAAACCTGCTGAATAGGATCTATAAACCCTAGCCAGCTATCACCAACAAGGTATACCAACCTTGATAGCACCCATGTCTAATGAATTTCCTAATATGTGCTCCCAACCTTGTTTGGATCCATCTAATACCTACTCAAGAGACTAATTTGGAGGCCATAGTAAACCACAGAACTCCACAACCCTAATTATCATACTGGTTCTTTATTAAACAACATGTTCTTCAAGAGTAATTATTTTGAAGCATATAACAAGTAATCATCAACCATGCACTATAGGACTTAAAATTGACAACTACTCTTTACTTATTATACAACTCCTATCCTTTGGTGTGTATGATTGTTACTCTGCATTATACCACTCGTTTATGATTCTAAGACAACAAAACCATAATAAGAACCTTGTTTGTGGAATCTCTCTAAAAGTGCAACACACCCTAAGCAAATCATTTCAACTAACTAATTCTAAATCATCGGGGTTAGGTCACTCTTAGAGCGATTGCATCTCATACTTATGCATTATTGCATCCTTGCCAATCTTTTAAACATCGTCCTTACCGGACGATGATGCTATTTCAGACTTTGGAGTTATTGCGTATCGAAGACCTTGCCTGCATAATCTTGCGGTCAAGAAAGGCAAGTTCATCGCTTGCTCATGTCATTTGAGTATTTTTACCAAATTACTTGCAAAGTACTCTAGTTATCACTCTTGCATAAAAAGCAAAAGTACTATTTTCATAACTATTAATATGACTATGTGGTGGGCAATGGAACCATGGTATGTGTTGATATGGTGGAGGTTCCATTGCAATGGGTTCATATCCATCTAGGATTAAACAACAAATGTCGTCCAGTGATTCTTGTGCCATAAAACTCGTGTTAACCATAAGATCTGGAGTGGGATGGAGTAGTCAATTGTATTTCCACCTCTCGTACATCAACGGATGCGCTTACCGTAGCAGTTGTGTCTTGCGAGAGCAACTTGAGGGTGGGGATCCCCTTCTAATTCCCCACGGTAATGCGGTCTATGATGGTTTGCATTGGCCGGCGAAGGACCATGGTTGTGACCTGGTAGTTGTCGAGGTCGGAAGATATCCAAGTGATATAGCCCGGTGATACGTCTCCGACGTATCGATAATTTCTTATGTTCCATGCCACATTATTGATGATATCTACATGTTTTATGCATACTTTATGTCGTATTTATGCATTTTCCGGCACTAACCTATTAACGAGATGCCGAAGAGCCGCTTGTCATGTTTCTGCGTTTTTGGTTTCGAAATCCTAGTAAGGAAATATTCTCGGAATTGGACGAAATCAACGCCCAGGGGCCTATTTTACCACGAAGCTTCCAGAAGACCGAAGAGAAGACGAAGTGGGTCCACGGGGCGCCGCCACACTTGGGCGGCGCGGCCCAGGCGGGGGGGCCCGCGCGGCCCTAGCGTGTGGGGCCCCCGTGAACCCTCCGAGGCTACCCTTCCGCCTACATATAGTCTTCGTCGCGAAACCCCCAGTACCGAGAGCCACGATACGGAAAACCTTCCAGAGACGCCGCCGCCGCCAATCCCATCTCGGGGGATTCAGGAGATCGCCTCCGGCACCCTGCCGGTGAGGGGAATCATCTCCCGGAGGACTCTTCACCGCCATGGTCGCCTACGGAGTGATGAGTGAGTAGTTCACCCCTGGACTATGGGTCCATAGCAGTAGCTAGATAGTCGTCTTCTCCTCATGTGCTTCATTGTCGGATCTTGTGAGCTGCCTAACATGATCAAGATCATCTATCCGTAATGCTATATGTTGTGTTTGTCGGGATCCGATGGATAGAGAATACTATGTTATGTTGATTATCAATCTATTACCTATGTGTTGTTTATGATCTTGCATGCTCTCCGTTATTAGTAGAGGCTCGGCCAAGTTTTTACTCTTAACTCCAAGAGGGAGTATTTATGCTCGATAGTGGGTTCATGCCTCCATTAAATCTGGGACAAGTGACTGAAAGTTCTAAGGTTGTGGATGTGCTTGTTGCCACTAGGGATAAAACATTGATGCTATGTCCGAGGATGTAGTTATTGATTACATTACGCACCATACTTAATGCAATTGTCTCGTTGTTTGCAACTTAATACTGGAAGGGGTTCGGATGATAACTTCGAAGGTGGACTTTTTAGGCATAGATGCATGTCTGGATAGCGGTCTATGTACTTTGTCGTAATGCCCAACTAAATCTCACAATACTCATCATATCATGTATGTGCATGGTCATGCCCTCTCTATTTGTCAATTGCCCGACTGTAATTTGTTCACCCAACATGTTATTTATCTTATGGGAGAGACACCTCTAGTGAACTCGTGGACCCCGGTCCATTCTTTTACATTGAATACAATCTACTTGTAATACTTGTTCTACCTGTTTTTCGCAAACAATCATCATCCACACTATACATCTAATCCTTTGTTACAGCAAGTCGGTGAGATTGACAACCTCACTCGTTTCGTTGGGGCAAAGTACTTTGGTTGTGTTGTGCAGGTTCCACGTTGGCGTCGGAATCCTCGGTGTTGCGCCGCACTACATCCCGCCGCCATCAACCTTCAACGTGCTTCTTGGCTCCTCCTGGTTCGATACACCTTGGTTTCTTTCTGAGGGAAAACTTGCTGCTGTGTGCATCATACCTTCCTCTTGGGGTTCCCAACGGACGTGTTAATTACGCGCAATCAAGCATATTTTCTGGCGCCGTTGCCGGGGAGATCAAGACACGCTGCAAGGGGAGTCTCCACAATCCAATCTCTTCACTTTGTTTTTGTCTTGCTTTATTTTATTTACTACTTTGTTTGCTGCATTATATCAAAACACAAAAAAATTAGTTGCTAGCTTTACTTTATTTACTGTCTTGCACTCTATATCAAAAACACACAAAAAATTAGTTACTTGCATTTAGTTTATCTAGTTTGCTTTATTTAGTACTGCTAAAATGGCTACTCCTGAAAATACTAAGTTGTGTGACTTCACAACCACAAATAATAATGATTTCTTATGCACACCTATTGCTCCACCTGCTACTATAGCAGAATTCTTTGAAATTAAACCTGCTTTACTGAATCTTGTTATGAGAGAGCAATTTTCTGGTGTTAGTTCTGATGATGCTGGCTGCCCATCTCAATAATTTTGTTGAATTGTGTGAAATGCAAAAGTATAAAGATGTAGATGGTGACATTATAAAATTAAAATTGTTTCCTTTCTCATTAAGAGGAAGAGCTAAAGATTGGTTGCTATCTCTGCCTAAGAATAGTATTGATTCATGGACTAAATGCAAGGATGCTTTTATTGGTAGATATTATCCCCCTGCTAAAATTATATCTTTGAGGAGTAGCATAATGAATTTTAAACAATTGGATAATGATCATGTTGCACAAGCTTGGGAAAGAATGAAATCTTTGGTTAAAAATTGCCCAACCCATGGACTGACTACTTGGATGATCATCCAAACCTTTTATGCAGGACTGAACTTTTCTTCGCGGAACCTATTGGATTCAGTCTGCTGGAGGTACCTTTATGTCCATCACTCTTGGTGAGGCAACAAAGCTTCTTGATAATATGATGATTAATTACTCTGAATGGCACACGGAAAGAGTTCCACAAGGTAAGAAGGTAAATTATGTCGAAGAAACCTCTTCCTTGAGTGATAAGATTGATGCTATTATGTCTATGCTTGTGAATGATAGGACTAATGTTGATCCTAATAATGTTCCGTTAGCTTCATTGGTTGCCCAAGAAGAACATGTTGATGTAAACTACATTAAAAATAATAATTTCAACAACAATGCTTATCGGAACAATTCTAATAACAACTATAGGCCATATCCTTATAATAATGGTAATAGTTATGGTAATTCTTATGGGAATTCTTACAACAATAATAGGAACACACCCCCTGGACTTGAAGCTATGCTTAAAGAATTTATTAGTACACAAACTGCTTTTAACAAATCTGTTGAGGAAAAGCTCAATAAAATTGATATTCTCGCTTCTAAGGTTGATAGTCTTGCCTCCGATGTTGATCTTTTGAAATCGAAAGTTATGCCTAATAAGGATATTGAAAATAAAATTGTTACTACAGCAAATGCCATCCAAGTTAGAATTAATGAGAATATAAGATTAATGGCCGAATTGCATGCTAGGTGGGAAAGAGAAGAAAATGAAAAACTAGCTAAAGAGAATAATGTAGCTAAAGTTTGGACTATTACCACCACTAGCAATGCTAATGCTCCACATGTTGCTGCACCTCCTACTAATATTGGTAAAATAATTGGTGTTGGCAATGTTTCCACTTCTAATGCAAAGCCTGCAAAACTGCCGGAAACTGCTAAAACTGCTGAAACTGCCTGTGATAAAACTGCTGAAATTTTTTCCAACATTGGGGATGATGATCCCATTGCTTTATATTGTAATGGTTTGGATTTTGATGATTGTCACATCTCTGAAGTTATAAAGTTCTTACAAAAACTTGCTAAGAGTCCTAATGCTAGTGCTATAAACTTGGCTTTCACAAAACATATTACAAATGCTATCATAAAAGCTAGAGAAGAGAAACTAGAACGTGAAGCTTCTATTCCTAGGAAGCTAGAGGATGGTTGGGAGCCCATCATTAAGATGAAGGTCAATAACTTTGATTGTAATGCTTTATGTGATCTTGGTGCAAGTATTTCCGTTATGCCTAAGAAAATTTATAATATGCTTGGCTTGCCACCATTGAAAAATTGTTATCTGGATGTTAATCTTGTTGATAATGCTACAAACAAACCTTTGGGGAGAATTGATAATGTTCGCATTACCGTTAACAATAACCTTGTCCCCGTTGATTTTGTTGTCTTGGATATTGAATGCAATGCATCTTGTCCCATTATATTGGGAAGACCTTTTCTTCGAACTGTTGGTGCTATCATTGATATGAAGGAAGGTAATATCAAATATCAATTTCCTCTCAAGAAAGGTATGGAACACTTCCCTAGAAAGAGAATGAAGTTACCTTTTGATTCTATTATTAGAACAAATTATGATGTTGATACTTCGTCTCTTGATAATACTTGATACACACTTTCTGCGCCTAGCTGAAAGGCGTTAAAGAAAAGCGCTTATGGGAGACAACCCATGTTTTTACTACAGTACTTTTATTTTATTTTTGAGTCTTGGAAGTTGTTACTACTGTAGCAACCTCTTCTTATCTTAGTTTTGTGCATTGTTGTGCCAAGTAAAGTCTTTGATAGTAAGGTTCATACTAGATTTGGATTACTGCGCAGAAACAGATTTCTTTGCTGTCACGAATTTCGACCTGCCTCTCTGTAGGTAGCTCATAAAAATATGCCAATTTACGTGCGTGATCCTCAGATATGTACGCAACTTTCATTCAATTTGAGCATTTTCATTTGAGCAAGTCTGGTGCCTCAATAAAATCCGCCTTTATGGACTGTTCTGTTTTGACAGATTCCGCCTTTTATTTCGCATTGCCTCTTTTGCTATGATGGATGAATTTCTTTGTTCCATTAATGTCCAGTAGCTTTGTGCAATGTCCAGAAGTGTTAAGAATGATTATGTCACCTCTGAACATGTGAATTTTTATTATGCACTAACCCTCTAATGAGTTGTTTCAATTTTGGTGTGAAGGAAGTTTTTCACGGATCAAGAGAGGGAGATGATACAATATGATCAAGGAGAGTGAAAGCTCTAAGCTTGGGGATGCCCCGGTGGTTCACCCCTGCATATTTTAAGAAGACTCAAGCGTCTAAGCTTGGGGATGCCCAAGGCATCCCCTTCTTCATCGACAACATTATCAGGTTCCTCCCCTGAAACTATATTTTTATTCCATCACATCTTATGTACTTTGCTTGGAGCGTCGGTTTGTTTTTGTTTTTGTTGTTGTTTGAATAAAATGGATCCTAGCATTCGTTGTGTGGGAGAGAGACACGCTCCGCTGTTGCATATGGACAAATATGTCCTTAGGCTTTACTCATAGTATTCATGGCGAAGGTTGAATCTTCTTCGTAAAATTGTTATATGGTTGGAATCGGGAAATGCTACATGTAGTAATTCTAAAATGTCTTGAATAATTTGATAATTGGCAATTGTTGTGCTCATGTTTAAGCTCTTGCATCATATACTTTGCACCTATTAATGAAGAAATACAAAGAGCTTGCTAAAATTTGGTTTGCATATTTGGTCTCTCTAACGTCTAGATAATTTCTAGTATTGAGTTTGAACAACAAGGAAGACGGTGTAGAGTCTTATAATGTTTACAATATGTCTTTTATGTGAGTTTTGCTGCACCGTTTCATCCTTGTGTTTGTTTCAAATAACCTTGCTAGCCTAAACCTTGTATCGAGAGGGAATACTTCTCATGCATCCAAAATCCTTGAGCCAACCACTATGCCATTTGTGTCCACCATACCTACCTACTACATGGTATTTCTCCGTCATTCCAAAGTAAATTGCTTGAGTGCTACCTTTAAAATTTCCATTCTTTACCTTTGCAATATATAGCTCATGGGACAAATAGCTTAAAAACTATTGTGGTATTGAATATGTACTTATGCACTTTATCTCTTATTAAGTTGCTTGTTGTGCGATAACCATGTTCCTGGGGACGCCATCAACTACTCTTTGTTGAATATCATGTGAGTTGCTATGCTTGTCCGTCTTGTCTGAAGTAAGGGAGATTTACCACTCATTTAATGGTTAGAGCATGCATATTGTTAGAGAAGAACATTGGGCCGCTAACTAAAGCCATGAATCATGGTGGAAGTTTCAGTTTTGGACATATATCCTCAATCTCATATGAGAACATTAATTGTTGCTACATGCTTATGCATTAAAGAGTAGTCCATTATCTGTTGTCTATGTTGTCCCGGTATGGATGTCTAAGTTGAGAATAATCAAAAGCGAGAAATCCAATGCGAACTTTCTCCTTAGACCTTTGTACAGGTGGCATAGAGGTACCCCTTTGTGACACTTGGTTAAAACATGTGTATTGCGATGATAATCCCGGTAATCCGAGCTAATTAGGACAAGGTGCGGGCACTATTAGTATACTATGCATGAGGCTTGCAACTTGTAAGATATAATTTACATGATACATATGCTTTATTACTACCGTTGACAAAATTGTTTCTTGTTTTCAAAACCAAAGCTCTAGCACAAATATAGCAATCAATGCTTCCCTCTGCGAAGGGCCTTTCTTTTACTTTTATGTTGAGTCAGTTCACCTATCTCTCTCCACCTCAAGAAGCAAACACTTGTGTGAACTGTGCATTGATTCCTACATACTTGCATATTGCACTTGTTATATTACTTTACATTGACAATATCCATGAGATATACATGTTATAAGTTGAAAGCAACCGCTGAAACTTAATCTTCCTTTGTGTTGCTTCAATACCTTTACTTTGATTTATTGCTTTATGAGTTAACTCTTATGCAAGACTTATTGATGCTTGTCTTGAAAGTACTATTCATGAAAAGTCTTTGCTTAATGATTCATTTGTTTACTCATGTCATTACCATTGTTTTGATCGCTGCATTCATTACATATGCTTACAATAGTATGATCAAGGTTATGATGGCATGTCACTCCAGAAATTATCTTTGTTATCGTTTACTCGCTCGGGACGAGCAGGAACTAAGCTTGGGGATGCCGATACGTCTCCGACGTATCGATAATTTCTTATGTTCCATGCCACATTATTGATGATATCTACATGTTTTATGCATACTTTATGTCGTATTTATGCATTTTCCGGCACTAACCTATTAACGAGATGCCGAAGAGCCAGTTGCTGTTTTCTGCTGTTTTTTGTTTCAGAAATCCTAGTAAGGAAATATTCTCGGAATTGGACGAAATCAATGCCTAGGGGCCTATTTTACCACGAAGCTTCCAGAAGACCGAAGAGAAGACGAAGTGGGGCCACGGGGCGCCGCCACACTAGGGCGGCGCGGCCCAGGGGGGGCCGCGTGGCCCTAGCGTGTGGGGCCCCCGTGACCCCTCCGAGGCTGCCCTTCCGCCTACATATAGTCTTCATCACGAAACCCCCGGATCCGAGAGCCACGATACGGAAAACCTTCCGGAGACGCCGCCACCGCCAATCCCATCTCGGGGGATTCGAGGAGATCGCCTCCGGCACCCTTCCGGAGAGGGGAATCATCTCCCGGAGGACTCTTCACCGCCATGGTCGCCTCCGGAGTGATGAGTGAGTAGTTCACCCCTGGACTATGGGTCCATAGCGGTAGCTAGATGGTCGTCTTCTCCTCATGTGCTTCATTGTCGGATCTTGTGAGCTGCCTAACATGATCAAGATCATCTATCCGTAATGCTATATGTTGTGTTTGTCGGGATCCGATGGATAGAGAATACTATGTTATGTTGATTATCAATCTATTACCTATGTGTTGTTTATGATCTTGCATGCTCTCCGTTATTAGTAGAGGCTCTGGCCAAGTTTTTACTCTTAACTCCAAGAGGAAGTATTTATGCTCGATAGTGGGTTCATGCCTCCATTAAATGCGGGACAAGTGAACAGAAAGTTCTAAGGTTGTGGATGTGTTGTTGCCACTAGGGATAAAACATTGATGCTATATCCGAGGATGTAGTTATTGATTACATTACGCACCATACTTAATGCAATTGTCTGTTGTTTGCAACTTAATACTGGAAGGGGTTCGGATGATAACCTGAAGGTGGACTTTTAGGCATAGATGCATGCTCGGATAGCGGTCTATGTACTTTGTCGTAATGCCCAACTAAATCTCACAATACTCATCATATCATGTATGTGCATGGTCATGCCCTCTCTATTTGTCAATTGCCCGACTGTAATTTGTTCACCCAACATGGGTTATCTTATGGGAGAGACACCTCTAGTGAACTGTGGACCCCGGTCCATTCTTTTACATTGAATACAATCTACTGCAATACTTGTTCTACTGTTTTCTGCAAACAATCATCATCCACACTATACATCTAATCCTTTGTTACAGCAAGCCGGTGAGATTGACAACCTCACTGTTTCGTTGGGGCAAAGTACTTTGGTTGTGTTGTGCAGGTTCCACGTTGGCGCCGGAATCCCTGGTGTTGCGCCGCACTACATCCCGCCGCCATCAACCTTCAACGTGCTTCTTGGCTCCTCCTGGTTCGATAAACCTTGGTTTCTTTCTGAGGGAAAACTTGCTGCTGTGCGCATCATACCTTCCTCTTGGGGTTCCCAACGGACGTGTTAATTACGCGCAATCACCCGGCGAGGACCCAAGGTCGGATTTGGAACAAAGGGTGGGTGTGCGAGGTAGCGGAGGAATATGATTGGCTAAGACCTTATACCGGGCCTCACACCAAAGGAAGTGTGGACGGGAAACTCGAACCCGGTTGGCACCAAGGTTAAGATCTCATATGGGTAAAGCAACACACCTCTGCAGAGTGTAATGAATCGTGACCTGTCACTCCCTGTTCCGGGTTATGGAACTGCGAACGCTGCCGGAAAGGAACTTCATGAAGTTCTAGTAAACCGGTGAAGGCTGACGGACATAGTTCTTCTGAATAAAAGCAACCTTTTGAAGAAATGGTTATGAAAACCTTCATTGGTATTAGACTCTTTGGTCTAATGTTGTAGCTAGTGCATTAAACACCTCTTTCCTATAATAAACATGTTGAGTACGCTCGTACTCATCCCACTCTTAAATCCCCTGCTTAGATATGAAGGCATCGAAGGAAGATCCACAGTGCAACTGAAAGACCGAGGAGTCAACAACTATTTCAAGGGACAGGAACCTGCGTAAGAGTCACATACCATATCCACCATGAAGAAAACCTAGATTAAGTAGTAGAAGGGAACTAGCTCCCTAAACCTAGACCCTATTTAGCTAGAATCTAGGCATAGCCTCTATAGCTAGTCAAATACTCTATAAATAGAGTCTGTGATAAGATTAGACCACGAGTCGTTCTTCTGGAGTTTATTTGCAGTTTTACCTCATTGTAAAGTAGGAGGCTGTGTGGATCTTTTATAAAGAGTCAGTGTTGTAATTCTATAGACATGCCTTGGACCCGCATATGTTTCTGTTGTACCACTCTGAGTGATATAATACTAGTGGAACGGTGTTTCATTGGTGTTATATCAGACTTGCATACTACACCATGCAGTGGTATGCCGGGTCACCACAAAAATCTAATACAACTAGCTTCGCCTTGTGCCAATGAGGAGCGTCGTAGCTGAGAAATCGGAGGCCCGGTGCGAGTGATGGCGCGTGAGACACACGTCCGTTGGGAACCCCAAGAGGAAGGTGTGATGCGTACAGCAGCAAGTTTTCCCTCAGTAAGAAACCAAGGTTATCGAACCAGTAGGAGATGAAGGCCACGTGAAGGTTGTTGGTGAAGGAGTGTAGTGCGGCGCAACACCAGGGATTCCGGCGCCAACGTGGAACATACACAACACAATCAAAATACTTTGCCCCAACTTAACAGTGAGGTTGTCAATCTCACCGGCTTGCTGTAAACAAAGGATTAAACATATGGTGTAGAGAATGATGTTTGTTTGCGAAGAACAATAAAGAACAGAGTTTGTAGTAGATTGTATTTCAGATGTAAAAGAATGGACCGGAGTCCACAGTTCACTAGTGGTGTCTCTCCAATAAGAAATAGCATGTTGGGTGAACAAATTACAGTTGGGCAATTGACAAATAAAGAGGGCATAACAATGCACATACATATCATGATGACTAATATGAGATTTAATCAGGGCATTATGACAAAGTACATAGACCGCTATCCAGACATGCATCTATGCCTAAAAAGTCCACCTTCAGGTTAGCATCCGCACCCTTCCAGATGATTAAGTTGCAAACAACGGACAATTGCATTAAGTATGGTGCGTAATGTAATCAACACAAATATCCTTAGACAAAGCATTGATGTTTTATCCCTAGTGGCAACAGCACATCCACAACCTTAGAACTTTCTGTCACTTGTCCCGGATTCAATGGAGGCATGAACCCACTATCGAGCATAAATACTCCCTCTTGGAGTCACAAGTATCAACTTGGCCGAGCCTCTACTAGCAACGGAGAGCATGCAAGAACATAAACAACACATATATGATAGATCAATAATCAACTTGACATTGTATTACATATTCATCGGATCCCAACAAACACAACATGTAGCATTACAAATAGACGATCTTGATCATGATAGACAGCTCACAAGATCTAACATGATAGCACAAGAGGAGAAGACAACCATCTAGCTACTGCTATGGACCCATAGTCCAAGGATGAACTACTCACACATCAGTCCGGAGGCGATCATGGTGATGTAGAGTCCTCCGGGCGATGATTCCCTTCTCCGACAGGGTGCCGGAGGCGATCTCCTGAATCCCCCGAGATGGGATTGGCGGCGGCGGCGTCTCTGGAACTTTTCTCGTATCGTGGCTCTCGGTAATAGGTTTTCGCGACGGAGAGTTTAAGTAGGCGGAAGGGCAGAGTCGGGGGGCTCACGAGGGGCCCACACACTAGGGCGGCGCGGGCCCCTCCTTGGCCGCGCCGCCTTATGGTGTCGGCGCCCCGTGGCCCCACTTCATATCTCCTTCGGTCTTCTGGAAGCTCCGTGGAAAAATAAGACCCTGGGCGTTTGTTTCATCCAATTCCGAGAATATTTCCTGTGTAGGATTTCTGAAACCAAAAACAGCACAAAACAGGAACTGGCGCTTCGGCATCTCGTTAATAGGTTAGTGCCGGAAAATGCATATAAATGATGTAAAGTGTGTATAAAACATGTGAGTATTGTCATAAAAATAGCATGGAACATAAGAAATTATAGATACGTTTGAGACGTATCAGCGAGCACCTAATTACCAAAAGATATCATAAATCTGCCTTAATTCAGATGTATGTAGACGTTATTTAGTGTATTGATACATCCAAATTTAGACAAATTTGTGACATCTTTTTCACGACCAAGGTACTAAGATAAATGACTCTACAATTTGAATAATATATATGATTTAAAGCTATATGTATTGGATTACGTGTAGATGGTTTTTACTACTACCTCCGAGTATTACACACTTCCAGAAAAAATTAATCGCTGATTTGGTCGATAAAATATGAGAAAAATGCCGCAAAAGTTATACCATTTGATTCATACTTAAAAAAGCTTCTAGATATGTTTTTTTGTATTAAGTTGACCCAATTAGTAGTTAAAAAGATTCACAAAAAATTAATATCTTGATAAACCGGTATAGAAATAGTACTTACTTCTTTCCAAATTAGGATGCCTATAGTTTTAGTCAAAGTCAAGCTTTTTAAAGTTTGAGCAACTATGTATAGAAAAATATCAATATCTAAAATTTTAAATGCAGATAATATGAAAATATATTGCATGATGGTTTTAAAGATATTAGTTTAAAATTATAAATGTTGACTCTTTTTTCTATATAGTTGGTCAAACTTTAAAAAATTATAGAGATGGAATGTTGGAAACACAGGAAGAGGCATTAGCATGCAATAACTTTTGAGGAACTGCACCCAAACGATTTTGCAGATTTCTAGAAAGGAGTAAATGGTCCCTCCGTTCTAAAATGTAAGACGTCTAAGAATTATTTAAAGTCAACGTTTTTTTAAGTTTGACTAAGTTTATGCATAAAAATATCAATATTTACAATAGTGAATCAACATCAATAGATTCACCATAAATTTTAGTTTCTTAATATGTTCATTTCATATGGATTTAAATATTTTTTCCTAAATATTTGATCAAAGTTAGTAAAGTTTCACTTTTGACCAATCCTTAAATGTCTTACATTTTGGGACGGAGTGAGTATTATTTATTGCCTAATGTAATCTTAGGATTAAGATGGCTAAGTCATAAAATTTGGGGTCCTAATATTTTGAGGCCATATGCAAGTGCATGCTCTGCACATGCTCTACATATCGGACTCCAAGGAGGGAGGGGTGAGAATGGCGGCGCCTTCGGCTTGGTCAAGTGTTTATTGTTTTCGCTAGGTGGTCCAAAGATATTTTTGTAGTTTCTATTATTTTTAGGTTTTCTTATACTGCTACTGAAGATTATGAATAGATCGGCATCATTTTTGCAACAAAAAAAAATCCACACATCCTTCGTATGCGTTAGACGCATCGCCGGAACGGGGATAAAGCAAGAAGAACCTTATTCAAACATTAGGATGTAGCCGCCTAATCATCCAAAAAGACACAACAAATACCTAAAAAGAATAAAAATAACAACCTTTCCGCCAGTGAAAAACGGTATTCTTCCGTACATCTAAGATTTCAAAGCCACCGAAGATGGCGCGAACTGGCAACATCACCGACAAGAGGATAGAACCCTAGATGGGTACTTGTATTGCCTCCCCTATCTCTCCCTTACAACCAACTTGTAACACGCTTTGCCATTCTAGGTTAATGAAAGATATAATTTCAAGTCCGAGCTCTGTATGGACCTTGCTCGACGGTGGCCACTCACTAGCAACCTAGTGTGGAACGAAATCGAACATGGCTGTTAAGATGAGTGTGGTGACACTGCACGCACATATACGAGAGGATTTTAATTAAACTTGGGGAGAATTTCAATTTTCTACCTCTGCACCAACTAAGGATGCACTAGGCAACAATACAAAAGCGAGAATGATTCTTCTTTTCGAGAACGAAAATCGAGAGAGGAGATAGGCACTAGGCAAGTGAAGTGTGAGTCCATGTGATTAGCATCTGAGTCTTCGTCAACGTGGTGGCATGGCGGGGGCGGCGAGTGTGTGAAGGCGACAAGTGTGTGGCCATAAACTCGATGCCGGTTTAGGGCTCCAAGCGTATTGGCGTGGAAGGAGAAGAATCATCTTGACAATAACCGCAATTGTGTTTTGTTCGTTGTGTGGTGTCACGTAGTGCCTCGCAAATCTCTCGAGCTAGCGTCTCGGCGCACTCGCTGACCAGACGAGAGGCTGAAGGCACGTGGGAGCACGCCTCCGACCGTGGAAGCCTAGCCTAGAACAAGTCCGACATTGTTGTTCTTTTTTGTTTTTGTTGAGGTAAACAAGTCGGCATTATTGACTAGCGCGTCTTAATTTGCATGGACGGCGCACTCTGGCTTGGTCCACTGGGCACGGGTTAACTAATAATTTAGTGATGCTTACACATGTGGTTCGTTGTGCTTTGTGTCGTTTGAGCCTAACACGCTTTGCTATTCCAGACCAAGATATCATTAGTTCAGACTGATCTCTTTCTCTGAATCTTTACTTGGCAGTGCCTAGGCATGATCACGGCAGATATCAGATATGCAGCATCCACCAAAACACAACATCGTGGGCTCGTGGCTAAGACGGTGGAGTGTTTGGAACGTCCAAGCAAGTGCAAGTGCAAGTGCCCATGTCCCGTCATGTCGATCTTGCTTTGGCTTAGCTGCGTTAATACCATGGTCATGAATCGTACTGCTCCTACCTCCTAGTGTAGTTCTCTTAGGCTTTGACTTCTGTAAATCCATCCAGGTACACGTGCATTCTCCATTACGTGGCATTCGTTTGAACATAACATGGATTTTCCATTTTTATGCTAAGGATATCTACGCTATCAGGGACACATTTAGAGTAAACTATCGTCTGGAATGCTCATCTATGACTTTTGTTGAACTGCACAAGGCCTAACAGTGTTAGTACTGCTTTATTAAGTCATTTTCACAAGTGCTTTATCAAGTCATTTTCACAAGTGCTTTATCAAGTCATTTTCACAAGTTAGCATGATCTGCCATCCAAATGACTCGTGTGACGTATGAAAACATTATAGACTCTAGGAAGCAAAAAGTACCTAAACTCTAAAGAGGATATGGAAACGAACAAATTATTACCCAGCTTTCAAAACTTAAGCCTTTCTAAAAAGCTGGGCTTGTATTTCGGAACGGAGGTAGTACAACACTAAGCAAAGCCAGGAGCAATATCTCCATCCCTTACTGAAACACCGACACCCTCCTCAGATCGTTATACAAACTATGATACCCATGGTATCATATGTTTCCGGCACCAAAAACTCCAACCCATTTTCACTCAAGAAGCCATGCGTGATGTGTGAGTTGCTTCTCCGTGTCCTGGTTTCATCTGTAAAGGAAGTCCCCTCCAAGGCGACTCGGGGCGGAACCCTAACCCCCGCCCGCCGCCGCCTTCCCCACCCCTCTCCTCCCTCCTCCTCATCCCCGGAGGCTGACGCCAGCGAAACCTGGCGCGGCCGGTGATGGGGGCGGCGGGGATCTGTGTGCGGTCTCCTGGTGCAGCGGTAGGAGGCACGCCGCCGTGCCGGGGGGATGGCCCCGGTACCTAGCGGTCGATGGCGGCGCGCAGCCCTCTCCCTTCTTCGCCGCGACCTCACCGGGCGGGAGGTGATGGGGGTGGTGGCGCAGCCCTGGAACCATGGCGGCGCGGCCCTCTCTTCTCGCCGCGGCCTCATCGGGCGGGCGGTGTTGGGGGCGGCGGCGCGGCCCCGGATCTTAGTGGCGCGATCATCTCCTCCCTTCCTCGCCTCGGCATCGCCAGGCGGGTGGTGGTGGGGGCGGATTTCGTGTTGCTCCTCCTCAAGGTCTGGGACCAGAGCACCAAGGGCGGCGGCCCTGGATGGCGGTGACGGCGTCGACCTGGTGGCAGGTGGCGAACGTCAGGTGCCGCTGACCGTGGCACCGCGGTGGTGGTCTTCTCTCTCGCCGAAGGAGATCGGCTAGTTGTGTGGCTAGCTGTGGCGGATCTTGCGATCCGTCGCCTAGCTCCCGATGGCGAGGCGCAGCTGCCGGTGAAAGCCTGCCCGGACTTCGGTCATGGCGGATGATGGCGGCGCGTTTCGTCGTTACCTTGTTGAAGGCATTGTCTCTACAGTCTGGGTTCTACGCCTGGGCTGCTCCAGGGGAAACCCTAGACCCGGGTCTCCCGGATCGGACGATGGCGGCACGCAACGCCGTTCTCCCTGTTGGGGGCATCGTTTTTTGGAGCAGACAACGGATGGCGGTGGTGCTGAGGTGGAGCGGTGTGCTTTTGCTGTGTCGGCATCGTCGAGTCGCCGCGGCATGGTGCAGTGGTGTCTCGGGACGGATGCAGTGTGATGGACACGCGCATGATGCTGGAGTCGTCTGGCGCCGTGGTGGCATCGATGGCAGGCCTGGCATGGTCAATGCGATGATCTCTCTTGAAGATGGAGTCGAGGAAGACGGCGGTAGCAACTTCTATGGCGTGTGCGTTGGCGTATGCTGAGAGTCTGCTTGATTGGATGTGCTTCTCATCTGCTATTGGGCGGCCTGGAAAGGCATTTGGTTTTTGGATGATATGAGTTGGTGAATTGTCACCCCCTTCATCCCTCTGTAGGTTTAGTGAGGTGGCTTCGAGTTTGATCTTTTGTATTGCTCTTGTAAGGTGTTAGTGAATAATCTAATAAAAAAACGTGTGCATCCCTTGGATGCAGAAGCTGGGCGATATTTCCCCTATTTCGAAAAAAATCTGTAATGGAAGTCCACCGAATCAATCTAGAGTAACATATGTTGGACAGAACAACAAGCGGCTCATTAGGCCATTTCTTTAATTTGGAAACATAACCTAAGTTCTTGGCCTTCCAAATCAACAAAAAATTGTTGCAAGCCCTCCTCTCCCCAGTCTCTTCCAATTGGCGGCGAGGCTGCAGCTACTGGGAAGCATGCCAAGTCTCAGAATGACCCCTAGTCTATAGATGTTAAAGATGAAAGTGGGGTGAACTTGTTGCCGAATGTAGGCAAGTCTTCTAATTCCAATGCACAACCAAAAAAGAAGGCTAAGGTTGTGAAAATTGAAGATGATGAATTAGTGACCACTCTCAAAGATGGGTTCTAAATGATGGTTGATGCTGTTGAGAAGTGGAGATAATGGTACTAACCTGATGTCTTGTGGGATGTTTTGGTGGCCACTCAGGAATTTATGAGGCACATATAGCTCACTATAATGCTCGTCTTGCTGACAATCCTAAGACTGCAAATCCAGTCACGACACAAGTTGGTTTGGGTGAGTAGGCATATGGAGAATACCTTTGGAGTGATTTATAATTTCAAGTGATTGCATGAACTTCAGTTAGGTTGCTATTGGATACCTAGTAGCTAGTATGATATATCAACTTGGTCATAGTTTAATGGACTGTAATGAACTTTCACTAATGCTTTTGGATTGCGGTTATGCTATTTAGATAATTGTTTCTAGGTTTTCCGATAAAGTAGGTATTTATTATTTAAAAGGTTTGAGCATTGCACCAGACATCTGCAATACTAAGAAGCACATAGCCGTAACAAGTCCAAAAAAAAAGTAAAAGTAATCCTCAAGAACCTATAGATTGCTTATGGTTGTATGGATTGAAATGTGTGTTACCGTTGATGTGATATGTTTGTTATCCTTGTGAGTATATATTTGTTAATACTCATTGCTGAAAATATAAACAAAATTCTGCTAAAGTTTGATTAGCTTCAAACCCAATTCTAGCCCTTCTGAATTCCTAAACAAACACAGAAACAATTGCATTCCACATTTTTAGTCAACTCTCAACCAAACACAAGAATGTAACCGAAATGAAACCATACCATTTCATTTTTCTTCATCCCAAAACCAAACACACCATAAACTATTTCAAAGATCACGTAAAAATACTATTTCAAAGATGGCATCGTCTCGATTCTCGAACTAAGGGAACTTGGACATTGATTTTTAAAGTTACATGATAAATATGACACGTTCCTAGTAGAAAGTGGATTTGCATAACCTAAGTACTCTGAACCCCTCGCGGTCACTAGTAAAATAAAAATGCCAAAAGAATGTGAACTGAAATTTTGCATGCAAGTTTTTCCCTTTCCATTACTTTCATAACGGAAACACAAAGTTTGTTTTTGCCGCATCCAAACAAAGGGAGAAGGGATAGTATAAACCAACTAGAATTCATCTTATACGAAAAGGGGTGGTAGGAAAACCTCTGCTTGGTCACGACATTGGGAACCAAGCTACAAGACAAAAAAAAAACTACCCTACACTACAACATGCAAAAGTAGCCAACACAACCTGATAAACACCAGTACAACCATCGTCCACACATCAAATCTTTACACGACATCACAACTCAAAAATTCATTGACGTTGCAAACTTTTCAGGCTCTTGTACTAGGGGCGTGATTGATTGCTCTCATGGGTTTTTCCCCACTCTTGCAACTTAGAGCATCTCCAGTCGCGTCCCCCAAACCGTCCCCCAAAGGGATTTGGGGCGCGCCGGACAAAAAAAGCGTTCCAGCCGCGTCCCCCAAAGCCCTTTTTTGTCCGGCGCGCCCCTATTCGGTGTCCGGCGTCCCGAGCCCGTCCCCGTCCCACGGGGACGCACCGGGGACGCCGGACACAACGAAATGAGAGGCGAGGAGGCGCGGGGCCGACCCGTCGGCGGCTCGGACGCTCAACCGCCACATACGTAGCGACGGTGCGGTTGACGGGAAGCGGAACCGTCGCATTGGCAAGCGCGTCGACGACGCGCCAACCCCGCCGGAATGGAGCGCCGACTCCTCGGAAGAGCAACCGCTGCTCTCTTCGACTACTGCGCCGCCGTTCATCCGCGCTCAATAAGACCCGTACGTACGCCGTACGCACGCCACCATTCATCCAAGCCTTCATCCGAGCACCTCCGGCGACGATGAGCTACATCTCCCAGCTCCCGTCCGACACCTCCGAGCGAGGGAAAGCCTGTCGGTCGGCGCCATTGGTGGGACGAGCCAGGACGCCGAGCAGCGGCGACGATTCCCCGCCGCCAGTTGACAGCGAGGAGGAATGGCTGGGCTGGGAGGAGGAGGAAGAAGAGAGCGATGCCGCGGCGGCGGCGGTGGCCCGTGCGAAGGCGAAGGCGGCCAAGGAGAAGGCTTCCAAGGCGAAGGCCGCCAAGGCCAAGGCCGCCAAGGCCAAGGCCAAGGCCAAGGCCAAGGCCAAGGCGAAGGCGAAGGCCAAGGCGCAGCCGACGAGCACCGGCGATGACGACGCGTCGAGCGCCGACACCGCCTCTTCGGAAGAGGTGACGAGCGAGAAGCGCCACCGCGATGACGACGACGAGGCGGGGCCATCGGCGAAGAAGAAGAAGTAGATAGTTTATATGTATTTAATTATATTTTTTCGAAGTTTTATATATAATTTGTTTATGTTCAACCGATTTGAATATTATTAAATAGTTTCTTTCTAGCCAAAAAAAATACTTTTAATGTTTGGAGGCGGCGTTTGGGGGACGCGGCTGGGGAGCGACGTCCCCCAAACGCGGCACTGACTGAAGCTACGTCCCCCAAACGCTCGATCCGGCGCGGTTTGGGGGACGGTTTGGGGGACGCGACTGGAGATGCTCTTAGCCCACAAGCTACCATATGCATGGATACTTAGTGCCTGTTTGTTTGGGCTGCAGCTGAACGAAAAGTAGCTGGAGATGGTAAGATCTGAGAAGTAGCTGGAGCTGGATGGCTGGTCAAATGTAAAATTGTTGTTTGGCAAATCGCATCCAATTTGGAGCTGGATGGTCGGTCAAATGTAAAATTGCTGTTTGGCGAACTGCATCCAGGACGGCTGGTAGACTGATCAAATGTAAAATAGAAAATAATCACAAAAATATTATTTTTCTTATTATTTAATAATAACAAAAAAATTATTTTCCTTATTATTTTTTATTTAAAAAGATTTTACTATAAAATATTAATTAACTAAGAATCGGAATTTTTCTCAAGATGCAAAAAATATATCATTTTGGGTTGCTATTGTATACCGGTTCGATTTGTAAGTGAGAAGCCACGGGAAGCTGCGGGAAGTACCCCGGGACGTGCTTATGGGCTTTAAGTGTAAATGTGAGAAGTGCTTGTTGAAGCCCATGCCTAAAAGTTAGGTGTTTGGCTGGGCTTGTGCTTTTAAAGACCCAAAAGCAGTAAAAGCTCAAGCTCCAGCCCAAACAAACGGGGCCTGCTTGGGCCAGCTTTTGCACTATGATTTTTTGCTAACAATTTCGTTTGGGCTCGGTGAGAGAAACAAAATCACGTTCGATTGGCTGGTTGTTTTAGACTCAGAAGAAATTAAACATGTTGTTTGGTTATGTGTAGAATGGGGGGCGTGATAATATTTCCCCCAACTGGTGAGGTTACCAACCCTTTTAAGCATTACTATTGGCCGGGCAACAACATAAGCTACAAGCAGACATACAATCAACATAGTACAGGACATAGTTCAACATGAAAGTAAATAGTTTAGGACGACATATAGATGATAAAGTAAACATAGTGCAGGACGAAAGACATACTTAATTAGACACAATTTCACTCACTGATCATGGCAATGGCATGATCATGTTGTGGGCACCTCATCATGCTGTAGTCGAAGATTGAGCACCTTGAAGGTCATGAAGTGGCCGATCTTGATCTCATGAGCAATAGAAAATCTAGGACACCCTTGATCGATGCAAATTGTGCCCTTGACCTCTTTCAGCTTGACCATCCAGGAGCAATCGGTGTTCGTCTTCAAGATGATCGTCTTAGGGACGGTGCAAAGGTACTAACGGAAGTTGGTTGGAATTGGAAGCATTTCCAACCCCAGGAGACAACACCTTTGTAGCCAAATGGGTTGGACCGACGTCATCATGGAAATTCCCAACCTTGACTCCCCCCCCCCCCCTTGGCCTCTTGGCAGGGGTGTCCTCTCTAGCTTCCTTGGAGTAGCCCTTGCCAAGGTTGTGCGAAGATGCACCTATCATCAACTTCGAGCACTGGAACAAAAGAATGCAACTACATGTAGAACAATGATAAGTGTGTACATTAACAAGCATACATTGTGCACAACATACATATCGTGCCTCATATACGAGTTAGCGAGATGAATCTGGGTCTAGCAAATATGATGTACACGCATTGATCTTGGATATAACATAAGCTAGAAACAGATCTTGTAGTCAAAATTTTAATCATGGGCACATGAACTAGAACGATATTGAAGCCTCATAATAACAACTTCGCGGCACGGATGATTCATCTGACTGAAAGCTATGCACAGTCATGAGATAGTGTACAATGCTTAAGGTCAGAAAGAAACATCCTGCGGCAATGTGTGGTCACATTTTAATCATCGGCTCAAAGACAAGCAAAGCACGGAACAACGCATCATGGCCTCACAGTAACGAGTTGGCCTCATAAAACATAGCACACATAAATGAAAGAGATGATCCTACCAAATCTACGACATATGATTAAACAATGGTCTTTGTTTATGCCAGTAGGTTCGAAAGGATCATCCCATCCTATCTTAGTACTAGAGTTTAATCATCGGGATGAACAGTAAAAGCCCCCCAATCTAACATGCAATCCACCTAAAAACCAGATATGGCCTTATCAGCAAGATCCTAAGTGAGAAAAGCAAGTAGGTGAACACATATCTTTCTATTTCAAGCCAACAATTCCTAGTACAACAAGAATAACAAGCAAAATAAACCATCCGAACAAGCAGTTATCGCGAACTCAAGAGATCTACCGTGCATGCGCTAAACAAGTAGCCAAAATTCGTCACAGTGCCACAGACCTACGCACATTCAAGCCTATAACCTTGAATTCGAGCCTTACCACCATTGTTGTCCTTGCCGACCAACTTGAACCGGGGGAAGCACGTTCGGGTCGATGTCGTTGAAGGCTTGCTCTATTAAGGCTTCGATAGCCCGCTCATCCGTCGCCGCCGCGGTGGTCTTCGATCTACCGGCGGCAGTACAACCGCCGGTGATGAGAGGGGAGAGAAGGGAGAGGAGAGTACGGGTGAGAATAACTGAGTGTGAGAGGGGAGGGAGGGCCGTGAGCGGATTTATGGCGCGCTTTCTCGATGTGTCGCGGTGTCTACCGCTTTTGGCGACACATGCATGTTTTTTTTTCACATTGTGCTTGCTAGCGCCTGGACGCGAAGGAACGGTGGAATAGAGCGTGTCTCGTGGGCTAACTTTTACCTGCATCTGAGCTACTTTAAAATCGTACTGTGCGGAGAATCTTTTTCACATGAACAACCAAACGCCCGAAACTTAAATCAATGGGTATGGAAAAACACTTGGCGAACAACCAATCAGTTTTAGAAGTCGCTAGAGCCATATGCACCTCAGAATGGAGAGAACACGTACTCGCTGTGAGATCTGATCGACTTCTTTCTTGATCCTGTTCGCCATTTTTGTATGCAGAGGATGTATGCAGGCATATATTTACACGTTACATCATGTGCTTGTCCAGTCAGCAAGTTACCAGTACCACTCGCCGGCCCACGGGCCCAGCCAAGCAAGTCTTCTTCAAGGTCGTCGCCTCCGATCGTACTACCGTCGATGCGCTCGCCGCACTCTGTCGGCCGGGCAACACACCTCGGTCCCCGCGGCACGGAGTATTCCTTCATGGAACACGACTATTCTCTCCGACGACGTCACCGAGGTGACGTCCAACTAGCCGGTCACCTCCACGACGCGATGCGGTGACTCCCCTCAAGCTCACGCTCACACCACTCAAAAACTCGCACGTTCTTGTTCCTTTCCTTTACCTCGCAACAAGCGGCCAAGCCAAGAGGGGAATAGAAAATCTACCCGCGGATAACCTTTTTTCTTTCGAGCGACGACGAAATTTCCCGATAAGAGCAAGCGCCGCTGGCGCTTCCGCGTTCGGTTCCTGTACCTTTCCTTTGCCGATTGCGGTAGCAGCAGCGCCAGCCAGCCAGCCAGCCAGCGCTTCTCCTTCTTCTTCCCAGAATCCGGGCGTGTTTGGCTAGTTCTTGTGCCGGCCAATCAATCATTCGCCGCAGTAAATCCGCAGAGCTTTAAAGCTGTTTATTTGGAGCTTTTTTTCGAGCGCAAGTTCCTCTCCATTTTCTTTTGGAGTTCCAGCCTGCTGCTCTCTTCCGCTGGTTTTCTTGCAGGAGATCCATGCCTCCTTCTTGACCTGAAACCTTCTTCCGGTTTTCTGTACTTGATTTGCGTGATTCCCTTTTGTTCTTCTTGGAGTGTTTGCCACTTTCAGAGGCTTTGATTCATCGGGAAGATCCACTTCTCCAATCATTTGATCCCAGAAAGTCATAAGCCACCTCGTGCGGAGTGGAGCAGAGCTCGGATTCTGTTTGTACGCCTTGCCCAAGAATCATGGACCAAACCTGAGCTTCTAGAACCTTCTACCACCAGCTTTCCCTCTTCCCGCTCCATGGAGACATCGACAGTTACCTTCTCCTCGTCCTCCTCGCCTCCGCCGTCGCCGTCCCCGTCACCGTCGCGGCCGCAGGCCGCGCCGGCCGACCTCGACGCCGTCAGCCTCGGCCGCCTCAGCGGCAACCTCGAGCGCCTCCTCGACCCCTCCTTCTTCAACTGCACGGACGCCGACGTCGTCCTCGCGGCTGGAGGCGACGACGCCGTCGTCGGCGTCCACCGGTGCATCCTCGCCGCCAGGAGCAACTTCTTCCTCGCTCACTTCTCCTCGCTCACCGCCGACCCCGCTGCCGGCGAGAAGCCGCGGCTGGTGCTCGCCGACCTTGTCCCAGGTGGGTGCCACATCGGCCGCGACGCCATCGTGCCCGTTCTTGGCTACCTCTACACCGGCCTCCTCAAGCCGCCGCCGCAGGGCGCGGCCGTCTGCGTCGACGACCAGTGCTCGCACCAGGCGTGCCGCCCGGCCATAGACTTCGTCGTCGAGTCCACCTACGCCGCCTCCGGCTTCAAGATCCCCGAGCTCGTCTCGCTCTTCCAGGTAATAAATAATAAGCAGAGATGCTTCAGTTCAGAATACTATGCACAATGAAGCATTGCATCACTGGAGTAGAAATTTATATGCTGCAAACCGTTCTGTCCAAATGAGTTGCTGAAACTCAATGTGAAAATTTCAGTCCTGTTTCTCTGACCACTAGATCCTGAATTTTGCAGCGTCGCCTGTCTGACTTTGTCAACAGAGCTCTGGTTGTGGTTGAGGACATAGTGCCGATTGTTCTCGTTGCTTCCACCTGCCAGCTTACAGACCTGCTCAGCCAATGTATTCAACGGGTTGCCCACTCCAGCGTTGACAGCCGTTACCTCGAGAAGGAGCTTCCAGATGAAACCTTTGCCAAGGTCATGGAGCTTCGTCAATACTTGTCGCCTCGCGAATCGGACGAGTTCATTCTGGGTCCCGAGCATGCCAAGAAGGTCAGGAACGTTCACAAGGCCTTGGATTGTGATGATGTTGACCTTGCTAATCTGCTCCTGGAGGAGTCTGGAATCACCTTGGATGGTGCACTTGCCATACACCATGCTGCTGCCTATTGTGAACCCAAAGTGTTAGCTCAAATATTGAAACTCAAGTCAGCCAGCGACTCCGCTAACGTGAATCTGAAGAATGGGAGTGGGTACACACCGCTGCATATGGCCTGCATGAGGCGAGAACCCCAGATCATCCTTTCACTTACAGAGAAGGGAGCATCCGTGCAGGAGAAGACCAGAGATGGCCGTGACGCTCTTACCATCTGCAAGAGATTAACAAGGGAGAAAGACTGCAACAGCAAGCTGGAGAAGGGTAAGGAGAGAAGCAAGGCTTACTTGTGCATCGACATCTTGGAGCAAGAGATCAAGAGGACATCCTTTGTCTTGGAGAGGCAACTCTCTGACGAGGTTTCAGTTGCCATGCCTTTGCTGGCAGATAATTTTCACACCAGGCTCCTAACCTTGGAAAATAGAGGTTTGCATATAATATAACTTTGATCTTATGTATTTTGCAGTTAACTTTGTCAGCATGAAGATAATTAGGTGTATGTGTGCTATGATGTTTTACTATCTGATAACATGGTAGAGACTTTGAAAAGTTGGTACTTTTTTTCTTCTCTCGAATTTAGAAGTAAATGCTTCAGAGTATACTGTTAGCAGAAATTCTCTGTTATATTCTTCAAATATCATCTATATCAAAAACCATTGAATTATATCCTTAGTTCATATATGTGATGCGTATGCTCCAGTTGCTTGATATGGTATGTAGCACACAAGAGGAAATCTAATGCTAAAAGCATTATCAGTGCGATTTTATTACTGTTTGCTTCTCTTTCTTTTTTTTTTGCTTAAAATAATTGCTAAAATAATATTTGTGTTTCTATGCAGTTGCCTTTGCCAGAATATTCTTCCCTTCCGAAGCAAAGCTTGTCATGCGCATAGCTCAAGCTGACTCAACTCAAGAGTTTGCTGGTCTCAGCTCAGCTAACTTCTGTAAATTGAAGGACGTTAACCTTAATGAGACTCCCATAATGCAGAGCAACAGGCTGCGTGAACGTCTTGACGCCTTGATGAAGACAGGTATTTTGCATAATCATTCATGTATTATATAGTGTGGATATTGCTTCAGTATTTGTCTTCGCAAGAAGGTTTGTGAATCTTCAAAAAAAAAGTTAGTTCAAGGTGTGTGCAAATCTATAAGTTTTCTAAATACAAATTGAAGTGTAACGAATAAACCATCCCTGCCCAAAGTGCGATACACAGAAGATTTGCCTTTATGCAACAAAAAAAATAGTGCACAGATTTTGTTCATGCCAAGATATCTTCAATTACAACTTACAGGATATTTCGATCTAGTGGGATAGGAACTAATTAGAGGAAAATGCAGATAAGATTTTCTTAGTACACACCGATGCTTTGTGGAACCTAGCATATATTGTTTTATTTGCTTAGTTATGTGCAACAAAAACTTGGTGGCTTGGACTAACAGATATTTGATCATCATTCTTGCTTTTATTAGATTTTTTTTTACCATATGTCACCTAAACTTACATTACCTGTTTTCTTTTAAGATTCACAAATTATTTGCAAATAGGAATTTGATGCAAGCCCCTTCTAAACATTTCCAGTACTCTATGGATAAATATATGTCACTGGTCTTGAACTAATTAAGCTCACACAAGGTAATGATACGCATGATTGATTAAATGAACTTCTCCTTATGTTTCAGTTGAGCTAGGGCGGAAGTACTTCCCGCATTGTTCAGATGTTCTTGATAAGTTCCTCATCGAAGAATCCACTGATTTGTTCTTCCTTGAGAGTGGCACTGCCGAGGACCAGCACACCAGGAGGATGCGCTTTTCTGAACTCAAAGACGAGGTGAACAAGGCCTTCAACAAAGATAAGGCGGCCATAGGTTCTTCATCAACATCCTCCTCCTCTTCACCAAGGGCTGATGGAAAGGTTAGACATGGCAACAAGAAAGCGAGGCTATCACGGTAGCATCAGTAGGTTAAGCCCAACACACGATTTCAGAAAGGTGGGGAAGCATGGTCTGGATGTTGTTGGCCATTTGTAGTTCAGGGAAACCATGTAGCCCAACAAGCATCTCAGTTATGTTTGCTTACTTGGGGGTGCATTTCTTGTAGTTATTGTGGTTTAACATATGACACGGTTCAGTAGATAATTTTGAATCTTCGGTGGCCAGTTTTACACAGCCATTCTAGCTGTGTTGTGTGTCCTGGTTCATCGTTTTCGAGAAAACTGTAGTATTAGCATGTTGGTAGTACGTAACTTCCAGTCTTGCACAATGCTTGAAAGTATTAGGTGTTCGGAAGATGGATCTTTTAAATTCCACGAGCCTTCAGATTACCATATTTTGTAAATTTGAAGATTTTTCTACATTATCATCCTTGCATTGGACTCTTCATGAAGAAACCCCTGGTTAAGTATTCAGTCAGACTGTAAATCACAAACCCGACTCAGACACAAAGCATGTTTTATAATACTGTAGTTTGCTTACTGGGGGTACTTTTTGTAGATTATTTTTTGTCATATGAGACGCTTCAGTGGATAATATTTAATTGTGTCAATTACGCAATGTTCTTGCAATCCTACATGATCTGTGTCAGTTGAATGTTAGTAACTCCCACCATGTACGCAAGTGTTCATGCTAAACTAACTTTCTTGAGGGAGATGTGTGACCCATTTGAGAAAAAAAACAGTAATACTCCTTCACCGGACACTTGAAAGGTTTTGAAATTCGGTGGCTGAAAGGGTTGCTAAATCTTCACCGGGCATTGGAATATCTATGTTGCGAATTTGAAGATATCCTTCAGTGACACAGATATTTGAACAATGACACTTATTAGGGAACAACTTAAACGAAGACAAACCTTGAAGCACGTAGTGTCGCGCCGAGAAAGATAACAAAGAAGTCCAGAAACACAAGTCGCGTAAATATGGAAAGAATTACTAATGTTCTATGAACTTCAGGTCAGAGTTCAGAACTTAACATCAGGTGGATAATTTTGCCCCTCTCCCGCTGCCAACCAGATTTTTTTTTTTTTTTTTTTTTTTTTTTGCATCATTTAGCCTGCACAAAATCATTTTTTTCACTGCAAATTTGTACATATGATCCGGTGAGAGGGTTGTGCGTATCCTTCGGTACATTCTTCATCAAGACAATTGCGCCGTTTGTGCTTCCTAGCTTTGTGCCCCCGACAACAATGGCCGATTGCTCCGAGATACATTGTGCCGTTAATCCATGTTTGTCTGTAGAGTAGTTTGAGCAGTTGGGGAAAGGAAGAGAGATACTGGCTGTTGGTGCTTGGTGCGGCGCCCTGTTTCTGTCTGCAGTTGCTGACCAAGTACTACTACAAACGAGAAGGATAAGCAATGTTTGGTCGCATGTCCATTTCGCACGCACGGGAGCACATTGGTACCCACTACTACGCTGCCTCGTGGCCTCGTGCTGGAGCCGCTTGGGTGTCACATGCTCGCGCCTACCGATAACGTTGTCCTCAAAGGGGGGTGGAACTGGTGGTACTCCGTACTGTATTAGTTTGCGTGCCATGATCGCCGAAATGGGAGGCCCAGATCAACAATTAAGCTAGAGCTCATCCTAGTTTTTTTTTCTCTCCCCGGAGATTGAACCGATACTTAGTGATAAAGAATTTATTTTACAAGAAGATTAAAGATAAACAACAAAAACTAAGAAGCATCGAACCACTGAAGATGACGTAGACTAAGGAGACCTGAGCTTCGCGACAATGTCCCCAAGAAGGTAACCACGCAACAAGCGTCATCGACACCAAGACCACATGGGTCTAAGCAACTGTAGCCCTAATGGGACCGGAGAGGGTAGCCAGAATGACGCCCTCAAGAGAGTCCCGATACCTGCATGCTTTGTCATTGTTGGCGCCGGAACGCCAAGATTTCGCCTAGGAAAACCCACAACACACCTAGTACCTCACCAACGAAAAAATAGCGCGCTATTTCAGTGTTATAGCGGCGCTATAGCGTATTTGGAAAGTGAACGCTACGATATGCATATTTGGCTCGCTATGGCGCTAATCACGCTATTAATTAGCGGCGCTATGCGCGCTATTTTTCGTAGCGTTATAGCGGCGCTATTTTATAGCGTTGTAGCGGTGCTATTTTTTTACAGGAAATCGAGCAGCCGATTAGCTATTTTGGATCTTTTGGCCCACGAGCTTTCTAAATCCCCATTCTAACTGCAGTCATTCAACTCGTTGGAAACCACAGAAGCGCATCGACAATTTCCACTCCTCCTTACACGACGCGTACATATTAAAGAAGAAGAATCAACATCACAACGAGTAAGAGCTACTGATGCAATCTGGCTAAGAAGAAGAAGAAGTTGCTTCTAGTTTTGCATTATGATGAGTTGCAATTTGCGGTTCTTCTTCCGAATCAGATGATGACCGAATACATTATCCATCTAGTTCATCTCATTTTGATTAATTACTACTTCTGCTATGTAGTTGGCTCTATAATTGTTTGCATGTTGGCAGGTTAATTAGTTATCTACTTGTCCACTTATCTACTTGTTGGATTGATAAATCTTTATCTTCAGCGCGATCATGACTTTATCAATTTAATTTGTTGATCGTTGTGATGTGGAAATTTTTTTAGCTAATGAAATCCTTAATATACATACTATATTTATTATTTTTAATTTGTTTGTGAAACACTATTTTAGAAAATAGCACGCTATTAGCACGTTATAATCTTGATAACGTATTTTGAAAGGTCACACTGTTTTATTTAGCGCCCTATTTTTTGTTCCTTGTACCTCACACTATTAATAGACATCAGCTGAGCTAATTCTATACCATGCGATAATGTTGTCCTCAATGGGAGATGGAACTGGCAAAATGGGAGGCCCAGGTCAACCACTAAGCTAAAGCTGTCTAGTTTTTCTCTATGTCGGATATCATGGGAATGGTAAAGTAACATGGGACTATAGATGGAGGAGTAATGCTACACCTACAGACGTGTGTGAGTCTGTAGGTACGTGTGTAGCATCACTGTGGAGGGAGATGCAGATAGCACCACAATGCTATAGTTAGGCCTTGTTTACTTCTCTCGTATTTTTTTTCTCAATAAGTATGAAGATAGGAGGGGATTTGCTGTTCACCCAATCTCCTCAAATACCCTTCCCAAAAAATGCACTAGTATGATGGAGAGTTTTTGATTTAGGCAAAAAATATGGAGATGGGAGGGGATGGGAGGGGATATCTCGGGATTATATCGTTCAAAACCGAAGAAGTAAACGGACTAGTGGGGATTTTCCGTGATACAAAATAATCCCCTCCCACCCCCATAAATACCCTATAAGTAAACAAGGCCTTAGGAGGACTTTTTACGGGATGAGGTGGAGGACTGCAGCTGGTGCGCGCACACCGCATGGGGGCAACTCTACACACCGTATGGGGGCGACTCTATCTGTGTACCGATTAAGGGCTCGTTCGGTTACCTAGGATTGAATCCCGACATGGATCTGCTCGAGACTTGGATTTGGTTGATCCAGATCTGTCATCCAATCCCGCTTTGGTTGATTACCCATAATCCAAGCCTTAACTTTTGCGTTCGGTTATCCCACGAGCGAAATTGGAAACAACCCAACTGAATGAAGCAACCTTGCTCGATCTCTCTCTTCCGTCGTGGAAATCTTTCCACGGGTCCAGCGGGGATGGTTTCTTTCCAGATCGATACAGTGTAAATGTCTTAAATGGGCTGGGCAAAGAATTCCCTCAGGGCATAACCGGAGACTAAAACTTTCCTGAGCTGGATACTTTACCTGACCGGGCTGGAAAACAAAGACTGGGCCGAATCCAGGCCAATCCCTGGCTCCTAGGGATTAAACGAACGAGGCCTTAAGGGCTCGTTCGGTTACCTAGGATTGAATCCCGACATGGATCTACTCCAAACTTGGATTTGGTTGATCCAGATCTGTCATCCAATCCCGCTTTGGTTGATTACCCATAATCCAAGCCTTAACTTTTGCGTTCGGTTATTGATGGCGTGTAAGACACGCGTCCGTTGGGAACCCCAAGAGGAAGGTGTGATGCGTACAGCAGCAAGTTTTCCCTCAGTAAGAAACCAAGGTTATCGAACCAGTAGGAGTCAAGGAACACGTGAAGGTTGTTGGTGGCGGAGTGTAGTGCGGCGCAACACCGGGGATTCCGGCGTCAACGTGGAACCTGCACAACACAATCAAAGTACTTTGCCCCAACGTAACGGTGAGGTTGTCAATCTCACCGGCTTGCTGTAAACAAAGGATTAAATGTATAGTGTGGAAGATGATGTTTGTTTGCGAAGAACAAGTAAAGAACGGAGTTTGCGGTAGATTGTATTTCAGATGTAAAGAATGGACCGGGGTCCACGAGTTCACTAGTGGTGTCTCTCCCATAAGATAAATAGCATGTTGGGTGAACAAATTACAGTTGGGCAATTGACAAATAGAGAAGGCATAACAATGCACATACATATATCACGATGACTACTATGAGATTTAATCGGGGCATTACGACAAAGTACATAGACCGCTATCCGAGCATGCATCTATGCCTAAAAAGTCCACCTTCGGAGTTATCATCCGAACCCCTTCCAGTATTAAGTTGCAAACAACGTGACAATTGCATTAAGTATGGTGCGTAATGTAATCAACACAAATATCCTTAGACAAAGCAATGATGTTTTATCCCTAGTGGCAACAACACATCCACAACCTTAGAACTTTACGTCACTCGTCCCGCATTCAATGGAGGCATGAACCCACTATCGAGCATAAATACTCCCTCTTGGAGTCACAAGTATCAACTTGGCCGAGCCTCTACTAGCAACGGAGAGCATGCAAAAACATAAACAACACATATATGATAGATTGATAATCAACTTGACATAGTATTCCATATTCATCGGATCCCAACAAACACAACATGTAGCATTACAAAAAGATGATCTTAATCATGATAGGCAGCTCACAAGATCTAACATGATAGCACAATGAGGAGAAGACAACCATCTAGCTACTGCTATGGACCCATAGTCCAGGGGTGAACTACTCACGCATCAATCCGGAGGCGATCATGGTGATGAAGAGTCCTCCGGGAGATGATTCCCCTCTCCGGCAGGGTGTCGGAGGCGATCTCCTGAATCCCCCGAGATGGGAGTGGCGGCGGCGGCGTCTCTGGAAGGTTTTCCGTATCGTGGCTCTCGGTACTGGGGTTTTCGCGATGAAGGCTAAGTAGGCGGAAGGGCAGGGTTGAAGGCGGCGCGGGGGCCCCACACCATAGGGCGGCGCGGGCCCCACCCAGGCCGCACGGCCCTCTGGTGTCGGCGCCTCGTCGCCCCACTTCGTAATCCTTTCGGTCTTCTGGAAGCTTCGTGGAAAAATAAGACCCTGGGCGTTGATTTCGTCCAATTCCGAGAATATTTTCTTTGTAGGATTTACGAAACCAAAAACAGCGAGAAAACAACGACCGGCTCTTCGGCATCTCGTCAATAGGTTAGTGCCGGAAAATGCATAATAATGACATAAAGTGTGTATAAAACATATGAGTATCATCATAAAAGTAGCATGGAACATAAGAAATTATAGATACGTTTGAGACGTATCAAGCATCCCGAAGCTTAGTTCCTACTCGCCCTCGAGTAGGTAAACTATAACAAGGATAATTTCTGAAGTGACATGCTATCATAATCTTGATCAATACTATTGTAAAGCATATGAGATGAATGTAGTGATTCGAAGCAATGGTAAAGACAATGATTAAACAACTGAATCATATAGCAAAGACTTTTCATGAATAGTACTTTCAAGGCAAGCATCAATAATACTTGCATAAGAGTTAACTCATAAAGCAATAAATTCTTAGTAGAAAGCTTTGAAGCAACACAAAGGAAGATATAAGTTTCAGCAGTTGCTTTCAACTTCAACATGTTTATCTCAAACACAAAGTAATATAACAAGTGCAATAGGTAAACATGTAAGAATCAATGCACACAGTTCACACAAGTGTTTGCTTCTAAGATAGAAAGAAGTAGGTAAACTGACTCAACAATAAAGTAGAAGATAGGCCCTTCGCAGAGGGAAGCATGGATTACTATTTTTATGCTAGAGCTTTTCATTTTGAAAACATAGAAACAATTTTGTCAATGGTAGTAATAAATCATATGTGTTATGTATAAGACATCTTATAAGTTGCAAGCCTCATGCATAGATTACCAATAGTACTCGCACCTTGTCCTAATTAGCTTGGATTTACATGGATTATCATTGCATAACATATGTTTCAACCAAGTGTCACAAAGGTGTACCTCTATACTGCCTATACAAAGGTCTAAGGAGAAAGATCGCATTTGATTTCTCATTTTTGATTATTCTCAACTTAGACATCCATACCGGGATAACATAGACAACACATAATGGACTCCTCTTTAATGCATAAGCATTCAACAACAGATAATATACTCATAAGAGATTGAGGATTGATGTCCAAACTGAAACTTCCACCATGATTCATGGCTTTAGTTAGCGGCCCAATGTTCTTCTCTAACAATATTAACAATATGCATACTCAAACCATTTGATAATGATAAATCACCCTTACTTCAGACAAGACGAACATGCATAGCAACTCACATGATATTCAACAAAGGTGTAATAGTTGGTGGCGTCCCCAGAAACATGGTTACCGCTCAACAAGCAACTTATAAGAAATAAGATACATAAGCTACATATTCTTTACCACACTAGTTTTTAAGGCTATTTTCCCATGAGCTATATATTGCAAAGACAAAGAATAGAATTTTAAAGGTAGCACTCAAGTAATGTACTTTGGAATGGCACAGAAATACCATGTAGTAGGTAGGTATGGTGGACACAAATGGCATAGTTTTTGGCTCAAGGATTTGGATGCACGAGAAGTAATCCCTCTCAATACAAGGCTTAGGCTAGCAAGGTTGTTTGAAGCAAACTCAAGTATAAACCGGTACAGACAAAACTTACATAAGAACATATTGCAAGCATTATAAGACTCTACGCTGTCTCCTTGTTGTTCAAACACCTTAACCGTAAAATATCTAGACTCTAGAGAGACCAATCATGCAAACCAAATTTTAACAAGCTCTATGTAGTTCTTCATTAATAGGTGCAAAGTACATGATGCAAGAGCTTAAACATGATCTATATGAGCACAACAATTGCCAAGTATCAAATTATTCAAGATATTATACCAATTACCACATGAAGCATTTTCTGTTTCCAACCATATAACAATGAACGAAGCAGTTTCAACCTTCGCCATGAACATTAAAAGTAAAGCTAAGAACACCAGTGTTCATATGCAACAGCGGAGCGTGTCTCTCTCCCACACAAGGAATGATAGGATCCGATTTTATTCAAACAAAAACAAAAACAAAAACATACAGACGCTCCAAGTAAAGCACATAAGATGTGACGGAATAAAAATATAGTTTCACTAGAGGTGACCTGATAAGTTGTCGATGAAGAAGGGATGCCTTGGGCATCCCCAAGCTTAGATGCTTGAGTCTTCTTAAAATATGCAGGGATGAACCACGGGGGCATCCCCAAGCTTAGACTTTTCACTCTTCTTGATCATATTGTATCATCCTCCTCTCTTGACCCTTGAAAACTTTCTCCACACCAAACTCAAAACAAACTCATTAGAGGGTTAGTGCATAATTGAAAATTCACATATTCAGAGGTGACATAATCATTCTTAACACTTCTGGACATTGCACAAAGCTACTGAAAGTTAATGGAACAAAGAAATCCATCAAACATAGCAAAACAGGCAATGCGAAATAAAAGGCAGAATCCGTCAAAACAGAACAGATCCGTAAAGACGAATTTTTCTCAGGGCACTTAACTCGCTCAGATGAAAATGCTCAAATTTAATGAAAGTTGCGTACATATCTGAGGATCACGCACGTAAATTGGCAGATTTTTCTAAATTACCTACAGAAGGGGCTGCTCAATTTCGTGACAGTAAGAAATATGTTTCTGCGCAGTAATCCAAATCTAGTATCAACCCTACTATCAAAAACTTTACTTGGCACAACAATGCAATAAAAGAAAGATAAGGAGAGGTTGCTACAGTAGTAACAACTTCCAAGACTCAACAAAACAGTAGCAAAATAAAAACATGGGTTATCTCCCAAGAAGTGTTTTCTTTATAGCCATTAAGATGGGCTCAGTAATTTTAATGATGCACTCGCATAAGGATGAGAGTCGAAGCAAAGAGAGCATCAAAAAGCAAGTATGAAACAAATTTAAGCCTCTCCCACTTCCTATGAAAAGGAATCTTGTAAATAAACAAGTCAATGAAGAACAAAGTGAATAGCATAGGAAGACAAAACAAGTGTAACTTCAAAAATTTCAGCATATAGAGAGGTGTTTTAGTAACATGAAAATTTCTACAACCATATTTTCCTCTCTCATAATAATTTCCAGTAGCATCATGAACAAACTCAACAATATAACTATCACATAAAGCATTCTTATCATGAGTCTCATGCATAAAATAATTACTACTCCCAACATAAGCATAGTCATTCTTATTAATTGTAGTGGGAGCAAATTCAACAAAGTAGCTATCATTATTATTCTCATCACCATAATCATCAAATGTAGGAGGCATAGTATAATCATAATAAACTTTATCCTCAATAGTAGGTGGCACCAAAATACCACTATCATCATAAATGGGAGGAAAAGTGTCATCAAAGTAAATTCTCTCCTCCATGCCTGGGGGACTAAAAATATCATGCTCATCAAAACCAGCTTCCCCAAGCTTAAATTCTTCCATAGCATTAGCAATAATAGTGTTCAAAGAGTTCATGCTAATAACATTGCTACAACTATTTTGCAAACAAAGTTCCATGGGTTTTTTAATTTTCTCATCAAACACCTCATGTCCTAACTCAAGATAAATACTATAAAGATCTCTAATATTTTTGTTGTTTTCCATTAAGCCTAACTAGTGAAATCACACAACTTAATTAGTGTTCTCAGGAGTATTGATTTTAACAGTAGTAAAAATAAGTAAAGCAAACTAAATAAAGTAAATGCAAGTAACTGTTATCACCAGAATTTGACCGAGTCAGAGGTGGGCCGCGATCAAGATGGACTGGAAGAATATATATATAGAAGAAATACGTGAATCGGCCTTACATGCAAAGTTTGGGCTAGTTTGCCCTTGTATCTGTAATATATTAGATTACGTGTCGGTTAAGAGTTAGAGTTTTACCCGTGCACGGTTAGGTGCACGCCTAAATTAGAAAGTCCCTTGGACTATAAATATGTATCTAGGGTTTATGGAATAAAAACAACCAACGTTCAACACAAACAAATCTCGGCGCATCGCCAACTCCTTCGTCTCGAGGGTTTCTCCGGTAAGCACCATGCTGCCTAGATCGCATCTTGCGATCTAGGCAAGACAAGCCTCGCCCACGTTGTTCATGCGTTGCTCGTACCGAAGCCTTTTTGATGGCGAGCAACGTAGTTATCTTAGATGTGTTAGGGTTAGCATTGTTCTTCGAATTACATGCTTTCGTTATGCAACCCTTGCACATCTAGCCGCCCTTACACCTATCTTAGGTGTAGGGGCGGCACCCCGCTTGATCATAGTTTAGTAGATCTGATCCGTTACGATTGCTCCTTGTTTCATCAAGGATTAGTTTAACATCCGCAATAGTTAGGCCTTACAAAGGGTTGGAGGATCCAGCGGCGTGTAGGGTGACGTTTGCTAGCCCTAGAAAGGATGTTCCGGGGATCAACCTCGTGTTGGTTTTTAGGCCCCGTCTAGGATCGGCTTACGGTCACCGTGCGCGAGCGCGAGGCCCAATCGTGAGTAGGATGATCCGATTATGCGGTGAAAACCCTAAATCGTCGTAGATCTCATTAGCTTTATCTTGATCAAGCAGGACCACCATATATTCGGACACCTCGTTCGAATCATGGGTGGATCGGCTCTTTGAGCCGATTCACAGGATAACCCGAGAGCCGATCGAGGCTCGTATTTAATGTTTACGTGTATGCCATGCGAGGAAACTAAGCGAGGCATCATCCACACCTTCCCGACCAGGTATAGGTCAGGTGGCACGCCCTTGCGATAGCATCGGACGTGCGACCGGGAGGCTTTGCGGGCCGTCGCTCCGAGGGACCGGGGCCGCCCGCGGCCCTAGTTGTTCCCGGCTCTACCTGTGTTGCCCGTCTCTGCCCGCCGGGGGTTTCGACGTCAACACATTCCGCGCACGCCCGGTGGGACGACCTTCGACATCCACAACATCGCCATCTACGTCCGAGATGGCGGAAGACACTCCGGTCACGTACGAGGATCTGCCTGATGAACTCAAGAAGAAACATGACGAGATCAAGGCAACCCTCGAGGCCGAACTCATCGGCTCTTTTCACAGAACTCGCTCCCATGGCGTCAGGTGGAAGGGTTTCACACCTGAAGGCGCACTCGATGGAGTGGACCTTTCCGCCCCGTCAGAAGAACGCACCAGGTCGCTGCGGCAGGAAATCAACTACATGGTGGCTCATTCGCTGCACCGCCACTCGAGAGCCTCGGTGAACACTTTGGAGCGTGTCGCTCCGCGCGTGGTCCAGGAAATCATGAGCCACCGGTATTCTCCGTCGGGACCAGCTCGGGGACTTTCAAAGGAGAGATGCCACTCCAGCCCCGGCCGTTCGCATGGGCAGCACCGGAACTGCCGAACTCATCGGCATACGTCGTCTACAAGATTGGTGGTGATCCTAGTGACTACCAATTCCTACCCGAGGCACCCAAGGAGATCCCGCACGGATACGCGTGCGCATACGTACTGGACCGCAACGCCCGGGCACTCTCGAACCAGGCTGCAACGTCGGGGGCCTTCGGAATGGCAGGAGGAACGTCGGGAGCCGATCCTGAGAAGCAAACGTGGCTAGCTAAGTACGCCACTCCGACAAACCTCCACAGCCCAGCTCCTGCAGTTGGCTTAGAACCGGAAAAGCAAGCATGGCTGGTTAAGTATGCCACCCCGGCGAATCTTCGGTGGTTCGACACCTTCGACCATCACGGCGGATCAGATTTGTGCAATCCCGAAAGATCAGTTCGGCATGATGCCGAAAAGGAAGACGTTCGGCTACACCAAGCCGTACCCCAACGACTACGAACCGATCCCGCTACCACCCAAATATCGGCTCCCGGACTTCACAAAGTTTAGTGGATCGGATGGTTCCAGCTCCATCGAGCATGTGAGCCGATATTTGGCACAGCTGGGCACGATCTCAGCATCAGACGAGTTGCGTGTGAGGTTCTTCGCACAGTCCCTCACAGGATCGGCTTTCGGGTGGTACACATCGCTGCCACCGAACTCCATCCGGACTTGGAAGCAGTTGGAAGAACAGTTCCATGAGCAGTATCACTCAGAGGCTTCCGATGTTGGTATTGCCGATCTAGCGCAAGTACGACAGAAGCGCGGGGAAACAGTGTCAGAATACGTCCAGCGCTTCAGGACCATTAGGAACCGATGCTTTTCGGCTCATATAAGTGAAAAAGAAGCGAGTCGAGTTGGCGGTGGTGGGTCTCTCATCATCGATTAAGGACGTGGCCTCCCAAGCAGTACTACCCTTCGTTGGCGCACATGGTGCGAAGTCGTCGGCATATGAGCAGCGCCACCCGGATGTTTACCGAGGACAAATTCAAGCGTGCGGTGACCCCGATTGAGGCGGACGAGGATGAAGGTGCTGCGGGAGATCGAGAGGTAGCGAGTGGCTGAATGGACTCGAGCGACGAGCCCCGTGACCTGCAAATGGGTGAAGCCACAAGGCCCTCCAAAAGGGTTCGACTTCGACGTGACCAAAACCGAGCAGATTTTTGATCTCTTACTCACGGAGAAGCATATAAAGGTACCCGAAGGCCACAAGATCCCCACGGTGCAAGAGCTGAACGGAAAGCCATACCGCAAGTGGCATAACACGTTCACCCACACCACCAACGACCGCAGGGTGTGGCGGCGCAGATCCAAATGGCGATAGAAAACGGACGGTTGATTTTCAACCAATACGCCATGAAGGTCGACACACACCCCTTCCCCGCCGTAAACATGGTGGAGTATACTTACCATGGAGGGTGCCAGCCGGATTTCCCGTGCAATATCAACATGGTAGGACCTGGACACCACTTTGGTAAGGACGGAGATGAGGGCAGCTGCTCTCATAGCAAAGATACGAGAGGAAGCCGCTCCACGCGATCGGCTCCGCCAAGACGGCAAGCGCTACGTCACGAGAGGAGAGGTGAAAAACATAAGGTATCAACGACCTCTCTCTGATCACCTCCTCAACAAGTATGTGAGTCGAGTATGACCAACGCCGGCGATACAACGGCGATGATGAAGAAGATCGTCTGGCTAGGGACGACAGGAGACGTCGTCGGCATGATCATGATGAGGAGGAGCACGAGCGCCGTGCCAAGGAAAAGCTGGGGGAGCGAGTCGACGAGGATAGGCATTGGGACTGTCCCTTCTTCAGACACTGTTGGGATTCAGGAATGAGCCGATTGCCCACAATCGGCAATTGCCCAGAATGCAACCAGAAGAAGAAGGAGGCAGCCAACGTGTCCGTATTCAAGCGCCTAGGGCCTCTCCCGCCACAGAGCAAACGAGCCGAGTCCCCTCGGTTGAAAGATCTCGAAGATTCAGAAGACGAGGGAGAAGAAGAAGACAGGTATCACCGGCCAAGGTGGTGCCCTGATGGACTCAGCCGTTCCCGAAACGCAGGGTTCAACGATTGCGCGGCCCGGAGGAAGCCGAGAGGTTATACTTGCATACATTGAGGAAGGCAAGGCCTGATCGGCCGCGAAGGTTCAGCGAACCCTGGATGAAGAGGGTCGTCCACGGAAAATGGAGTGGCGCCCAAGCAAAGGAAAGCCGATGATGAAACATCGGTCGGCACAAACATGGTGCTCGTTCTTCCGACGAAGCTTAGTGCTCCACGATTATATGATGCACTCAAGGTGGACGACGGCAAGCGCACCAACATGATAAAGTCGAGAGATTGGGCTGGTTTTATCTACCGGCCCGAACGTGTAGCAAGAGCACGTCAATGAGCAAACGTGGCGAGGCTGATCCTTGTGATCGGCCCCAAAAAATTTATGAAGGGACATCACAAAACCTTCACCGAGCAAGCAACGTGGAGGCCGATTCCAGCAATCGGCCAAAATTATCCTCACCATCCATTCCGCCTGGGTTCAACATGTTATCCAACAGAGCCGATACCATCAATTCTCTTGACAGAATCGGCTCGGGGGGGCACCCAGGTGGATAAAACACGAGGATATGCAGTGGAAGCGTCTCATCCTTTGGTGATGGGTATTGAAGTATGGAGGCCGATGCATAAGTTGGCCGTAAAAAATCCAAAAAATTCGAAAATTCGAAAATTTTAAGCACAGCCGATGCAGCAGACATCGACTTAAGGATATAAAAGCCGATGCATGGTGATCGACTCAAGAGGAATAACTGTTACGATCAGAGGGTCAATGGAGCACGAAGGGAGATTTTAATGGAAGAACTCCTCAATGGAGTAGCTTAAGGGCTCGGATCTTCTCTTCAAGAACAGTGCCAAGAGCAGCCTGGACGTGCAGATCAGGTCAAGGATGGATTGTGTTAGATCCGCCAAAGGAAAGGAGCCGATCTGGCCGGCAAGGGGCAGGAAGAACTGAAGAAGCTCGGGGCAGCTCACCCCGAAGGTTCTCTGCTTCGGAGAGCCGATTTTGATGGGAATCGGCCGGCTCGCATGATAGTTCTCTCGGACATGGCCTAGCCCGGGTCCATCTGTCCGAATGGCATGCCCTCGTATCCGTCCGCCTTGATTGAGACTCGGGGGCAGTTGGCCTGATGGAGGCCCCGTTTTTGAAAGCCGATTAGGTGGCCATCGGCTAGTCCTGCGCAGCGATTTTCGTCAAAGGTGATGATCTGGCGGAACTCAAGTTTATTATTCGAGAAGATGAAGGGTAATTACGAGAGACCGATGCGTTGCCATCGGCTCATTGAGAATCGGTTCAAGAGAAATCGGCAAAACCAAATTGGGGAAATTTCTTCATTAATAAACAGGATTTCTTACAAAGGAAGAGCTGATTGCTCAAAGAAGGAAGAACAAAAGAAGGGCCTAGTGGCCAATCTACTACGGCTAGGCCTATGCTGGTAGATCCTACTCTACGGGCCATCACGCCCTCGTCGTCGTCCTCGGAACTCTCATCGGCACTCGCTGCCGATGGGCTCCTCGTCGCTACTCCCGTAGCCCTCTACGGGAGCTTCATCCCCGTCTTCATCGTTGCTCGCTCGTCGTCGTCCCACCACATGCGGAGGCGTTTCGCCGGCGGGTAGCCCTCGAGGGAGTCGTCGTCGTCGTCGTCTTCCTCTTCCTCTTATTCGGAGGTGGGGCAGCCGTCCCGGGGGAACCGATCGTCCTCGCTTTCGACTCCGGTTCCCGTCGGCGAGGAACCGAAGATCTTCATCCCCGGCCGGTCAAGGACTTATCGTCCTCGGACCAAATGGAGGAGGCGTGGCTCTCCTCGTCCCATTCTTCTGGGGCACGGATTTCCGGCGGCGTCTCGCGGGAGGAGTCGGACCCGTAGGAAAGCTCGGAGGAGGAGGAAGAAGACATGGTGGCACGAGAGGGTTTTTGGTGCTAATGCGAGGAGGACGAAGGAGACGCAAGCTGTTTAGAACGGTTAAATAAAGGGGATATGAGAGAGATTCAATGCCACAGCAGTTTCCGCGGAGATGTTGCCCAACAGGAGAGTTTTGCGGCCACATGGAGAAGTGGAAGGGGCAAGGCATCATGATGAGGATTCTGCGGCAGTTCTGCTCTGCCACGACATGACCCGACGAAATAAGAGCATAATGATTTTGGAAATGTCATTTCCAAAACCAGGGGGCATGTGTTATCACCGGAATTTGACCGAGTCGAGAGGTGGGCCGCGATCAAGATGGACTCGGAAGAATATATATATATAAGAAATACGTGAATCGGCCTTACATGCAAAGTTTGGGCTAGTTTGCCCTTGTATCTGTAATATATTAGATTACGTGTCGGTTAAGAGTTAGAGTTTTACCCGTGCACGGTTAGGTGCACGCCTAAATTAGAAAGTCCCTTGGACTATAAATATGTATCTAGGGTTTATGGAATAAACAACAACCAACGTTCAACACAAACAAATCTCGGCGCATCGCCAACTCCTTCGTCTCGATGGTTTCT
>NC_061510.1:322024905-322202300 GCF_022539505.1 Lolium rigidum | reverse complement strand
ACCCGGTGAGCTACCTGGGACTTGGAGAGCTCCGCCTTCGACGTCCCGGGTCGGGTCAAGCGCGCTGGGACATGTGGCCAATCTTGTGGACGCTCGCTCAGAGCGGTATGACCCGGCGCGAGATGTAGGTGCGGAGGAGGTCCTCGGCACTCAGCCGGCCCCCGTGACGCACTCACCAGGAAGTCCCACGGGAGGTTCACCTCCGCGTCCGAGTCCGAGGACTTGGCGTTGCAGCCCCAGTCTGATCCGGCCGACGGCGGAGCCGGGTTGTATTCCGGCAAGTTGAGCCGGTCGAAGGCCGAGCTCTCGTTCCGCACATAGAAGAAAGACATTTGCCAATTCTTCACAGAATCGACGGTCGGAATCTGCGGAAAGGACGTGCCCGTACGAGGATAGATGGAGGCGGCGCCGCGAGTCCTCAGACGGCCTTCAGTCGTCTGCGCCTTGATGTAGAAGAGCCGGCTCCAAAACTCCACATCCGGCCACAAGCCGGCGTAGCCTTCCATGAAGGCCACGTAGCAGCTGAGGAGGATCATGGCGTTGGCCGGCAGGTGGTGCGGCTGCAGGCCGAAGTGGTCGAGGAACCGGCGGAAGAAGTTGGAAGCCGGCAGGCCCAATCCGCGGTCGAGGTGCGCGCCGAAGACCACGCGCTCGCCGGGCTCCGGCCAAGGCTCCATCTCCGCGCCCGGCGCCCTCGTAATCACCCCCGCCGGGATGCGGCGGAGGCGCACGAGCCGAGCAATGTCGTCCTCCCGCATGTAAGAACCCTTCCGGGGAGCCGCTCGGCTGGGCCATCGAGGACGAAGAAGAGGAGGAGGTCCAGGAGAGGCGGAAGGGCGAAGAAGAGCCGCTCCTCGCCGGAGGAGATCGCGGTGGAGAAGAGCGCGCCGTCGATGCGCGCGGCCCCGTGGCGCCGGATCGGCGGAGCTGCGGCGCCGGATCGGCGGAGGAACGACGGGACGCCCGCTCACCGAAGCTCGCCAGGAAAATGGTGGAGAAAATCGCAGCCGGAGCAGCGAAGAGCTCGAGCGGAGAGAAGTAGCTAGGCAGGAACGCGAGGAGGAAGAAAGGGGCAAGTGCCGCCTCGATGCCGCCCCCGCGGCATTTATAGCCGACCGCGGCGGGCGGTTGGCCTCCAAGTGGCCGACGTGGGCCACGTCTCCGGATTCACTGCGCCGTAACTCCTCCCACGACCGCTGCCGGTTACCGAAACTGCCACACCACGTCGCCCACAACCGCACCGGATCCGGAGGAGACATTGATGTGACCGGACGAACCGGCGACGGAGCCACGGCGTCAGACCGGTCAAGTCGGGTGCAGGACCCGAGGCGGCGGAGACTCCGGCGCGCAGCGAGCCGGAGCCGGACAAGAAGTTCAACTCGGACCAAAAGTCATCAGCAAGGCGGAGACGCCGTCAAAACTTGCGAGAAAGCAAAAGCTGCACAAGTATAAAAAGCAGCCGGCTAGAAGCAGCCGGCGAGAGCGAGCCGGATGAGGGCGCAGCCGGCTGAAGGGAAATTCTCGGTCGGCCCCTCCAAGTGCCGCCAAGTATATTCAAGAAGCCGGGGAAAACCTGCCTAGGTCCTTCTTAACGCAGGACCTTGCCAGCTTCGGGGGCTAATGTCGGGGGGAAGACCCCGGGTAGGGCAATGGACGCGGAGCAGCCGGCTGGCCTTGGCCGGCTCGCGGCAAAGGCGGGCTGAGGAGCAGCCGGCTGGCGCCGTGGCTGGCTGGTCCGGAAGCCGGCTGGCTCTAGGTCCTAGTCGGCCTGGCTACGGCCGCCAATGCTGTGGCTGGGCCGGCTTCTACAAGCCATATCCGACTGGGGGTCCGTACCTCAGACCGACTCGAGGCTGGCGAGTCTTGCACTGGAAGGAACCGGGTTGGTGATCCGGGTTCCCAAAGTCCACGCTGACTTCATCTTCCGTAAAGCGCGGGGCACTGTGGAGCAATAGTGCCACGCGCCGGACAGGCCATCATGGCTAACGACGATCCGTACTGGCTACAGTGGCTGACGGCGACAGGGACACCTCCTCTCCATACCGCTGACATGGGCAGCCGGATGGGACGGGCCACTACGCCTCAACGGCTCCTGACGTCACTGCCTCGGGAAGGAGCGGAAGCCGGAGCCGGCCAAGCCGGCCAGTAGACTATAGGGTCTTATATGTAAAGTGCCGGTGCCTATATAAGCCGCACTACCCCCTCTCGTGCGGCGGATCGATCATTCTCACTTCATTCCACCCTTAGCGCTGCCCTGTGAGAGAGACCATCGTCTCCCTTAGCCTCCCAGGAGCAGCCGGACACAGCTCTAGGAGCACCATTGTACTTGTGTGATATCTTATACACTCTAGCAGGAGTAGAGGTTTTACCTCCATCGGAGGGCCTCGAACCCGGGTACGTCGCCGTGTCGCTCGTGCCCATACCCGCTTCCGGATACCGCCGTGAGATCTCTCGGGAACCACCTTCGATTAGCCACCCTATGGCATATGCCGTGACGATACCACGACATTTGGCGCCCACCGTGGGGCCTTCGGCATCCTCAGCACGGTGTCTTCATCCGGACGGGCCTCGCCCATCACCACGCGGCGAGTCGCTTCACGGCTTGATCCGAGATTCGGCTCCCTCGACCCTACGTCGACTGACTCGCCGTCTGCCCGCGACCAAGCCCTTCCCGTGCCGGCGGCAACGTCATCTCCTTTGGCGGCCACGACTGCCTGCGTCGCCACCGTCGCACCGGCCGCGCTACCCGCGGCAGGTGCTGCGCTGCGCTAGCCTCTCCTCCGTAAGCCGGCGGCTGGCGCTACCGCCCGGCCCGCCAGTCGTGCTAAGCTTGGGGATGCGTACGTCTCCAACGTACCTATAATTTACGATGTTCCATGCTTGTTTTATGACAATACTTACATGTTTTGCTTGCACTTTATGATGATTTTATGCGTTTTCCGGAACTAACCTATTAACAAGATGCCACAGTGCCAGTTCCTGTTTTCTGCTGTTTTTGGTTCCAGAAAGGCTGTTCGGGCAATATTCTCGGAATTCGACGAAACGAAGACCAAACATCCTATTTTCCCGGAAGCATCCAGAACACCGAAGTAGAGTCGGAGGAGAGCCAGAGGGCCACCACACAGGTGGGCCGCGCGGCCACGGCTCGGGTCGCGCCGGCCTATGGTGGGGGCCCCTGTGCGCCCCTGCTGCGCGCCTCTTCGCCTATTAAAGCCCTTTCGACCTAAAAACGCGGTACCAATGGACGAAACTCCGAGAAAGACTCCGGGGGCGCCGCCACCATCGCGAAACTCCAATTCGGGGGACGAAGTCTACTATTCCGGCACCCTGTCGGGACGGGGAAGTGCCCCCGGAAGCCATCTCCATCAACGCCATCGCCTCCATCATGCTCCGTGAGTAGTTCCCCCATGGACTACGGGTTCTAGCTGTATCTAGTTGGTATTCTCTCCCCCATGTACTTCAATACAATGATCTCATGAGCTGCCTTACATGATTGAGATCCATCTGATGTAATCGGTGTTGTGTTTGTCGGGATCCGATGGATTGTTACGTTATGATTGTCTATCTACAAAGTTTATGAAGTTATTGTTCTCTGCAATCTTGTTGTGTTTAATGCTTGTCACTAGGGCCGAGTGGCATGATCTTAGATTTGAGCTCTATACTTATTGCTTAGATTGTATCTACAAGTTGTATGCACATGTCAGCTGTCCGGAACCAAAGGCCCCGAAGTGACAGAAATCGGGACAATCGGAGGGATGGCGGTGATGTGAGGATCACATGTTTTCACGGAGTGTTAATGCTTTGCTCCGGTGCTCTATTAAAGGAGTACCTTAATATCCGGTAGATTCCCTTGAGGCCGGCTGCCACTGAGCTGGTAGGACAAAAGATGTTGTGCAAGTTTCTCATTGCGAGCACGTACGACTATAATTGGAAAACATGCCTACATGATTAATGATCTTGATATTCTGTCTTAATGCTATTTCAATCCTATCAATTGCCCGACTGTAATTTGTTCACCCAACACTTGTTATTGGAGAGTTGCCACTAGTGTAGATAGCTGGGAACCCGGTCCATCTTTCATCATCATATACTCGTTCTACATGTCATTGGAAGTAGTATCAACTATCTTACGGTGCCATTGCTCTCATATTACTATTACTGCTCTTGTGTATTCTTGTTACTCTTGCTCTCATATCAACTTGCTACTTTCACATCACACATGTTACTAGTGCTTTTCCGAGTGCGGCTGAATTGACAACTCGGTTGTTAAGGCTTATAAGTATTCTTTACCTCCCCTTGTGTCGAATCAATAAATTTGGGTTTTACTTCCCTCGAAGGCGCTATGCGATCCCCTATACTTGTGGGTTATCACGTGCCATCATAACCTTGAATACTATGAAGACGTGGAATTGCATCAGCATCATGTCAATGGATTGACATGCAGTCGGTATTGGCATAAACAATGGCTTTTCAATGACATGAGTAAGACAAGCATCAATCATCATGCATAAGACTTTACTCTATAAAGTAGTACATTCATAGTACAAGGTATCATATAAGTCAGTTGCATAAGGAAGTTAACTCTCCAGCAGTTGATTTCATATGTATAACTATGGGTAGTATCGCATAGGAAATATTAATGTAGAAGTCTGATATTAACATATTGCACACCTGTATATTAGTCATGTAATCTCATTATGCATTGATCGATGCAAGTATTGTACTACTTAGGTGAGCATTGAGTAAATCATGTGGTTTGCAAACTTAGAGTGGTCAATAGCAACTAACTCGAAGTTAAGTAGAAAAGGGCCCTTCACGAGAGGGAAGCATTGATTGCCATATTTGTGCTAGAGCTTTGGTTTTGAAAACAAGAAACAATTTTGTCAACGAGTAGTAATAAAGCATATGTATCATGTAAATTATATCTTACGAGTTGCAAGCCTCATGCATAGTCATACTAATAGTGCCCGCACCTTGTCCTAATTAGCTCGGATTACCGGGATTATCATCCGCAATACACATGTTTTAACCAAGTGTCACAAAGGGGTACCTCTATGCCGCCTGTACAAAGGTCTAAGGAGAAAGCTCGCATTGGATCTCTCGCTTTTGATTATTCTCAACTTAGACATCCATACCGGTGTTATCACCAGAATTTGACCGAGTCAGAGGTGGGCCGCGATCAAGATGGGCTTGAAGATTATATACAGGAGAAATACGTGAATCGGCCTTATATGCAAAGTTTGGGCTAGTTTGCCCTTGTATCTGTAACATAGTAGATTACGTGTCGGTAGTTAGAGTTTGCCTCGTGCACGGTTGGGATTATTCCCGACATTAGAAAGTCTACGGACTATAAATATGTATCTAGGGTTTATGGAATAAACAACAACCAACGTTCAACACAAACCAATCTCGACGCATCGCCAACTCCTTCGTCTCGAGGGTTTCTTCCGGTAAGCACCATGTTGCCTAGATCGCATCTTGCGATCTAGGCAGCCTAAGCTTATTACGTTGTTCATGCGTTGCTCGTCGCTGAAGCCTTTTGATGGCGAGCAACGTAGTTATCTTAGATGTGTTAGGGTTAGCATTGTTCTTCGTATCATATGCTGTCGTAGTGCAACCCTTATACATCTAGCCGCCCTTACACCTATCTTAGGTGTAGGGGCGGCACCCGCTTGATCATTGTTTAGTAGATCCGATCCGTTACGGTTGCTCCTTGATTCTTCAAGGATTAGTTTAATATCCGCAATAGTTAGGCCTTACAAAGGGTTGGAGGATCCAGCGGCGTGTAGGGTGTAGTTTGCTAGCCCTAGACAGGGATGTTCGGGGATCAACCTCGTGTTGGTTTTTAGGCCCTGTCTAGGATCGGCTTACGATCACCGTACGCGAGCGCGAGGCCCAATCGTGAGTAGGATGATCCGATTATGCGGTGAAAACCCTAAATCGTCGTAGATCGCTTTAGCTGTATCTTGATCAAGCAGGACCACCATATATTCGTACACCTCGTACGAATCATGGGTGGATCGGCTCTTTGAGCCGATTCACGGGATAACTCGAGAGCCGATCGAGGCTCGTATTTAATGTTTACGTGTATGCCATGCATGAAACTAAGCGAGGCATCATCCAACACCTTCCGACCGGGTATAGGTCAGGTGGCACGCCCTTGCGACGACATCGGACGTGTGACCGGAAGGCTTTGCGGGCCGTCGCTACGAGGGACCAGGGCCGGCCGCAGCCACGAGTTGTTCCCGGCTCTACGGTGTTGCCAGTCGCTGCCCGCCGGTGGGTTTCTGACCGCGACACATTCTGGCACGCCCGGTGGGACAATCTTCGACATCCACCGCATCGCCATCTACATCCGAGATGGCGGAAGGCACTCCGGTCAAGTACGAGGATCTGGCTGAGGAGATCAAGAAGAAGCATGACGAGATCAAGGCAGTCCTCGAAGCCGACCTCATCGGCTCTTTCCATAGAACCCGCTCCCATGGCATCAGGTGGAAGAGGTTCTCACCTGAAGGCGCGCTCGATGGAGTGGACCTGTCCTCCCCGTCAGAAGAACGCACCAGGTCGCTGCGTCAGGAGATCAACTTCATGGTGGCTCATTTGCTGCACCGCCACTCGAGAGCTCTGGTGAACACTTTGGAGCGTGTCGCTCGCGCGTGATCCGGAAATCATGAGCCACCGGTATTCTCCGTCGGGACCAGCTGCGGGGACTTACCAAGGAGAGATGCCACTCCAGTCCCGTCCACCGCTGCCGTTCGCGTTGGCAGCACCAGAAGTGTCGAACTCATTGGCATACGTCGTCTACAAGATTGGTGGTGACCCTAGTGACTACCAATTCCTACAGGAGGCGCCCAAGGAGATCCCGCACGGATACACGTGCGCATACGTGCCAGACTGCAGATAGCCGGGCACTCTCGAACCGAGGCTGCGACGGCGGGGACCTACGGAACAGCGGGGAGGAACGTCGGCAGCGGATCTTGAGAAGCAAACGTGGCTAGCTAAGTACGCCACTCCGACAAACCTCCGGAGCTCAGCTCCTGCGGTTGGCTCGAAGCTGGAAAAGCAAGCATGGCTGGCTAAGTATGCCACCCGGCGAATCTTCGGGGTTCGACACCTTCAGCCATCACCGCGGATCAGATTTGTACAATTCTGAAAGATCGGTTCGGCATGATGCCGAAAAGGAGGACAATCGGCTATTCCAAGCCGTACCCTAACGAGTACGAATTGATCCCGCTACCACCCAAATATCGGCTCCCCGATTTCACAAAGTTCAGTGGATCGGATGGTTCCAGCTCCATCGAGCATGTGAGCCGATATTTGGCACAGCTGGGCACGATCTCGGCATCGGACGAGCTGCGTGTGAGGTTCTTCGCACGGTCCCTCACGGGATCGGCTTTCGGGTGGTACACATCGCTGCCACCGAACTCAATCCGGACTTGGAAGCGGTTGGAAGAGCAGTTCCATGAGCGGTATCACTCGGAGGCTTCCGAGGCTGGCATTGCCGATCTAGCACAAGTACGACGAAGCGCGGGGAAACGGTGTCGGGAATACATCCGGCGCTTCGGGACCGTGAGGAACCGATGCTATTCGGTTCACGTAAGTGAAAAAGAAGCGATCGAGTTGGCGGAGGTGGGTCTCTCATCATCGATCAAGGACGTGGCCTCCCAAGCGAGACTACCCTTCATTGGCGCACATGGTGCGGAAGGCTGTCGGCATATGAACAGGCGCCACCCGGATGTTTACCGGGACAAATTCAAGCGTGCGGTGGTCCTGGTTGAGGCAGACGAGGATGAAGGTGCTGCGGGAGATCAAGAGGTAGCAGTGGCTGAATGGGCTCGGGCGGCAAGCCCCGTGTCCTGTAAGTGGGTTAAGCCACAAGGTCCTCCAAAAGGGTTCGACTTCGACGTGACCAAAGCTGAGCAGATTTTCGACCTCTTACTCACGGAGAAGCGGCTAAAGGTACCCGAAGGCCACAAGATCCCCACGGTGCAAGAGCTGAACGGAAAGCCATACCGCAAGTGGCATAACACGTTCACCCACGCCACCAACGACTGCAGGGTGTGGCGTCAGCAGATCCAAATGGCGATAGAAAAAGGGCGGCTAATTTTCAACCAGTACGCCATGAAGGTCGACACACACCCCTTCCCCGCCGTTAATATGGTGGAGTATACTTACCATGGAGGGTGCCAGCCAGATTTCTCGTGCAATATCAACATGGTGGGACCTGGGCACCACTCTGGTAAGGACGGAGATGAGGGCAGCTGCTCTCATAGCAAAGACACAGAGGAAGCCGCTCCACGCGATCGGCTCCGCCACGACGGCAAGCGCTACGTCACAGAGGGAGAAGTGAATAACATAAGATATCAGCGACCTCTCTCTGATCACCTCCTCAACAAGTATGTGAGTCAGGATGACCAACGCCGACGATACAACAACGATGATGAAAAGGATCGTATGGCTAGGGACGACAGGAGACGTCGTCGGCATGATCGCGACGAGGAGCGATATGAGCGCCACGCCAAGGAAAAGTCAAGGGAGCAAGACGACGAGGATAGGCACTAGGACTGCCCCTTCTTCAGACACTGCTGGGATTCAGGAATGAGCCGATTGCCCACAATCGGCAATTGCCCAGAATGCAAACAAAAGAAGAAGGATGCAGCTAACGTGTCCGTGTTCAAGCGTCTAGGGCCTCTCCCGCCTCGGAAGCAAGCGCGCTGAGTCCGCTCGGATGGAAGATCTTGAGGATTTGGAAGACGAGGGAGAAGAAGAAGAAGACAAGTACCACCGGCCAAGGTGGTGCCACCGATGGACTCAGCCGTTCCCAAAAGCGTAGGGTTCAGCGATCTGCGCGGCTTGGAGGAAGCCGAAAGGTTATACCTGCACACGCTAAGGAAGGCGCGACCTGATCGGCCGCAAAGATCCAGCGAACCCTGGATGAAGAGGGTCGACCACGAAAAATGGAGTGGCGCCCCGAGCAAAGGAAAGCCGATGATGAGACATCGGCTGGCACAAACATGGTGCTCGTCCTTCCAACGGAGTTTGGTGCTCCAGGATTACACGAGGCACCCAATTTCGACGTCCACGAGCACATCAACGTGACACAGGATGGGGCTAGGTTGGTCTTACCCACGGGCCCGACCGTGTAGCGAACGCAACATCGATGAACGAACGTGGCGGTGCCGATCCAGGAGATCGGCCCCAAGGATTTATGGAGGAACATTGCAAAAACCTTCATCGAGCAAACAACGTGGAGGCCGATTCCAGCAATCGGCCAAAATTATTCTCACCATACATTCTGCCTGGGTTCAGCATTTGATCCAACAGGGAATACCTGAAGAGCCGATACCATCAAATCTCTTGAAAGAATCGGCTCGGCGGGCACCTAGGTGGATAATACGCGAGGATATGAAGTAGAAGTGGCTTTCAAATGCCCACCAGCCCAAGATATGCTTTGATGATGGGTATTGAAGTATAGGGGGGCCGATACATAGATCGGCCGTAAAAAATTCAAATTTTTTTAAGCACAGCCGATGCGCAGACATCGACTTAAGGATAGAAAGCCGATGCATGGCCATCGACTCAAGAGGTACAACTGTTATGAGCAGAGGCTCAATGAAGGGTCACGAAGAGAGACTCTACTGGGAGAACTCCTCAATGGAATGCCTTCTTGCAAGTACTCGAGTCCGCAATATCAGCTGGGGCAGTTTGAGGGATCATGACCCTGACCAATGCCAAGAGCAGCCTGGACGTGCAGATCAGGTTAAGGATGGGTTGCATCGCATCCGCCAAAGGAAAGGAGCCGATCTGACCTGCAAGGCGCGAGAAGTGGACTGAAGAAGCTCGGGGGGCAGCTCACCCTGAAGGTTCTCTGCTCTGGGGGGGCGATTTTGTTGAAATCGGCTGGCTCTGCATTATGACTTGAGGCCAATGGCGGCACATTTGGCTGACTCACTACCTTTCTCGCCTTGACTGAGGCTCGGGGGGCAGCTTGTCCTGAAGGACCCTTTGCTATAGGGAGCCGATTTTGTTGAAATCGGCTGGCTCTGCATCTCAACTGTTCTGAGGGATGGTTGCTGCAAGAAAACGGAGCAGGATTTCAAACATCGCTGCAGACTATCGAAAGAAAATCTGTGGATATGTGGTGCCTGTCCTGCAGAAGTATCATCTCCAGCCTCCGATTTGCGCATACGCCGAGTTGATCTAAGTTGAGTTAGCAATGGTCTCAGAGAACCCCTGAAAGCAAAGGGGATTTGGAAATGAAGGATCTGGCAGGAGAATGTCTGAAAACCTGAGGTTAATGATGAGGCCACGCATTATTTCAGGAGTTTTGCCGTTGAATCCAACACTACGCTCAGTGACTGCGGATTGGACCTGTTCGGTTGGAAGTTTGGGGATCTGAATTTGAGCAAGGTTCGCAGGTTACCGATGCGTTGCCATCGGCTTATTGAGCGGTGATCACATTAACGATCGGCCAAATCAGTACGGAAAGAAATCGGCAGAATCAAGTTAAGGGAAATTCTTCATTAATATTGGGATTTCTTACAATGAAGAGCCGACTGCTCAAAGAAGAAAGGAAGAACAAAAGGAGAGCCGATTGCTCAGGGATTGCTAATCCTACATTGCTAATCCTCGCTAGCATCATCGTCGGCATCGGAGCTTCTTCTTCCTCGTCATCATCATCATCCTCGCTGTCCGCCCAAGCGCGGAAGCGCTTCGTCGGCGGGTACCCAGCGGAAGAGGAATCATCCTCCTCCTCCTCCTCTTCTCCTTCCTCGTCATCATCCTCGTCCTCGCTGTCCGCCCACATGCGGGAGCGCTTCTTCGGCGGGAGCCTGGTGGAGGGGGAGGCCCCTGTCTTCTCTACTTCTCCTTCTTTCTCCTCCTTGTCGGAGGAGATGGGGTTCGCCCGGAGTAGAGGTCGTCTTCATTCTTGCTCTTCGGCGAGGATTGGAGGGGGAGGCCCGAGGGGGAAGAGGAAGAGGAAGACATTGCTACGGGGAAGAGGGTTTTTTGGCGCTGGTGGATGGAACGGAGCAAGGGGATGGAGTGGCGAACCGTTCGGCACAGATAAATAAAGTGGGTGTAGTGGAGGTTTAATGCCATGACGGTTTTCGAGGATGTTATGCCGAAATTATCAATTCGTGCAGAGAAGCCCAGGAGGCGAGGCGAAATGATGGAAGATTCTGCGGCGAGTCATGTTACGCCACGACATGACCCGACGAAGGAAAGGCGTAATGATTTTGGAAATGTCATTTCCAAAACCAGGGGGCATGTGTTATCACCAGAATTTGACCGGATCAGAGGTGGGCCGCGATTGGAGATGGGCTTGAAGATTATATATAGAAGAAATACGTGAATCGGCCTGGTGTACCAAGTTTGGGCTAATTGCACGTGTATCTGTACCATAGTAGGATACGTGTCGGTTGGAAGTTAGAGTTTAACCCGTGCACGGTTAGGTGCACGCCTGAATTAGAAAGTCCCCCGGACTATAAATATGTATCTAGGGTTTATGAAATAAACAACAACCAACGTTCAACACAAACCAATCTCGGCGCATCGCGAACTCCTTCGTCTCGAGGGTTTCTTCCGGTAAGCACCATGCTGCCTAGATCGCATCTTGCGATCTTGGCAGCATAAGCTTATTACGTTGTTCATGCGTTGCTCGTGCTGAAGCCTTTTTGATGGCGAGCAACGTAGTTATCTTAGATGTGTTAGGGTTAGCATTGTTCTTCGTATCATATGCTTGTCGTAGTGCAACCCTTATACATCTAGCCGCCCTTACACCTATCTTAGGTGTAGGGCGGCACTCGCTTGATCATCGTTTAGTAGATCCGATCCGTTACGGTTGCTCCTTGTTCTTCAAGGATTAGTTTAATATCCGCAATAGTTAGGCCTTACAAAGGGTTGGAGGATCCGGCGGCGTGTAGGGTGTAGTTTGCTAGCCCTAGACGGGATGTTCGGGGATCAACCTCGTGTTGGTTTTAGGCCTCGTCTAGGATCGGCTTACGATCACCGTACGCGGCGCGAGGCCCAATCGTGAGTAGGATGATCCGATTATGCGGTGAAAACCCTAAATCGTCGTAGATCGCTTTAGCTGTATCTTGATCAAGCAGGACCACCATATATTCGTACACCTCGTACGAATCATGGGTGGATCGGCTCTCTGAGCCGATTCACAGGAAAACCTGAGAGCCGATCGAGGCTCGTATTTAATGTTTACGTGTATGCCTGTTGCGGTCAGAAACCCACCGGCGGGCAGCGACTGGCAACACCGTAGAGCCGGGAACAACTAGGGCTGCGGCTGGCCCCAGTCCCTCAGAGCGACGGCCCGGAAAGCCTCCCCGGTCACACGTCCGATGCTATCGCAAGGGCGTGCCACTCCGACCTATACCTGGTCGTGGAAGGTGTTGAATGATGCCTCGCTTAGTTTCCTGCATGGCATACACGTAAACGTTAAATACGAGCCTCGATCGGCTCTTCGAGTTGTCCCGTGAATCGGCTCAAAGAGCCGATCCACCCATGATTCGAACAAGGTGTCCGAATATATGGTGGTCCCGCTTGATCAAGATAAAGCTAATGTGATCTACGACGATTTAGGGTTTTCACCGCATAATCGGATCATCCTACTCACGATTGGGCCTCGCGCTCGCGCACGGTGATCGTAAGTCGATCCTAGACAAGGCCTAAAAACCAACACGAGGTTGATCCCCGGAACATCCCTGTCTAGGGCTAGCGAATTACACCCTACACGCCGCTGGATCCTCCAACCCTTTGTAAGGCCTAACTATTGCGGATGTTAAACTAATCCTTGTAGAACAAGGAGCAACCGTAACGGATCAGATCTACTAAACGATGATCAAGCGGGGTGCCGCCCCTACACCTAAGATAGGTGTAAGGGCGGCTAGATGTGTAAGGGTCGCACTACGACAGCATATGATACGAAGAACAATGCTAACCCTAACACATCTAAGATAACTACGTTGCTCGCCATCAAAAGGGCTTCAAAGACGAGCAACGCATGAACAACGGGGTAGGCTTGGCTGCCTAGATCGCAAGATGCGATCTAGGCAGCATGGTGCTTACCGGAGAAACCCTCGAGACGAAGGAGTTGGCGATGCGCCGAGATTTGTTTGTGTTGAACGTTGGTTGTTGTTTATTCCATAAACCCTAGATACATATTTATAGTCCAGGGACTTTCTAATTCAGAGTGCACCTAACCGTGCACGGGTAAAACTCTATCTCCTAACCGACACGTAATCTAATATATTATAGATACATGGGCAAACTAGCCCAAACTTTGCATGTAAGGCCGATTCACATATTCCTTCTATATATTTTCTTCAAGCCCATCTTGATCGCGGCCCACCTCTGACTCGGTCAAATTCTGGTGATAACACATGCCCCCCTGGTTTTGGAAATGACATTTCCAAAATCATTACGCTTTTCTCTCGTCGGGTCATGTCGTGGCGGAAGCGAACCGCCGCAGAGTCTTCCATCATTTCGCCGCGCCCCTTGGCTACTCTGCAAAATCTTGACAGACCTCGACATCACTCCCCGGAAACTGCAATAGCATTAAATTTCCACTAGGCTCCTCCTTTATTTAACCTTGCCGACTCGATTAGCCCTCTTCATCCTCTTCCTCTGTTCTAGCTATCGGCACCAAAAAACCCTCTTCCTTGCAGCAGTGTCTTCCTCTTCCTCATCCCCCTCAGGCCTCCCCCTCCAATCGTCGCCGAAGAACAAGAACGATGACGACCTCCACTCCGGGGCGAACCCCATCTCCTCCGACAAGGAGAAGAAAGAAGGAGAAGTGGAGAAGACCAAGGCCTCCCCCTCCGCCAGGCTCCCGCCGAAGAAGCGCTCCCGCATGTGGGCGGACAGCGAGGACGAAGACGATGACGAGGAAGGAGAAGAGGAGGAGGAGGAAGATGATTCTTCCTCTTCCGCTGGGTACCCGCCGACGAAGCGCTTCCGCACTTGGGCGGACAGCGAGGATGATGATGATGACGAGGAAGAAGAGGCTCCGGCCGAAGGCTGGGGCAGCAGCGACGAGGAAGCCTCCGGAGGTAGCGCCGACGACATCGACGTCGGCGATGATGAGGATAGCGACGACTAGTAGAGTAGGACTAGTAGTAGCAGTGCACTAGGCACCAGATCCCTCTTTTGAGAGCCATCGGCTCTTCCTTGTAAAGTTGCTCCTTTGAACTAATGAAAATTGTTCTCCCGATTTATCTTCCAATTAGCTCAATTTCAATCCTCCAGCTCGTCTCACCAAGGCCGATAGCAACGTATCAGTCCCCTCCTCTTTTTAGAGCCGGGCTCAGATATCGATTAGACCGTCAGTCAAGCACTTCTCAAATTCAAACTGTGATTTGATACTCCGCAAATTATAGCCGATGACTGCTCATCGGCCATTTTTGAGAATCCAGTCTTCCTCCCATTCTTGTAGCAACAGGACGGTCCAGACCCTGTAAAAGACGACAGCCTCCCTCTCCAGCCTTAGCCGTCTTCCTCTGCAAGCAGCTCAGCATTTTTCAGAGAAGGCCGCGATACAGGGTCAGCCGATGCAACTCCGATCGGCTCCCGAAACATAGAGCATCCACCAAATTAGCTGCCCCCCGAGCCTTAATCAAGGCGAGAACGGTAATGGATCAGCCCAAATGTGCCGCCATTGGCCTCAGAGCCAGCCGATTTCAATAAAATCGGCTTCCCAGAGCAGAGAACCTTCAGGGTGAGCTGCCCCCCGAGCTTCTTCAGTTCACTTCTTTATCTTTGCTGGCCAGATCGGCTCCTTTACTTTAGCGGATCTGATGCAATCCATCCTTGACCTGATCTGCACGTCCAGGCTGCTTTTGGCATCCCATTGAATTTCTGTTTGAGTCGATGGCCATGTATCGGCTTTATATCCTTAAGTCGATGTCTGCTGCATCGGCTGTGCTTAAAAAAATTTGAATTTTTACGGCCGATTTATGTATCGGCCCCCATACTTCAATACCCATCCTCAAAGGACATCTTAGGCTGCTGGGCATTTGTAAGACGCTTCTACTGTATATCCTCGTGTTTTATCCACCTAGGTGCCCCCCCGAGCCGATTCTGTCAAGAGAATTGATGGTATCGGCTCTTTAGGTATTCCCTGCTGGATCAAACGTTGAACCCAGGCAGAAAGGATGGTGAGGATAATTTTGGCCGATTGCTGGAATCGGCCTCCACGCTGTTTGTTCGATGAAGGTTTTGTAATGTTCCTTCATAAACTTTTGGGGCCGATCACAAGGATCAGCCTCACCACGCTTGCTCGTTGATTTGCTCCAGCTACACGGTTAGGCCGGTGGATGAAACCAGCCCAATCTCTGACTTTATCATGCTGGTGCGCTTGCTGTCGTCCACCTCGAGTGCATCATGTAATCGTGGAGCACTAAGCTTCGTCGGGAGGACGAGCACCATGTTTGTTCCAGCCGATGTCTCATCATCAGCTTTCCTTTGCTTGGGGCGCCACTCTTTTCTTTGTGGCCGACCTTCTTCGTCCAGGGTTCGCTGAATTTTGGCGGCCAGATCAGGCCGTGCCTTCCTCAACGTGTGCAGGTATAATCTTTCAGCTTCTTCCAACCCACGCAGACGCTGAACCCTTCGTTTTTGGGAACGGCTGAGCCCATCAGGGCACCACCTTGGCCGATGATACTTGTCTTCTTCATCATCGTCCTCTAGTTCCTCGAGATCTTCTACCCGAGCTGACTCAGCATGCCTGTCCCAAGGCGGGAGAGGCCCTAGAGCGCTTGAACACGGACACGTTAGCTGCATCCTTCTTCTTCTGTTTGCATTCTGGGCAGTTGCCGATTGTTGGCAATCGGCTCATTCCTGAATCCCAGCAGTGTCTGAAGAAGGGGCAGTCCCAGTGCCTATCCTCGTCGTCTCGCTCCCCTGACTTTTCCCTGGCACAGCGCTCGTGCTCCTCCCTATCGCGATCGTGCCGACGATGTCTTCTAGCTTCTCTAGCCAGACGATTTCTTTCATCATCATCGCCGTATCGCCGGCGTTGGTCATACTGACTCACATACTTGTTGAGGAGGTGATCAGAGAGAGGTCGCTGATATCTTATGTTCTTTACTTCTCCCTCTGTGACGTAGCGCTTGCCGTCTTGGCGGAGCCGATCGCGTGGAGCGGCTTCCTCCGTGTCTTTGCTATGAGAGCAGCTGCCCTCATCTCCGTCCTTACCAGAGTGGTGCCCAAGCCCTATCATGTTGATATTGCACGAGAGATCTGGCTGGCACCCTCCACGGTAAGTATACTCCACCATGTTTACGGCGGGGAAGGGGTGTGTGTCGACCTTCATAGCGTACTGGTTGAAAATTAACCGTCCATTTTCTATCGCCATTTGGATCTGCTGACGCCACACCCTGCAGTCGTTAGTGGTGTGGGTGAACGTGTTATGCCACTTGCAGTATGGCTTTCCGTTCAGCTCCTGCACCGTGGGAATCTTGTGGCCTTCGGGTACCTTTATATGCTTCTCCGTGAGTAAGAGATCGAAGATCTGCTCAGTTTTGGTCACGTCGAAGTCGAACCCTTTTGGAGGGCCTTGTGGCTTCACCCATTTGCAGGACACGGGGCCTGCCGCTCGAGTCCATTCAGCCACTGCCACCTCTCGATCTCCCGCAGCACCTTCATCCTCGTCCGCCTCAACCAGGGCTACCGCACGCTTGAATTTGTCCTCGGTAAACATCCGGGTGGCGCTGTTCATATGCCGACAGCTTCGCACCATGTGCGCCAATGAAGGGTAGTCTCGCTTGGGAGGCCACGTCCTTAATCGATGATGAGAGACCCACCACCGCCAACTCGATCGCTTCTTTTTCACTTACATGAACCGAAAAGCATCGGTTCCTAATGGTCCTGAAGCGCTGGATGTATTCCGACACTGTCTCCCCGCGCTCGTCGTACTTGTGCTAGATCGGCAATGCCAGCCTCGGAAGCCTCCGAGTGATACTCGCTCATGGAACTGCTCTTCCAACCGCTTCCAAGTCCGGATGGAGTTCGGTGGCAGCGATGTGTACCACCCGAAAGCCGATCCTCGTGAGGGACTCGTGCGAAGAACCTCACACGCAACTCGTCCGATGCTGATATCGTGCCCAGCCTGTGCCAAATATCGGCTCACATGCTCGATGGAGCTGGAACCATCCGATCCACTAAACTTTGTGAAGTCCGGGAGCCGATATTTGGGTGGTAGCGGGATCAATTCGTACTCGTTGGGGTACGGCTTGGTATAGCCGAACGTCTTCCTTTTCGGCATCATGCCGAACTGATCTTTTAGAATCGTACAAATCTGATCCGCGGTGATGGCTGGAGGTGTCGAACCCTGAAGATTCGCCGGGGTGGCATACTTAACCAGCCATGCTTGCTTTTCCAGCTCTGAGCCAACTGCGGGAGCTGGGCTCTGGAGGTTTGTCGGAGTGGCGTACTTAGCTAACCACGTTTGCTTCTCAAGATCTGCTCCCGATGTTCCTCCTGCTGTTCCAGAGGCCCCTGCCGTCGCAGCCTGGTTCGAGAGTGCCCAGGTGTTGCAGTCTGGCACATATGCGCACGCGTATCCGTGCGGGATCTCCTTGGGCGCCTCCGGTAGGAATTGGTAGTCACTAGGATCACCACCAATTTTGTAGACGACGTATGCCGATGAGTTCGGCACTTCTGGTGCTACCCATGCGAACGGCAGCGGTGGATGGGACTGGAGTGGCATCTCTCCTTTGTAAGTCCCCGCAGCTGGTCCCGACGGAGAATACCGATGGCTCATGATTTCCTGGATCACGCGCGAGCGACACGCTCTAAAGTGTTCACCGAGCTCTCGCAGTGGCGGTGCAGCGAATGAGCCACCATGTAGTTGATCTCCTGACGCAGCGACCTGGTGCGTTCTTCTGACGGAGCGGACAGGTCCACTCCATCGAGTGCGCCTTCGGGTGCGAACCCCTTCCACCTGACGCCATGGGAGCGGGTTCTGTGGAAAGAGCCGATGAGTTCGGGTTCGAGGACTGCCTTGATCTCGTCATGCTTCTTCTTGAGCTCGTCGGTCGATCCTCGTACTTGACCGGAGTGCTTTCCGCCATCTCGGATGTAGATGGCGATGGGGTGGATGTCGAAGATTGTCCCACCGGGCGTGCCGAATGTGTTGCGGTCGAGAAACCCACCGGCGGGCAGCGACCGGCAACACCGTAGAGCCGGGAACAACTAGGGCTGCGGCTGGCCCCGGTCCCTTAGAGCGACGGCCCGCAAAGCCTCCCGGTCACACGTCCGATGCTATCGCAAGGGCGTGCCACCCGACCTATACCCGGTCGGGAAGGTGTTGGATGATGCCTCGCTTAGTTTCCTGCATGGCATACACGTAAACGTTAAATACGAGCCTCGTTCGGCTCTTCGAAGTTGTCCCGTGAATCGGCTCAAAGAGCCGATCCACCCATGATTCGAACAAGGTGTCCGAATATATGGTGGTCCTCGCTTGATCAAGATAAAGCTAATGTGATCTACGACGATTTAGGGTTTTCACCGCATAATCGGATCATCCTACTCACGATTGGGCCTCGCGCTCGCGCACGGTGATCGTAAGCTGATCCTAGACAAGGCCTAAAAACCAACACGAGGTTGATCCCCGGAACATCCTGTCTAGGGCTAGCGAATTACACCCTACACGCCGCTGGATCCTCCAACCCTTTGTAAGGCCTAACTATTGCGGATGTTAAACTAATCCTTGTAGAACAAGGAGCAACCGTAACGGATCAGATCTACTAAACGATGATCAAGCGGGGTGCCGCCCCTACACCTAAGATAGGTGTAGGGCGGCTAGATGTGTAAGGGTCGCACTACGACAAAGCATATGATACGAAGAACAATGCTAACCCTAACACATCTAAGATAACTACGTTGCTCGCCATCAAAAGGGCTTCAAAGCACGAGCAACGCATGAACAACGGGGTAGGCTTGTGCTGCCTAGATCGCAAGATGCGATCTAGGCAGCATGGTGCTTACCGGAGAAACCCTCGAGACGAAGGAGTTGGCGATGCGCCAAGATTTGTTTGTGTTGAACGTTGGTTGTTGTTTATTCCATAAACCCTAGATACATATTTATAGTCCAGGGACTTTCTAATTCAGGCGTGCACCTAACCGTGCACGGGTAAAACTCTATCTCCTAACCGACACGTAATCTAATATATTACAGATACATGGGCAAACTAGCCCAAACTTTGCATGTAAGGCCGATTCACATATTCCTTCTATATATTTTCTTCAAGCCCATCTTGATCGCGGCCCACCTCTGACTCGGTCAAATTCTGGTGATAACAATGCCATGCAGGAAACTAAGCGAGGCATCATCCAACACCTTCCTGACCAGGTATAGGTCAGGTGGCACGCCCTTGCGACAGCATCGGACGTGTGACCAGAAGGCTTTGCGGGCCGTCGCTCTGAGGGACCGGGGCCAGCCGCAGCCCTGAGTTGTTCCCGGCTCTACGGTGTTGCCAGTCGCTGCCCGCCGGTGGGTTTCTGACCGCGACAGAAGTAGGTAAACTGACTCAACAATAAAGTAGAAGATAGGCCCTTCGCAGAGGGAAGCATGGATTACTATTTTTGTGCTAGAGCTTTTCATTTTGAAAACATAGAAACAATTTTATCAACGGTAGTAATAAATCATATGTGTTATGTATAAGACATCTTATAAGTTGCAAGCCTCATGCATAGATTACCAATAGTGCTCGCACCTTGTCCTAATTAGCTTGGATTAACATGGATTATCATTGCATAACGTATGTTTCAACCAAGTGTCACAAAGGGGTACCTCTATGCCGCCTCGTACAAAGGTCTAAGGAGAAAGTTCGCATTGGATTTCTCGCTTTTTGATTATTCTCAACTTAGACATCCATACCGGGACAACATAGACAACGAGATAATGGACTCCTCTTTAATGCATAAGCATTCAACAACAGATAATATTCTCATAAGAGATTGAGGATTGATGTCCAAACTGAAACTTCCACCATGATTCATGGCTTTAGTTAGCGGCCCAATGTTCTTCTCTAACAATATGCATACTCAAACCATTTGATCATGAAAATTGCCCTTACTTCGCGACAAGATGAACATGCATAGCAACTCACATGATATTCAACAAAGGTGTAAAAGTTGATGGCGTCCCCAGAAACATGGTTACCGCTCAACAAGCAACTTATTAAGAAATAAGATACATAAGTACATATTCTTCACAACAATAGTTTTTAAGGCTATTTTCCCATGAGCTATATATTGCAAAGACAAAGAATAGAGTTTTAAAGGTAGCACTCAAGTAATGTACTTTGGAATGGCAGAGAAATACCATGTAGTAGGTAGGTATGGGGGACACAAATGGCATGGTTTTTGGCTCAATGATTTGGATGCACGAGAAGAATTCCCTCTCAATACAAGGCTAGGCTAGCAAGGTTGTTTGAAGCAAACTCAAGTATAAAACGGTACAACAAAAATTACATATGAACATATTGCAAGCATTATAAGACTCTACATTGTCTCCTTGTTGTTCAAACACCTTAACCAGAAAATATCTAGACTCTAGAGAGATCAATCATGCAAACCAAATTTTAACAAGCTCTATGTAGTTATTCATTAATAGGTGCAAAGTACATGATGCAAGAGCTTAAACATGATCTATATGAGCACAACAATTGCCAAGTATCAAATTATTCAAGACATTATATCAATTACCACATGAAGCATTTTCTGTTTCCAACCATATAACAATGAACGAAGCAGTTTCAACCTTCGCCATGAACATTAACAGTAAAGCTAAGAACACATGTGTTCATATGCAACAGCGGAGCGTGTCTCTCTCCCACATAAAGAATGCTAGGATCCGATTTTATTCAAACAAAAACAAAAACAAACAGACGCTCCAAGTAAAGCACATAAGATGTGACGGAATAAAAATATAGTTTCACTAGAGGTGACCTGATAAGTTGTCGATGAAGAAGGGATGCCTTGGGCATCCCCAAGCTTAGATGTTTGAGTCTTCTTAAAATATGCAGGGATGAACCACGGGGGCATCCCCAAGCTTAGACTTTTCACTCTTATTGATCATATTGTATCATCCTCCTCTCTTGACCCTTGAAAACTTTCTCCACACCAAACACAAAACAAACTCATTAGAGGGTTAGTGCATAATTGAAAATTCACATATTCAGAGGTGACATAATCATTCTTAACACTTCTGGACATTGCACAAAGCTACTGAAAGTTAATGGAACAAAGAAATCCATCAAACATAGCAAAACAGACAATGCGAAGTAAAAGGCAGAATCTGTCAAAACAGAACAGTCCGTAAAGACGAATTTTTCTGGGGCACTTAACTTGCTCAGATGAAAATGCTCAAATTGAATGAAAGTTGCGTACATATCTGTGGATCACGCACGTAAATTGGCAGATTGTTCTGAGATACCTACAGAAGGGGCTGCTAAATTTCGTGACAGCAAGAAATCTGTTTCTGCGCAGTAATCCAAATCTAGTATTGACTTTACTATCAAAGACTTTACTTGGCACAACAATGCAATAAAATAAAGATTAAGAGAGGTTGCTACAGTAGTAACAACTTCCAAGACTCAAATATAAAACAAAAGTGCAGAAGTAAAATAATGGGTTGTCTCCCATAAGCGCTTTTCTTTAACGCCTTTCAGCTAGGCGCAGAAAGTGTGAATCAAGTATTATCAAGAGATGAAGCATCAACAGAGGGGTTTGGAGTTTTCTCAACTATGCATTGTATCTTATCTATGTAAGTTTCCGAGGCCCCTTTTTCCTTACTCTTAGGCTTGCTATTCTCATCAAACAAATTTTCAGCAACAATCCAATCATAATTCTTTTCTAGTGCCTCGCACATTCCTAAGAGCTTGCAAGGTATTGATGTCTTAATCTCCCCTTCACAATTAACTTTATTAGTGTACTTTAATCTATCTTTTTCCATTTTTTCGAGGGTACTAGCAAAGTTGGTATAAGAGCTAAGCATCTTATATTTAATAAAGACTTTTCTAGCTTCTCTTGCTACATCACCAAATTCTTTAAGAAGGGTTTCTAAGACAAAATCTTTCTTTTCTCCTTCCTCCATATCACAGAGTGTAAGAAACATATGTTGCATTACGGGGTTAAGATTAACAAATCTAGCTTCCAACATGTGTACTAAAGAAGCAGCAGCAATTTCATAAGTAGGAGCAAGTTCTACCAAGTGTCTATCCTCAAAATCTTCAGCTGTACTCACATGAGTGAAAAAATCTTCTATATTCTCTTCCAATGATAGACCCTCGTCCTACCGGTATGTCTTTCAGAGTGAACTTAGGAGGAAACATGATGAAATAAACAAAAGGTAAATAAAGTAAATGCAAGTAACTAATTTTTGTGTGTTTTCAATATAGAGAACAAGACAGTAAATAAAGTAAAGCTAGAAACTAATTTTTTGTGTGTTTTTGATATAGAGAGCAAACAAAGCAGTAAATAAAGTAAAGTAAAGCAAGACAAAAACAAAGTAAAGAGATTGGATGTGGGAGACTTCCCTTGCAGCGTGTCTTGATATCCCGGCAACGGCGCCAGAAAACTTCTTGCTGTTGACGTGGGAGTTAGAAATCTTTGTGGAGTATCTTTTCTTCAGATCCCCGGCAACGGCGCCAGAAAACTGTCTTGATGGCGTGTAAGACACGCGTCCGTTGGGAACCCCAAGAGGAAGGTGTGATGCGTACAGCGACAAGTTTTCCATCAGTAAGAAACCAAGGTTATCGAACCAGTAGGAGTCAAGGAACACGTGAAGATTGTTGGTGGCGAAGTGTAGTGCGGCGCAACACCAGGGATTCCGGCGCCAACGTGGAACCTGCACAACACAATCAAAGTACTTTGCCCCAACGTAGCAGTGAGGTTGTCAATCTCACCGGCTTGCTGTAAACAAAGGATTAAATGTATAGTGTGGAAGATGATGTTTGTTTGCGAAGAACAGTAAAAAACAAGTATTGCAGTAGATTGTATTTCAGATGTAAAGAATGGACCGAGGTCCACAGTTCACTAGTGGTGTCTCTACCATAAGATAAATAGCATGTTGGGTGAACAAATTATAGTTGGGCAATTGACAAATAAAGAAGGCATAACAATGCACATACATATATCACGATGAGTACTATGAGATTTAATCAGGGCATTACGACAAAGTACATAGACCGCTATCCAGCATGCATCTATGACTAAAAAGTCCACCTTCAGGTTATCATCTGAACCCCTTCCAGTTATTAAGTTGCAAACAACGGACAATTGCATTAAGTATGGTGCGTAATGTAATCAACACAAATATCCTTAGACAAAGCATTGATGTTTTATCCTAGTGGCAACAAGCACATCCACAACCTTAGAACTTTCGTCACTCGTCCCAGATTCAATGGAGGCATGAACCCACTATCGAGCATAAATACTCCCTCTTGGAGTCACAAGTATCAACTTGGCCAGAGCCTCTACTAGCAACGGAGAGCATGCAAGAACATAAACAACATATATGATAGATTGATAATCAACTTGACATAGTATTCCATATTCATCGGATCCCAACAAACACAACATATAGCATTACAAATAGATGATCTTGATCATGATAGGCAGCTCACAAGATCTAACATGATAGCACAATGAGGAGATGACAACCATCTAGCTACTGCTATGGACCCATAGTCCAGGGGTGAACTACTCACACATCAATCCGGAGGCGATCATGGTGATGAAGAGACCTCCGGGAGATGATTCCCCTCTCCGGCAGGGTGCCGGAGGCGATCTCCTGAATCCCCCGAGATGGGATTGGCGGCGGCGGCGTCTCTGGAAGGTTTTCCGTATCGTGGCTCTCGGTACTGGCGTTTTCGTGACGAAGGCTTTAAGTAGGCGGAAGGGTAGGGTTGGTGGAGGCACGAGGGCCCCACACCATAGGGTGGCGCGGCCCCACCCTTGGCCGCGCGGCCCTGTGGTGTCGGCGCCTCGTCGCCCCACTTCGTAATCCTTTCGGTCTTCTGGAAGCTTCGTGGAAAAATAAGACCCTGGGCGTTGATTTCGTCCAATTCCGAGAATATTTCCTTTGTAGGATTTCTGAAACCAAAAACAGCGAAAACAAGAATCGGCTCTTCGGCATCTCGTCAATAGGTTAGTGCCGGAAAAAGCATAATAATGACATAAAGTGTGTATAAAACATGTGAGTATCATCATAAAAGTAGCATGGAACATAAGAAATTATAGATACGTTTGAGACGTATCAGTCCTCGTCGTCGACGACGCACGGCGCTGGCGCGAGGAACTCCGCCTCCTCTAGCGATTCAACATCCGGGAAGTTCATGTCGCGTCGTGGCCGCCGAAAGTGCCACGCCGCCGCGTCGTAAGCGCGCGCCGCCAGCTCCGGCGTGTTGTACCTGCCGAGGGTGAGGCGGAAGCCACCGGCGCGTATCTCGGCGTAGAACCTACCGCTCGGACGCACTCGAACGCCACGGAAACCGGACGACCCTCGACGACGTGGAGGCATCCCGGAGATGAATGAGCGGAGGCGGTGGCGACGTGTGGTTGCGCCCGCACGCGTCGCTCTATATAGCGCACGCGGGGCATGGCACGTGTAAGCCACGGCTACACGTCGCACGCGCGGCATGGCACGTGTAAGCTATGGCTACACACGCCGCACGCGGGGCATGGCACGTGTAAGCCACGGCTACACACGTCTAGCAGGCCGGCGGTGCGCAGTAGAAAAGAAACAGAAGCGGATCAAAGTTAAACGGAGCGGGGAAACCTTACGCAGTGTCATAATAGTTTTTATTAAGTTATATGGATGTCATATTCATGTTCATTGGATTTTTCTGATCAATTTTCATATATAAAACTTTTCTATTTGAGTTACCATTTAAAAGTTATTGAAATAATAGTTTTTATTAAGTTAAAATAGATAAATAGTTTTTCTATTTGAGTTACCATTTGTAAAACAGAAAAGTTAAAACGCCTCCAGGGGCTGATCCGCGTCCAACGGCTCCAGGCCGTTGGATTCAAACGGCCGGAGCCGTTGGATGCAGACGCCGCGGATCAGCCCCACCCCCTTTTGTCGCGGGTCGTGTCACGGCCCGCGATAAAAGACCCCCCCCCCTTTATCGCGGGTGGTGGCACGACCCGCGACAAAAGGGGGGCCTTTTATCGAGGGTGGTGCCACGACCCACGACAAAAGGGGGTAGGTATAAAGGCGCCGCGTGTCGCGGGCCGACGCACAACCCGCGATGACGAAGGCCAAACCCTAGACCGTACGCCGTCAGGCTGTCGGACTTCGCCGCCGCCGACGCCGCCACGCACCTCCTCTGCCGACGCCGCCCTCCTTGCCGCGCGCCTCCTTGCCGCGCGCCTCCTCGCCGCCCTCCTCGCCGCACGACTCCTCGCCGCGCGCCCTCCTCGTCGGCGCCTCCGCGGGAGTCCTCTGCGCGCCGCCGCCGGCGCCTCCGCGGGACCTCTGCGCGCCGCCTCCTTGCCGCGCACCTCCTCCCTCTGCCGCGCCGCCGTCTGCCGCGCCGCGCACCTCCTCCCTCTGCCGCGCCGCCGTCTGCCGCGCCGCGCACCTCCTCCCTCTGTCGCGCCACCGTCTGCCGCCGTCTGCGAGGTAGCCGCGCCGCCGCCGACGACGCCGCCGCACCTCCTCCCTCTGCCGCGCCGCCGTCTGCCGCCGTCTGCGAGGTAGCCGCGTCGCCGGCGCCCCCGGCCATCTTTTTTTCTAATTTTTTTTGTAATATTAATAGTTTATTAGTTAATTAAGTTAGCTAGTTTAAATTTAGTATATGTATAGTTAGTTAATTTAAATTTTGTATTATTTTTTGTTTCTATGTATTAGTTAAAATTTTGTACTAGTAATTAGGTAGTTTAAATTTTTGTAGTTAGTTAATTTAAATTTTGTAGTTAGTTATTAGTTCAAATTTTGTATTAATTTAAATTTTGTATTAGTAATTACCTAGTTTTAAAGTTAGTTTAAAATTTGTATTAGTTTAAATTTTGTATTAGTTAGCTAGTAAACAACCTACGCAAACACACGCCGACACCCCTCTCCCTCTCGTAAACAATCGACGCCGATACCCTCTCCCTCTCGCAAACAACCGACGCCGACCCCCTCCCCCCCCTCGCAAAAACCCGTCGCGACACCCTCCCCCTCTCGCAAACACGCGTCACCGACACCCTCTCCCTCTCGCAAACACGTGTCGCCGACACCCTCTCCCTCTCGCAAATACGCGTCGCCGACACCCTCTCCCTCTCGTGTTAGGGTTAGAACATGTACTTATCGATTTAACTTTTTGCAGAAACAATGGATCCATTCGAAATCCATCGAGACTTGGAACAGGAAGACTTATTAGAGGATATAATCCGCGATGGTCCAGAAGCCGACCGAGAAGAGCGTGACTCCGGTAATGGACAAGCCAACGGCTCCGGAGCTGGAGAAGACCGCGGCTCCGTTGATGGAGAAGCCGACGGCTCCGGTGATGGAGAAGCCGACGGCTCCGGTCATGATGAGGTATACGATTAGTATAGCAGCATTAATGGAATTCTATATGTACATATATATATAAATTAATTAATTTTTATTCTCTTAGGCCTCCGAAGATAAGTTGGAGAAACGAGGCCCGGCAAAGAAGTTGGGCAAAAAAGACCACTTCGCAATTGAAGCTATATCACCGGAAGGCCAACCGGTGGCACCCGCGAGTGTCAGAGTGACATTTAAAAATCAGTGCGGAGTTGTGGTTAGAGATCGTCTCCCGATCACTATTAGAGAATGGAACAAGACCAAGAATGTGTCCGAAAGTCAGGTTGCCGATAGGTACAAAGACACACTTTTCGACGACCTCATGGCACATTTCACTTTGCCAGATTTGGGATCGGAGTCTGAGAATGCCAAGCTGAGGGCGCTAGTGAAGAAATGGGCTCTTAAGAAGATGGGGGAACTTTTCCGGGCGTATAAGAACCGGTTATGGAAAGCTCATAAGACCGAGAAGAAGCCTCCATTATTCGAAAACTATCTAGCGAAGCAGGAGCATAACTGGGAAGAATTTGTGAAGTACAAAGAATCAGAGGAGGTTGTGAACCTATCAAAGAAAAACAAGAAGAATGCAAGCGAAAAGAAATATCACCATCATACGGGGCGAGGGGGCTACGAAGTAGCCATGCCTAAGTGGGATGCACAAGAGGCTGAGATGAAGCTGAATGGGATCACTCCAGAACCACAGCGAGAAGGATGGGACACTAGGGCTCGAAATTGGTTCCTTGGGCATGGCTGTGAGTATGACATGAAGACGGGGAACCTTGTTGAAAGTGACAGCAAGGTTAGGGTACCCAGGGAAAAATGGATTCAAGTGATCGCTGATATTAAAGCGGGAAAACTGAAGTTTGCTCCCGATAGAGAGAAAGACTTCGCGACGCTTGTCCTCGGTAATCCTGAAAAGGGAGGACGAACAAGAGGCTTCGGCCCTAGTGTTCCGTGGGCGCTTGGGTTTCCGAATGACGTGGAGACTTATAGAAGCCGAGCGAGAGCAAAACAACGCGACCTGGAGGTGCAGAATGACCGGATGGCTGAGTTCCAACGGCAACTAGACCAGCAGAAGCGGGAGATTCAGCAGCAGCAGCTGGAGATTAATGAACTTAAAGGATAGCGCCAGCCAGATAATACCGCCGGCATATCTCAACGACGAGACAGCAGCGTGGCCGACTCGGAGGCCCCTCCTACATGGATGATAGATGGCGGTCCTGGCGACCCCGTGGATGGAATCAAGGAGCAAACACCTTGTGATCTCCATGAGGTGTTCAGGAACATGTCAGTTAATGTGGCGGTCGGCTATGTCTTACCTGCATTTGGACTCGAAGGTGAGCCGGCAACATGGCATGGCAATGAGATTCCAGCTGGCTATGCTCGTGTCGGGTTGGATTCGGTTGTACCGTCGTGGGAGACATTGGAGCTCCGGTTCCCTGGAGGTGATGGGGGGTTACACTCGGAGAGGTGCTTGGGAGAAATCATTCTCGCGGGAAAAGAAGAACATCGAGTGCCGCGGCTGGGTAGCCCCTAGTACCAGTCGTCCCAGGTCACCATCACCTCCTCCAGGTGATCGCAGGCCACCATCACCTCCTATTACTGATCACATGTCACCACCATCACCCCATGGGTACGACGTCGACCACGACATCTGTAGTCCATCTCCATCTCCAGCGCCGCCGCCTCCGCCCACTAAGACTCGGAATGCACCCAACCGGAAGCGTTTCAAGAGTCCTGTCCGCAAGATGTCGCCCCTCCCAAAAGTACCAAAGGTTCCTCCCCCCCGTCCTTACGATCGTACTGTCAAGGAAAATGAGGCCATTGTTGCGAAATACAACTATGATCATTTTCATAAGCCAAAACCTCCAGCGCCAGAGCCATACACCGAGAAGCAAAAAGCATATGCTATTTCTTTTCTGAACACACAATCGCAATATGACTTACACGAGAAGAAGGATGACTATACACGCCACCTTGCGAGGGTAATTGATGACAAGGCTAAGGAGAAGAAGGATGACAAGACTAAGGAGAAGGATATTGCTAGCACGAGCAAATCATCAGCTACAAGTGTAGCCGGGAAGAAGTCAAGGTCAACAAGTGCACCCCTCAAGGCCAAGCAAACGACAAAAGGCAAAAAGATAAAGGAAGTTTCCCAGCTCGGAGCACAGCCCAAACAATCGATCCCAGCACTCAAAGTGTTTGATGTTCCCAAGCTGTACCGGGAACATGGTGAAGGTTTCAATATGGAAGAAGCTGCTCAGTTAGCGGCTTCGATGAACTGTACCGTGGAGGAATTGCTGAGTGCCGCATATGCTGTACTACCCATTGCTGAAGTAGCTCCTCAATTTGTCTACGGGGCCGACTTGGTCAGCAGAGAGCGGATGCTTCAACTGCCAACGCATATGCGAAATTTGCATCAGTGGTACTTTGATGCGTGCAAGGAGAACATAACTTTCATCGTGGCGAAGGTCCCATTTGAATATTACTACCGAAAGGAGGTGATCCATATTGAGATGAATGAACTCTGGCAGTTATTCAATTTAGAAGCCCTCGACAAATCTCTCATGAGCTGCTATTGCTTGTAAGTTGTTAACTACATATAAGTTCATTTTCATTCAGTTCATGTTCGTTTTCATTGCATATACTCATTATATCTTGTGTGTTCTCTTATGCAGACTGAAGATCAGTGAATGCAAAAGTAACAATATTATCAATATTGGGTTTGTTGACCCAGATAAAGTACATGTTGAAACGGTAAGGCATAAACGCGAAGAAACGGGGGGAAACCTACTAAGGTTTTTGGGGGAGCAACATTTCTGTGATTCAATACTGTTTCCTTACAACTACGAGTGAGAGTCTTAATGATCTTTTATGCACATTCAAATTTTCTTACTCGATGTTAAGTGCAAGCCACGACGTATATACATAACATGTGCAGCTTCCACTGGATTCTACTAGACATTCAAGTTGACAGGGGAATAGTTGAAGTAAGGGACCCACTGAGTAGAGGCGTGGACGGGTTCCACGACTTGCAGAAGTTGCTCCAAGTGTAATTTCCTTCATCGCCGCGCTATATCTTTCGTGACATATCAATTAATTATCCACTCATTCAATCATTATTTTGCCTGGTAGGGCTTGGAGAGCTTTCAGGAACCATAATAAGGGTACCTGGGCAGAGAAGCTAACATTTACTCCTGTACCGTGCGCCCAGCAGCCACAAGAGACGAATCTATGTGGATACTACGTTTGCGAGTCCATTCGCATGTTAACCACAGAGAAGCAGAACAATAATAAATTCAACGTAAGCAATAACATTCACAATTTTATTTATTATCGTCAATATTTCGTTATCAAGATTGATATAGTCATACTCATCTCATTTTCATATATAGGTCGACTTCATGCGGGACAAACTCCAACCAAAGGAACACCTACGAGGAATTGGGGAGGAAGTGGCGGGACTTTTGGTTAGAGAAGTAATAGACAACAACAGCTTGTTTAGTCCAAATAGGTGCTCTCCCTCTCCCTCCAAATAGACGGTCTTTAGTCCCGGTAGTCGTGAGCTCCATGTATATATGTAAGGGGAATCTATGAATATGTAAGGGGAATCAACTTTTGTTTGATCGATCTATATGAATGAACATGTACAACTTCTAGCCGCGTACAAATATATGCAACTTTTATTTTCGAATGAAAAAATGAAATAAAAGGGGGGGGGGGCGGTGGCGGGGAGTGCTGCACCCCTCAAACCCTAAAGCAACAGTGTTCTGCGCGCGCCACATAGAGGGCCTTTTGTCGCGGGTGGTAATACCACCCGCGACAAAAGGGCCTGTCCCCTGCACGCCCCGCGCCTGCCACGTGGTGGACTATATGTCGCGGGTGGGAAGCGACCCGCGACAAAAGGGTTGGCCTTTTGTCGCGCCTTCGTTATCGCGGCTGGCCGCCCGCGACAAAAGGCCCTTACGACCCGCCACAAAAGCCCTGTTTTCCACTAGTGAGTCCTCCGTGGCGATCTGGTGACGAGTCTTCTATCTATACTAGATGACCCGGTGCGCCCCGGCGCACAAGCAAATGCAAGACACTACTATAACCATATATTTTATGCTGTTGATGTTTGGTTGTCCAATAATTCAATAGGTCTTTAAGAGTCCTTAACCCTATACATGCAATCTTTTTTAAAGAAAATAAAAACATAAGTTTTAAGTCTGTTTAGTTTTCCAACAATTCAGCATGTTTTTGAGAGCCCTTAAGCTTGTATAAGCAATTCTTTTAAAAGAAAATAAAAACTTCCAAGCAACTGCCTACAGATAACACATGTACATACCAGGAGCATCATTTGTTGCATCCAGCCATTTGTTCATAGCAAAGAGAAATAAATGTATATAAATATCATGTTACTTTTTGGGTGCCATCAACACATACAATAATTACAATTGAAGTAGAGTCATTTCCTTCAGTAAGAATACATCAGATCCTGATCATACTTGCATACCAAGATCACTATGCATCATTACCGCCGATTTCTCCGATAATAAGCCTATCAAACAAATACAAAAAGAACTACAATCAAATATACAGCTGAGAAAACAGAACATACATGCCATAGATGACCGGTTGCGCACCGGCGCAAATGGCAAAAGCAAGACATTACTCAAGCCAAGTGATCGGATTATGGCTATTGAGGTTTTTAGACTTAGTGAAATGATCGCTTGTGTTATTTACACAATATTGTCTCACGCTGCTATGTATATGTCCATGGATTACAATATGGCAAACTACTCATACTCATGGTGATCATGGTAAATTTCATAAACACAAGCATATACTGAAGTACATGATACCTTTCTTAGGATTTATACACCAGATCAAACAACCAAATAAAAGATTATAAACAGAAAGCTCCAATTTCACACAGAAGCAGAAACACTCCAAAAGACATATGACCCTATCGGGTGGTCTCATTATGTAAAAACTCAGGAGGCATAAATTACTACCGGATGGTCAAAACAAGAACAATAAAAGCATCATATATGCATTCAAGATTCATCATGAATAAATCATAGATGGGAGCAATTCACCTGTGGCTTGCGGGGTCGGTGGAATGAAGTAAGTTGATGCCACGGTAGCATCAACTCAGAAATAAATCGACAATTTCAGATTTCCGCAAATACTCGCTGTACGATTGCAAGTCGGACTCGGTTTGTATGATTGAGTTGTCATACTCGCTTTTGTGACTAAGCAGAGCAGTCAGATTACAATACATGGGGAAGTCCACTGAATAATTCAAGGAAAGGAATCCAAAAGTGCACGCCAGAGCATCAATCACACATTCACTTGAAAGCTAGCTAAAAAATTCATATAAAGAATGGCATGACAACATCCTCTCAGAAATAAATCAACAATTTTAGATTTACGCAAAGGAGCAAGTCAGACTCAGGTTAAATGATTAAATTACTGCACTATTTTTGTAATTAAGTGGGGCATAATTACAATGTACGGGAAAATGCACTGAATTATTCAAGGAAACAAATCCAAAAATGCACGTTAGAGACTTAATTACACATTAACTTGCAAGCTGGGAAAATTCCATATGGAGAATTGTAGACTATCCATTGGTGTAAATATCCACAAATGTACATATATATAAAGCTGAGCACTGCAACCTAGTGTACTTGTAACCTTTTAGAGCTGTGGTATAACATCTATGAAATATATTGGAAGGGTTAAAAAGGATAAGTTATGATACTAAACTCACGTAATGACTATGAAGAAACACAATTCTGAATCAATGCGCTCTTTTAATATAGGGTGTGCCATAAAATGTTCTTCAATACACCTCTCGTAGCCTCATAGATCACTTGGACCTGGATATACGAAAATGTGCAGCATAATTAGCATCAAGCTATAAATGATGTAATTTGAAATTATAAATGCTAAAAGAGGAAATCACAACCCTCCACATGTAATATGTTACTGAGGTTAATGCCCAACAAATCACTCAACCTTACCTTCTCGATTTTCTCGGATTCGGGTAAGAAGGGACAACACATATGACCTTTCCCATAAGGCAAGGGTTGCTTGGAACTATTGGGTTCCGGCTTCAAGATGTAAACAACATTACAGTGTTATGAAATGAAGCCTATTTTTCATCTAGAACAATAAACAAATGGACACGACATTATTTGTATGATTGTACTCATTTGTTTACTACTCTTTCCGCCCTATAAGGAGATAAATAATTAGCAATCAAGCATGAATTGTGTATACAAGACAAAATATCATCTAAATCTAGTTTTCAGCTTCCTTTTCATATGCCAATATGCCATCATTTCAATTGTTGTTCATATTCTGGACTTTTATCTATCAAGCAACTAATGAGAATAACAAAATCTAGTGAAATAATGCATGAGGAAACAAGGATAATAAAATCATTTGTTATTCATTAGTCTCCTGTAGCTAAAGAGATGCATTGGTTTTATAGAACATTAACTCATTTTGCTGAAGCTACGAAATGCATTTGGTATACATAATAAAAACAATTTTACAAAATCTGAAAGAAATTTCTGTCAAGGATACAAAACGAGTACCTAGAAGTGCTTGCAGCAAAAGATGGAACAGTCTGTTATCCTCGGGGGCGCGCTCCCAACCACCGCTGCTGCCGTGGCCAGCAACCCACCAACTCTCGGTGCACACTCCCAGCCACCACCACCGCTCGGTGCGCACTATGCAGCCGCCGTCGTCACCTCAAATGGTAAGATTAAAACGAGTAAAACATGGTATCGGAATCCACAAACAAGTTTTCTTTAAGATCCTCTTGAGGACCACCAACTTAAGTACTAAATAGTTGGATATAGGCATACATAAATTTTCTATATTTGTATATGGACAGAAAATGATCCAGTGAAATATCAAATGCTTACCAAGTAGATGTTGTCAGCGTTCCAATCCAACTCTCCTCCCATTCTCGCTACACCACAATATCCATAGCAAAAATACAAGCCAAAGCAGGGACCAGGAGAGAGGAGAGGAATACCAGCATGTCTGTAGTTGAGGAAGGGAGGCGTAATGGGAGCGAGACAACCAACACCATTCACCTGGGCTGCATCTCCTCCAAGATTCCGATGCTCTTCCGCATCACCACCTCCAGGACCTCTCATCGCCCCCGAGGAGAGGTTGGAAGAGGCGAGGACGAGGAGACATGGGTGCAGGTAAGGATATATGTAATCTTTGTTGAATCAAAATCGGCACAAATCTTTCAGAGGAATATTGTAACCAACTTGTTAGATGTGAAATACTAATGGGAAAATAAATAAATAATCACTCAGAGGCGGAGGAGGTGAGGAGCAGTAGCTCACCTGGACTTATGGTAGAATAGTATTGGGCGTAACCAGCTCCTACAAAGGAAGAGACTGTCATTGATCCTTTTCCTTATTCTTTGCACATGGACAAAAACAAAAGATTTATGGCAGAATAGTATGGGCATAAATCATGTGACCACCTGCATCAAGAACCAAAGATATCATTATATGTGTGCATGACAATGTGCTTACATGAATGATAAGGAAGAACTGTGAGCACGCCATATCATGAGAAAGGCAAAGGCGTAGCTGTGCTGGATAAGGAAGCAAGCAAGCCTCAAATAAATGAAATAAAAGGGAAACAATATGGAAGAAAACCAGGAGCCAAATAAGTTGCAGTATATGTAAGTTGTTTTGTACCTCTCCTCAAATAGAAAACACGTGGGAAATGTACATATTCCTGTATAACTAATAGTTACTTGAATCCCCATGCGGGAGAGAATTACCACCACCACCGAGGACCCCGTGTACACATGATCGCTGCACGAGATGGGCCAGCTACTGCACAACCTTGGTGGCCTGAACTCTGGTTGGGGCTGTTTTTGCGTATCTGAAACATGAAGAAATGATCAACAGTAATTCAGAACAGAGATTCCGTGGAGAGACACAAAACATCATCTACATAGACACATGAGGATCACGACATTTAACCAAGAACATTCAGCATGTGAGGCTCCAAAGAATAAATCAAGTGAGCATAGTACTTCTAAAACGTCTAGAAAAGAATTAACCAAGAACATTCAGCTTGCGAGGCTCCAAAGAATAAATTAGATGAGCATAGTACTTCTAAAATGTCTAGAAAAGAATTAACCAAGAACATTCAGCATGTAAGGCTCCAAAGAATCAATCAATCAGATGTCTAAAATGTCAGGAAAGGGCAACCAAAAGGTTCTTTGCATTTCATCGTGACTGGAAGACTATTGGAGCAATGTAACAGGGGAAACACACTCTGAAAACCAGTACCAGTGCTGAAATTTTCCTGCAGTAATAAATCACTGTCTACTCGGAATGCTATAACATCCAAAGATAAATGGTACAGTTCTACATGTACAATAGAAATCTGAAGACATTTGTGAACTAATATATTACGATTGTAGGAAACCATGTCAGAAAAATAAATAGAAACAACAAAGTCTGGAAACCTATGATCACTGTCATTTCTGATATCTTGATTAAAAGTGAGCAGTAATTTTCCAGCTATGCATCAAATGCAAGAAATTGACAATATGAAGCAATATCGATGTTAAGAATATAAATGCTTCTTTTTGCTCACCCTCCCTCCTAGTAATTATTTTTATTTCAAGAAATTTTCATGTTGATTCATGCCCTTCAGGCTCACCACGATGAACAAATAAAAATAGTTGTGAGTATGAAAAGGCAAAGCACTATCAATTACCAATACGCCACTGCAATGTCACACAAATATAGTCCTATTAATAAACTAAGGCGAGGAGATGATTCATTCCCTAGAGATGAAGAAATAAAAAAACTCACCTAGAGCTTAGGACCTTCGATGTGGCCATGATGGTGCCTGCAATATCACCTTCGGCATGCAATATCACCTTCAGCGGTGATTCTCCATCACCTAGGCTGGAACCAAACATCATCCGGATATCATTTACTAAAACTAAAATATTCACGAAGCATATCGGACCAAGACGACATGATATTTCCTAATATTTTCCTGGACCAAAGCTAGCTAATTACGTAATTCCTAACAAACAAATCTACCCAAATGTTGTAGGACTTATGAATGCCGCAGCTGGCGAACATGCCACAGGTGACAAAATCTGCTTCGCAAAAACATCGAGGATCCATTTCCTCGTCTTTTAGTGACTAAGCATCTGTTCACAACAGCAAGAAGAAACATGAGAAAGAGGACACTTAGCATCTGTTCTTATCAGCAGTGAAATCGGACCAAATAAGAATGAAACTAAGCATGTATTCTTAGCAAGAGGAAAGGCACATCTCATGTGTATTGATTATCGTAAGGCACATTGAGAAATCAACCGAGAAATGAAATACTAATCATAGAAATTGCGATCGCATATAAAATAAACAGATTAGAACTAAATCAATCTGAAGCATAAAACATCCACTAAAAATTGCAGGGAAAGAATGAAAAAATCGCAGGACATGATGGGAAGATGGGGTGTGGATGAGAAGGCTGGAAGAAGCTCACCTGGAGGTGCTGGCTACGCCCCAGTGGTAAATACAACATTAGCACTCGTGCAGGGTTAATCGACCTACATAATAAAAGTACCATTCCCGGAAAATCATATTGCCCTCTAGAGAGCACAAATCCTATATCAAATAAATTTCTCGTCTTTACCATAACCATTAAATCAATCGACTAACATATACTTGGAAGTAGGTCTGCAAATACCAAAGAAAGCTGCAGCGAACGGTTTAAGCGAACATGTCCCGAGTTCCCATGACTATCACAAAAACTACAACTTTTATCCCTCTCTTAACTTCATCGACTTTTATCCTAGTAGAATTCCACCTTCAACAATGTTCAATCCAGCCAAGATTTTGTCGGTACACATGATGTGCACCGGTGGAAGATGTTTGAATATATACAAATAATGAGCATAACTAAAAGCAGCATAATTTCTATAGAAGAAATTCAACAAAGAAATAAAACAATTGTGTCTAAGAGCAGGTGATCGAGCAGGTGATCTTGTAGAACTCAAATGACACCTCCAATTGGAGACCTGCTTCAATTGCTAAAACAAAGAGAGGAAATTAAATCAAACGAGCGGTGTTGAGCATATGCTCGGCTATGGTGAAGATCAAAAGAAGCATATCAACTAAGTAATACATGGAAAAAGATGGCCAAAGCAAGCGAGATCAATAGTATTATTTACACCTCAGCTCAATGAGAATTATAATCACATAAAAATAAAAAGTCTACAGGAGAAAGAATCCTAATCAAAGTAAATTACCGGCAAACATGGGACTGCGACTATGGGTGAGGGTCTCAAAGATGCAGCGGCTATTCTCTTCTTCGGCGTTTCTGGCAAACATGGGACTGCGACTTGTTAGTAATGTCAATGCAACTGTAACAATGGACCTGCCACAACGAATGACATTTGCCAGTAAATTTTCTGATCTTCTGAAATTATGTGATGTGGCGAGAAAGATTGGAACATTAACTCTTACTTTTGCTTCCGGCTATGCTTGCCCTTCAAACCTCTGCGTCGCCAAGCGTGGAAGATGCTTGCAGCTGTATATAATACATGCATTAAAGAACGAGGTTCCTGATTATAGGACATTCCAAAGAGAACATTTCGGTGATGAACCGGGAACTTACTTGCTAGAAAGGGACCTCCCAACGGGGCTTTCTATGTCCTGAAATATGACATCATAAGTCTCCTTTAGATTGCCGGGATAGTACAGCTCGTCGGCACACAACACAATTGACAAGCATAAGTCTATTATAACACACGGAAGTTCCAAGTTCAAACGAGATAGGGCAAGACATTGCTAGAGCATGAAAGTTTTAATTAGTCCTAGGCTACCGAGGGAGCGATGGTGAAGATCAACATGATAAAGTGATTGGACAACTTTTAATAATTTTCAAAGGTAAGTCATAGTATGGTTTAACCTCTGCCATAATATACTCATAAAACTTGCTATGAACAAGTTACTTCCCAGTAAGATGCTCCAGTGTTAAAGAAGATCAATGTGCAAACTAATAAGTTCATAAATGGCTGAAAGTTGTAAATGACCCTATGTTCAAATACTCACCCTTTAAAAATGCAAATGTGGTTTACCAACCGATGTTGTATGTTATAAGAGGAAACATCGGTGACCTATAGACTGACCTACTGTCAGTTGTAAGACAATCTGGCAAGCATGCCTGAACCTTGTAATAACATGCGAGTAAAAAGAATAAAACCAAGAATGGCCACAAATGTATTAGAGTGTTGTTCTCGGGTGTGCTGGTTTGTACATCAACATTATCATTAATCCACGGCGAGCGTTTGTACAGGGTTTAATTCATCGGTCATGTAGTATATAGGTTAGAAAACCCCAATGGGCGCAATAACATACGGAGTAATACTCTTCGACCGAGTCACCAAAATGTCCAAAATCAGTTCGCCGCGACCTACTATTGAACTTTACAACAAACTGAAGTCGGTCACCAACAAAACACTGCAATGTTCCCCTAACTCACTTGCTGCGGAATTCTAATCCAGAATTACAATTGCATCCACGCACCGGTCACACTACAAAACCGTCTTATTGGGCACTAACCAGCAACCACAATTATATGATGACGACCGACACCCTTAGCATTCCAAATGTCCTTAATCGAATTAATAACAAACAAACGCCACATAGAGCGAGAGAGGAAGAGACAGAAAGGGGAAGGAGATGCAAACACTGGACGAATCTCGGTGATGCCCATGCCGCTTGACCACTGAATCGCCACCGGCTCCTGCCACCCTCGGTCGGAGGTGGTCGTACCTGCGACGGTGTCGTCGAACGCGGCCGGCGACGGCCGGCGCCTCCTGGCGCTCTTCGCGGCGGCGCCCTCGAGCGCATGGCGCGGCCGAGTTCCTCGGCCCGGCTCCTCCCGATGCAAGGCAAGAGTTCGTCGAGGCGCGACGGCGGCTGCTCGGGGGCGCCGTCCGCTGGCGGCGCGAAAACTCGACGGCGATTTTGGAACTACCCTATGGGGATGACCCAACCAATGCTACCTAATCTATCCTGCTAGTCAATTGTTCAAGATTAGACAAGATCATGCGAGCGAGAGATCCTTGCAAATCCGGATGACGGTAATAGGCGAGAGATCATGCGGGAAGATATACTCACTCAATTGTAAACATATTGTTAAATCCATGTTTTTACTGAAAAATACTCGTATTATGTTTGACCCCAAAGGGAGGAGAACAGAATGCCTGAAGATTCAAGGTGGGTCGAAGCTATTACACCAAGAAAGTCATTATGTGGGCCAAAGCCAGCCTGAAACTTTATAAAAATCCTCACTGGATTTGGCAGGTGCATTTTCAACAAAACAAATTAGTGTCAAGAAAGTCATAACAAAATAAAAAGTTATAAAGACATTTCAAACATCACCACTCCAGCCTACAACACACACCATATATTACAAGTGACAATCAATGAAGGAAGCGTATGCTTGACGGAATTGACAAACCTAGGTGGAGGAGGACAACGTTCTAACTTAGGAGAGCTCCCATCTGCTTGTTCCTCTCCGTTTGTTAGGACGCCATAATCCATGCTTGTGCAACCACCTCTGTCTCCGGCATCCCAGGCTGGTGCATGAAATGGGAGGACGTATAGATGCGAGAAAGTAAACATTGCATAGATACGGGACGGAGTACGGGAGAAAGGAAAAGAGGATGAGAGGGTGGGGAGGATGAGCGTACCTGCGGTAGCCAGCCATAGACGAGCATGGACACCAACGTTTTCCCTTCCGTAGGCGGTGTAAAATCTCCTAACAACCCAAATCCTATCTGCGAAGAAGGAATGAAATTAGGCACATGGTTCCGGGGAGCGAGGAGACATCTCGGCCCGGGGCCCTCCTCCGGAACCTGCTCCGCCACGGAAGCCGTCCCGTCCGGCCCCGTCCGCTCTCCTGCGGCTCGCCTCCGGCGGGGAGGATGCGCAGGGAGGCCGCCGGCGTCGGGGAGGCGCGAGCAGGTCGCGGCGGCCAAGGGCGTCGTGCGCACCCGACGGCGCCGCCGCACGGAAGCCTGCCTGCGTGCGGTCTCCCGTCCGTCTCCATGCCGGGGAGAGCGGCGCGCCACCATTGGAGAGGAGGAGAGAGGAGAAACAGGGATTGGGTGGAAATGAGGCCCGGGGATTGGAGGAGCGATCTAGGGTTTCACCCGTGCCCTGTGGAGAGGAAAAACAAGGCGGCGGAAGGAATGGGCGTGTACGCACTCTCGTCATCGGGGCCCGCACATGGCCGGTCCCACGCGTCATGGAGCCTTTCCGAAGTCGAAGGAGTGAGAAACATTTTGACCGATCCAACGGCTGTGGTGAAAAGTGGGGTAGAAGATTTACTGTGCAGAGGCAAACGTGCGACCCAGATTGATTTGCCCCTTTGGATGGGCTGGTTGGCCGGGTCCTCTAGCATCATTTATGGTAGAATAGTATTGGGCGTAACCAGCTCCTACAAAGGCAGAGACTGTCATTGATCCTTTTCCTTATTCTTTGCACATGGACAAAAACAAAAGATTTATGGCAGAATAGTATGGGCATAAATCATGTGACCACCTGCATCAAGAACCAAAGATATCATTATATGTGTGCATGACAATGTGCTTACATGAATGATAAGGAAGAACTGTGAGCACGCCATATCATGAGAAAGGCAAAGGCGTAGCTGTGCTGATAAGGAAGCAAGCAAGCCTCAAATAAATGAAATAAAAGGGAAACAATATGGAAGAAAACCAGGAGCCAAATAAGTTGCGGTATATGTAAGTTGTTTTGTACCTCTCCTCAAATAGAAAACACGTGGGAAATGTACATATTCCTGTATAACTAATAGTTACTTGAATCCCCATGCGGGAGAGAATTACCACCACCACCGAGGACCCCGTGTACACATGATCGCTGCACGAGATGGGCCGAGCTCATCGCACAACCTTGGTGGCCTGAACTACTGGTTGGGGCTGTTTTTGCGTATCTGAAACATGAAGAAATGATCAACAGTAATTCAGAACAGAGATTCCGTGGAGAGACACAAAACATCATCTACATAGACACATGAGGATCACGACATTTAACCAAGAACATTCAGCATGTGAGGCTCCAAAGAATAAATCAAGTGAGCATAGTACTTCTAAAACGTCTAGAAAAGAATTAACCAAGAACATTCAGCTTGCGAGGCTCCAAAGAATAAATTAGATGAGCATAGTACTTCTAAAATGTCTAGAAAAGAATTAACCAAGAACATTCAGCATGTAAGGCTCCAAAGAATCAATCAATCAGATGTCTAAAATGTCAGGAAAGGGCAACCAAAAGGTTCTTTGCATTTCATCGTGACTGGAAGACTATTGGAGCAATGTAACGGGGAAACACAAATTTCCTGGCAGACATTACATAGACAGTCCTGGTGCTAATGTTACATGGAGCTGGCACGATATAAACAGTTAAATCATACTCTGAAAACCAGTACCAGTGCTGAAATTTTCCTGCAGTAATAAATCACTGTCTACTCGGAATGCTATAACATCCAAAGATAAATGGTACAGTTCTACATGTACAATAGAAATCTGAAGACATTTGTGAACTAATATATTACGATTGTAGGAAACCATGTCAGAAAAATAAATAGAAACAACAAAGTACGGAAACCTATGATCACTTGTCATTTCGATATCTTGATTAAAAGTGAGCGGTAATTTTCCAGCTATGCATCAAATGCAAGAAATTGACAATATGAAGCAATATCGATGTTAAGAATATAAATGCTTCTTTTTGCTCACCCTCCCTCCTAGTAATTATTTTTATTTCGAGAAATTTTCATGTTGATTCATGCCCTTCAGGCTCACCATGATGAACAAATAAAAATAGTTGTGAGTATGAAAAGGCAAAGCACTATCAATTACCAATACGCCACTGCAATGTCACACAAATATAGTCCTATTAATAAACTAAGGCAGGAGATGATTCATTCCCTAGAGATGAAGAAATAAAAAAACTCACCTAGAGCTTAGGACCTTCGATGTGGCCATGATGGTGCCTGCAATATCACCTTCAGCATGCAATATCACCTTCAGCAGTGATTCTCCATCACCTAGCTGGAACCAAACATCATCCGGATATCATTTACTAAAACTAAAATATTCACGAAGCATATCAGACCAAGACGAGCATGATATTTCCTAATATTTTCCTGGACCAAAGCTAGCTAATTACGTAATTCCTAACAAACAAATCTACCCAAATGTTGTAGGACTTATGAATGCCGCAGTGGCGAACATGCCACGAGGTGACAAAATCTGCTTCGCAAAAACATCGAGGATCCATTTCCTCGTCTTTTAGTGACTAAGCATCTGTTCACAACAGCAAGAAGAAACATGAGAAAGAGGACACTTAGCATCTGTTCTTATCGACGGTGAAATCGGACCAAATAAGAATGAAACTAAGCATGTATTCTTAGCAAGAGGAAAGGCACATCTCATGTGTATTGATTATCGTAAGGCACATTGAGAAATCAACCGAGAAATGAAATACTAATCATAGAAATTGCGATCGCATATAAAATAAACAGATTAGAACTAAATCAATCTGAAGCATAAAACATCCACTAAAAATTTCAGGGAAAGAATGAAAAAATCGCAGGACATGATGGGAAGATGGGGTGTGGATGAGAAGGCTGGAAGAAGCTCACCTGGAGGTGCTGGCTACGCCCCAGTTGTAAATACAACATTAGCACTCGTGCAGGGTTAATCAGCCTACATAATAAAAGTACCATTCCCAGAAAATCATATTGCCCTCTAGAGAGCACAAATCCTATATCAAATAAATTTCTCGTCTTTACCATAACCATTAAATCAATCGACTAACATATACTGGAAGTAGGTCTGCAAATACCAAAGAAAACTGCAGCAGAACAGTTTAAGCGAACATGTCCCGAGTTCCCATGACTATCACAAAAACTACAACTTTTATCCCTCTCTTAACTTCATCGACTTTTATCCTAGTAGAATTCCACCTTCAACAATGTTCAATCCAGCCAAGATTTTGTCGGTACACATGATGTGCACCGGTGGAAGATGTTTGAATATATACAAATAATGAGCATAACTAAAAGCAGCATAATTTCTATAGAAGAAATTCAACAAAGAAATAAAACAATTGTGTCTAAGAGCGGGTGATCGAGCAGGTGATCTTGTAGAACTCAAATGACACCTCCAATTGGAGACCTGCTTCAATTGCTAAAACAAAGAGAGGAAATTAAATCAAACGAGCGGTGTTGAGCATATGCTCAGCTATGGTGAAGATCAAAAGAAGCATATCAACTAAGTAATACATGGAAAAAGATGGCCAAAGCAAGCAGATCAATAGTATTATTTACACCTCAGCTCAATGAGAATTATAATCACATAAAAATAAAAAGTCTACAGGAGAAAGAATCCTAATCAAAGTAAATTACCGGCAAACATGGGACTGCGACTATGGGTGAGGGTCTCAAAGATGCAGCGGCTATTCTCTTCTTCGGCGTTTCTGGCAAACATGGGACTGCGACTTGTTAGTAATGTCAATGCAACTGTAACAATGGACCTGCCACAACGAACGACATTTGCCAGTAAATTTTCTGATCTTCTGAAATTATGTGATGTGGCAGAAAGATTGGAACATTAACTCTTACTTTTGCTTCCAGCTATGCTTGCCCTTCAAACCTCCTGCGTCGCCAAGCGTGGAAGATGCTGCAGCTGTATATAATACATGCATTAAAGAACGAGGTTCCTGATTATAGGACATTCCAAAGAGAACATTTCAGTGATGAACCGGGAACTTACTGCTAGAAAGGGACCTCCCAACGGGGCTTTCTATGTCCCGAAATATGACATCATAAGTCTCCTTTAGATTGCCAGGATAGTACAGCTCGTCAGCACACAACACAATTGACAAGCATAAGTCTATTATAACACACGGAAGTTCCAAGTTCAAACAGATAGGGCAAGACATTGCTAGAGCATGAAAGTTTTAATTAGTCCTAGGCTACCAGGGAGCGATGGTGAAGATCAACATGATAAAGTGACTGGACAACTTTTAATAATTTTCAAAGGTAAGTCATAGTATGGTTTAACCTCTGCCATAATATACTCATAAAACTTGCTATGAACAAGTTACTTCCAGTAAGATGCTCCAGTGTTAAAGAAGATCAATGTGCAAACTAATAAGTTCATAAATGGCTGAAAGTTGTAAATGACCCTATGTTCAAATACTCACCCTTTAAAAATGCAAATGTGGTTTACCAACCGATGTTGTATGTTATAAGAGGAAACATCGGTGACCTATAGACTGACCTACTGTCAGTTGTAAGACAATACGGCAAGCATGCACGAACCTTGTAATAACATGCGAGTAAAAAGAATAAAACCAAGAATGGCCACAAATGTATTAGAGTGTTGTTCTCAGGTGTGCTGGTTTGTACATCAACATTATCATTAATCCACGAGCGTTTGTACAGGTTTAATTCATCAGTCATGTAGTATATAGGTTAGAAAACCCCAATGGGCGCAATAACATACGGAGTAATACTCTTCAGCCGAGTCACCAAAATGTCCAAAATCAGTTCGCCGCGACCTACTATTGAACTTTACAACAAACTGAAGTCAGTCACCAACAAAACACTGCAATGTTCCCCTAACTCACTTGCTGCGGAATTCTAATCCAGAATTACAATTGCATCCACGCACCGGTCACACTACAAAACCGTCTTATTGGGCACTAACCAGCAACCACAATTATATGATGACGACCGACACCCTTAGCATTCCAAATGTCCTTAATCGAATTAATAACAAACAAACGCCACATAGAGCGAGAGAGGAAGAGACGAGAAAGGGGAAGGAGATGCAAACCCGGGACGAATTTCGGTGATGCCCATGTCGCTTGACCCCGAATCGCCACCGGCTCCTGCCACCCTCGGTCGAGAGGTGGTCGTACCTGCGACGGTGTCGTCGAACGCGGCTGGCGACGGCCGGCGCCTCCTGGCGCTCTTCGCAGCGGCGCCCTCGAGCGCATGGCGCGGCCGAGTTCCTCGGCCCAGCTCCTCCCGATGCAAGGCAAGAGTTGCTGAGGCGCGACGGCGGCTGCTCGGGGCGCCGTCCGGCCGGCGGCGCGAAAACTCGACGGCGATTTTGGAACTACCCTATGGGGATGACCCAACCAATGCTACCTAATCTATCCTGCTAGTCAATTGTTCAAGATTAGACAAGATCATGCAGGCAGAGATCCTTGCAAATCCAGATGACAGTAATAGGCAGAGATCATGCAGGAAGATATACTCACTCAATTGTAAACATATTGTTAAATCCATGTTTTTACTGAAAAATACTCGTATTATGTTTGACCCCAAAGGGAGGAGAACAGAATGCCTGAAGATTCAAGGTGGGTCGAAGCTATTACACCAAGAAAGTCATTATGTGGGCCAAAGCCAGCCTGAAACTTTATAAAAATCCTCACTGGATTTGGCAGGTGCATTTTCAACAAAACAAATTAGTGTCAAGAAAGTCATAACAAAATAAAAAGTTATAAAGACATTTCAAACATCACCACTCCAGCCTACAACACACACCATATATTACAAGTGACAATCAATGAAGGAAGCGTATGCTGACAGAATTGACAAACCTAGGTGGAGGAGGACAACGTTCTAACTTAGGAGAGCTCCCATCTGCTGTTCCTCTCCGTTTGTTAGGACGCCATAATCCATGCTGTGCAACCACCTCTGTCTCCGGCATCCCAGCTGGTGCATGAAATGGGAGGACGTATAGATCTGAGAAAGTAAACATTGCATAGATACAGGACGGAGTACAGGAGAAAGGAAAAGAGGATGAGAGGGTGGGGAGGATGAGCGTACCTGCAGTAGCCAGCCATAGACAGCATGGACACCAACGTTTTCCCTTCCGTAGGCGGTGTAAAATCTCCTAACAACCCAAATCCTATCTGCGAAGAAGGAATGAAATTAGGCACATGGTTCCAGGGAGCAGGAGACATCTCGGCCCGGGGCCCTCCTCCGGAACCTGCTCCGCCACGGAAGCCGTCCCGTCCGGCCCCGTCTGCTCTCCTGCAGCTCGCCTCCAGCAGGAGGATGCGCAGGGAGGCCGCCGGCGTCGGGGAGGCGCGAGCAGGTCGCGGCGGCCAAGGGCGTCGTGCGCACCCGACGGCGCCGCCGCACGGAAGCCTGCCTGCGTGCGGTCTCCCGTCCGTCTCCATGCCGGGGAGAGCGGCGCGCCACCATTGGAGAGGAGGAGAGAGGAGAAACGGGGATTGGGTGGAAATGAGGCCCGGGGATTGGAGGAGCGATCTAGGGTTTCACCCGTGCCCTGTGGAGAGGAAAAACAAGGCGACTGAAGGAATGGGCGTGTCTGCCTCTCGTCATCGGGGCCCGCACATGGCCGGTCCCACGCGTCATGGAGCCTTTCCGAAGTCGAAGGAGTGAGAAACATTTTGACCGATCCAACGGCTGTGGTGAAAAGTGGGGTAGAAGATTTACTGTGCAGAGGCAAACGTGCGACCGAGATTGATTTGCCCCTTTGGATGGGCTGGTTGGCCGGGTCCTCTAGCATCATTTATAGGAGAAATTCTATAACGGCGTTCGCTTGTCTTGGCCGTTCACCGCCACCGCGGACCTTGACTAGACGTAGTCACGCAGGCAAACAGCGCGGCGGCCTTGGACGACGACGCTCGTGAACTCTACCGGCCGGTCGTGACCTCCGGCGCCGTGCCGCCGCGTGAGCGCTTACCGTGCGTCCTCGACTTCGTGCGTCCACGCGACTCCTTCCTCGATTTTACCGTCATACCGTGCGCTGCTGCATCGTCGTGGTTGGCGGCGTCGCGCGCGTGCGTCGACCATCCACACGCTCAGCTCGTCGCCATCCGTACGTTTCACCTGCAGTCGGAGTGAAGTCCGTCGTTCATTCCATGTCGTGACATACGGGAGGCCGTCCGACATGTTTACTTTACGTTTTCAGAAAGAAAAAAATGCTCAACTGTTGCATCCATTCAAAAACTAGTTTGCATGACTAGACAAAATGTTTTCGTTTGCATGGAATAAACGATTCGGCAAAAGAGTGATGTTTCCAGCGCATGTAGAAAATATCTTTCTACACGGTATAAAACTAATGTTTTCATCACACGTTTTATGACACATGAACAAAATGTTTTTACCTTTTTTTGTTGAATAAAAAAATTGCTGTATGGTATATAGTTCCAGTGCGCGAGAGGAGGCAAGCAGACGATATAATTTATTCCAACAAAATTGCACGATTTTTCATGTTTGGATGCAAATATGATAAAATCAACACTGTATTTGCCATTTGGAATGAAGGGAATGAGATATCCATATTTGATCCAAAAAATTTATTAATATATCGGTGGACTGAATTTATTCTTTGAGTGAAATGCATCTGCATGCAATAATCGAACTCATCGAACATCTGTCTCTCATATCGAGTTCACGTGGTGTATTATTTCGATCCACCGTACCTGCCTACCTGGTGTATCAGGGCGGAAAGTTCTTCTCCCAATGATCCGTATGACAAGGATTTCAGGTTGTTGTAATTGTAACTGTTCGCCCACAAGTGACGGAATGCTATGGCATAACTTATGTAACTTGCTCTCTCAAAGAAAAGAAAAAGACTTGTGCAACTTGCTCGACATGAATTCAATTCGTGAACGTTGGCCAGATAACTATATAAGACCGGCGGTGCCGGCTGGGGCTGCGACCTCCGGCTTCGGCGTGCTCCGCGTCTAGGGCGGCGTCCCTGGATGTGCGGCGGCGGCTCCTCCTCCTCCACGGCCTCCGACGATGGATGGTGGTGGCGGCGGCCGTTGGATCTTGTGCCCGCCGAAATTCGTCGCCGGCTTCTACTGGCGGCGCGAGGAAGGGGGCGGCGATGTGCGGGGCGAGGATGGTGTGGTTGTGGCTTCCGTCGTCCACCGAATTCTCCTTCTTCATCGTTGGTCAGCGGATGGCGGCGTGGGTCATCTTCGTCTGCTCCGGGTTTGAAGGTGGTGGTCCTAGGGTTCTTCTTCTGCGAAGATGAAGACCTACCAGATGCTGATCCTTTTCATCTAGCTAGAGTGTTGAGTTCCGGAAGACTCCTCCGGCGAATGCATCAGCGCATCTTTTGCCTGTAGTTTGCTGGATCGGGGTGGTATTCGGTCGCGCGCACCCTAAGAGCGGGGACTATCTTCAGGGTGAAAACCTAAGATCTTTGATCGGGCGACGACGGTGTTAGAGCATTGTTCCCTTCTTGAAGGCGTCATTTTTTGAGAGATCCGTATTTCAGGTGTTGTCTTGGTGGTGGATGTATTGCTGTTGTTAGGCTCGAGATACTGTAGCAGGACTTTTATTTCTTAGTTTTCTTTTTCTATTTTTTGGTTGTATGCATCCGTAGTGTCATTAGGGTGGTGCGTTGTTGCAGAGGCTGGGTGTAATTGATATCTTCTGATATTAATATATTCCCTTTATCGAAAAAAAAACTATATAAGAGCTATGTATCTATGCGACCTTGAGCCATAGAATCCTAGTAGCAACGTAATCAAACAATATGGGGACAAAACCCTAACACATACACACTATATTATATGATTATGTTTAGGGTCTTGATTGTTATCTCTTCTATTGTACTTACATCTAAAATATCCAATCATGGATTCTAGATACATCTACTAGGTTCAGAATTATTGGCATGATATTTATGAAGTAAAATAGGCACAAACACATACATGATATTTATACAAGACGAATTTTTTTAGCAAAACATTTTTAACAACCAGTCCGTAAAACTAACCAACTAATACCATTTCATTCATAACTATATGCTTCACATCTATTGCCATTGAAGTTTCTATGGTCGGCATTAAAATCAAGTCAATGGATCTTTATATGTAGATTACATAATTTATAATAAAATGAAAAATTAATATTAACTGTTAAAAATGAAAAAGTTTATTATAAATAATTGATAGTGGACCATGAATAATAAAATTATTTACATAAATCTATTACATCAAATGTCTATCCTGAATTATAAAAGGAGCATTCAAATATATTGTCTACATTGCAATTTAAAGAGAAAATGATATTACGCATGCAACCCATAGCACGAGGAAGAAAATTTACAACTGGATATAAGCGGTAGAGATATTTTCATCCTTTATTTTCTAAACTTATCTAAATATTTTGTAATGTGTTGTATGAAATTGCGGCACTGTAGGACCAACGTTGTAGACATAACCAGGAATGACGAGAAATGTATTATAGGTGTGGGGCAAAGTCTTTTGCAATTAATAATGTGATTATATTACTCGGATACAAAGTGTGGCGTGATTCCTTCATAGGTAGTGAACATCCACGCCTGCAAAATAAAACAAAAAAAGTGTCACCTAGGTGGCAAAAACACGTCATTGAAACAACAATTCCTAAGTTTAGGAAAACAGCCGAAGTAACGTTTGCCAAGAAACGTTTTTTTGCTAGGTTGTGAGATCAGATCCTACACGACATATCAGGTTGTATGTAGTCAGTCTAGTTGCCACTTTTCGTACGGCTGGAGATACACAAACGATCCAACAACTCCTAATAAGCCACCGTCTCAAATGGAAGATGTCGTTTCTGATCCCTGGACTGAATGAAGTATAGGTAGGAATCACACTAATTAAACTCGGCATTGAACGGACCAAACAATAAAAAGTCAAAAACTAATAGAAAAGGATAATCATAGGTAGGAACCTAGCCGCCGTCTCCTCCTCTCCCGCCCCCTTCCCGGGCGGCGGCGGAGGATCTACCCGCCCCGCTCCGAGCAGCCGCCCACGGACCGCCGCACCTCAGCCGCCGCTGCTGCCGGCCCCGGCTTCGGCCCCAGCCCGGCCACTGCCCCGGCCCGGCCTCGGCCACGGCGTCGGTGGCGGCGCCCCTTCCGTCGAACAACGAGGGGGAGGAGAGGGTTTCCACGGTGGCGTTCCATGGGAGGTGATGAAGCACCGATGGAGGAAGCCGGGCGGCACGGCTACTTGGCCGGGGCCTGATTCTCTCCGTCGGTAGCCATGGAGGATTCGGTGGAGCGGTGGCGGCCTCCGCCCCCGTTGACGGTTCAGCGGTGGTACGCATGATCCGCGCCGACGTCTTCTTCCCTGGTGATCCGGCAGGAGGGACTGGCGGCGTGGGGGCTGCTGGTCTTGCTTTGTTTTTGGTGGCGGTCCTCGGGTTTCTCGCAAGCAAAGATGAAGATCTACCGGAGGTCGGTTTGCTTTGATGCGGCTGGAGAGATGAGTTCAGGAAAGCTCCGCTGGCGAATGGAACAAGGTGCATATTTTGCCCACGGTTGCTTGGATCAGGTGGTATTCGGTCACGAGCACCCATGTTTTTATTCCGACCGTTTGGTTCCGGAGGGAGCGCCGCGAAGCTATATTCTGTGTTGACATCAGGTGACTTTTTGGTCCATGGTGAAGTTAGAAGAAGGAATATCATGAAGGCCGGATTGGTGGACTGGCTAAAGGAGGTTCGAGTCAACGTGATGCTGAGGGATCTGCTTGGCGTTCCGGGCTTGATGCAGTGGTATGCATGTGGGGGCGGCAGCACAGGGGAAGTTCAGAGTCTTACCTCTCAGGGTGAAAACCTAAGGTCTGGCCTTAACTGGTTGTGTCTGGCAATGTTCTTGTTGGAGGCATTGTTTGATGGGATTCGTAGTATAGAAAACAAAAAAATTCCTACCGCAAGAATGAATAACAAGCCAAGATCCAATCTAGAAGATGGTAGCAACGAGAAGATCATGAGACTAACCCTCGAAGATTTCCAAAGCCTACGAGATTAGATCTCGTTGTTGCTGTAGTCGATCACTTGCCGCTTTCGAAAGCGCGTAGAAGATCTTGACGGTGCCACGGTCGGGCAGCACCTCCGTACTCGGTCACACGTTCGGTGTTGATGACGACGTCCTTCTCCCCGTTCCAGCGGGCAGCGGATGTAGTAGATCCTCCTCGGAATCCCGCCAGCACGACGGCGTGGTGGCGGTGGTGGTGGAGATCTCCGGCAGGGCTTCGCCGTAGCCGTGCAAGAGGGAGGAGGAGGAAGGGACGACTAGGGTTTGGGGAGAGGGGGCAAGGGCTGCGACTTGTGCACCTCTTGGGGCTCCCCTTGCCCTCCTTTTATAGGTGGAAAAGGTCCTTGGGTCGTCGAAGACCTGCCCCCAAAGTTTGGGAGAGTTCCGGTAGGTTTCTGTTAGGCGAAACCTACTAGAACTAGGACTCTTTTGCCAAATCCGAATCTGCCTTAGGGGAAACTTCTTAACCCTTAAGGAAAACATGGATACACCTATTATGGAACCCTCCGTACTTCCTTACACAGCCCGGGTCATCCCGGACACTTCCGGAACCTTCCACAATATTCCGGACTATTTCGGTCCTTCCAAAACCTTCTAGAAGCTCCGGTCAAAACACCGGATTTTTTCCGAACCCCGGAAAATGACTTCCCATATATGCATCTTATTCTCCGGACCATTCCGAATCTCCTCGTGATGTCTCGGATCCCATCCGAGACACCGAACAAAATTCGAACTCCCTTCCATATTCCATATCTACTTAAAACGACATCAAACCTTAAGTGTGTCACCCTACGGTTCGTGAACTATGCAGATATGGTTGAGACTTCTCTCCGACCAATAACCAATAGCGGGATCTGGAGATCCATAATGGCTCCCACATATTCAACGATAACTTAGTGATCGATTGAACCATTTACATACGATACCGATTCCCTTTGTCACGCTATATTTTACTTGTCCGAGGTTTGATCATCGGTATCTCCATACCTTGTTCAACCTCATTTCCTACAAGTACTCTTTACTCGTACCGTGGCATATCATCTCTTGTGAACTATTCACATGTTTGCAAGCTATTTTTCCACGAAGCTTCCAGAAGACCGAGGGGGAAAGGAAGTGGGGCCACGAGGCGCCGCCACAACAGGGTGGCGCGGCCCAGGTCTTGGCCACGCGGCCCTGGCGTGTGGGGCCCTCTTGTGGCCCCCCGCGTTGCCCTTCCGCCTACTTAAAGCCTCCGTCGCGAAACCCCCAGTACCGAGAGCCACGATACGGAAAACCTTACTGAGACGCCGCCGCCGCCAATCCCATCTCGGGGGATTCGGGAGATCGCCTCCGGCACCCTGCCGGAGAGGGGAATCATCTCCCGGAGGACTCTTCACCGCCATGGTCGCCTCCGAAGTGATGAGTGAGTAGTTCACCCCTGGACTATGGGTCCATAGCAGTAGCTAGATGGTCATCTTCTCCTCATGTGCTTCATTATCGGATCTTGTGAGCTGCCTAACATGATCAAGATCATCTATCTGTAATTTTATATGTTGTGTTTGTCGGGATCCGATGGATAGAGAATACTATGTTATGTTGATTATCAATCTATTACCTATGTGTTGTTTATGATCTTGCATGCTCTTCGTTATTAGTAGAGGCCCTGGCCAAGTTTTTACTCTTAACTCCAAGAGGGAGTATTTATGCTCGATAGTGGGTTCATGCCTCCATTAAATGCTGGGACGATGGACAGAAAGTTCTAAGGTTGTGGATGTGCGGTTTCCACTAGGGATAAAACATTGATGCTATGTCCGAGGATGTAGTTATTGATTACATTACGCACCATACTTAATGCAATTGTCTGTTGTTTGCAACTTAATACTGGAAGGGGTTCGGATGTAACCTGAATTGAAGGTGGACTTTTTAGGCATAGATGCATGCTGGATAGCGGTCTATGTACTTTGTCGTAATGCCCAATTAAATCTCACTATACTTATCATATCATGTATGTGCATGGTCATGCCCTCTCTATTTGTCAATTGCCCGACTGTAATTTGTTCACCCAACATGCTATTTATCTTATGGGAGAGACACCTCTAGTGAACCGTGGACCCCGGTCCATTCTTTTACATCGAATACAATCTACTGCAATACTTGTTCTACTTGTTTTCTGCAAACAATCATCATCCACACTATACATCTAATCCTTTGTTACAGCAAGCCGGTGAGATTGACAACCTCATCTGTTTCGTTGGGGCAAAGTACTTTGGTTGTGTTGTGCAGGTTCCACGTTGGCGCCGGAATCCCTGGTGTTGCGCCGCACTACATCCCGCTGCCATCAACCTTCAACGTGCTTCTTGACTCCTACTGGTTCGATTAAACCTTGGTTTCTTACTGAGGGAAACTTGCTGCTGTACGCATCACACCTTCCACTTGGGGTTCCCAACGGACGCGTGCTGTACGCGTATCAAGCTAAATTTCCGGCGCCGTTGCCGGGAACTGAAGAAAAGTTACACCACAAAGATTTCTAACTCCCACGTCAACTACACGCCAGCAAGTAAATTTCTGGCGCCGTTGCCAGGGAGATCAAGACACGCTGCAAGGGGAGTCTCCACAATCCAATATCTTTACTTTGTTTTTGTCTTGCTTTATTTTATTTACTACTTTGTTTGCTGCATTATATCAAAACACAAAAAAATTAGTTGCTAGCTTTACTTTATTTACTGTCTTGTTCTCCATATCAAAAACAAAAAAAATATTAGTTACTTGCATTTACTTTATTTTCCTTTAGTTTATTTCATCATGTTTCCTCCTAAGTTTATTCTTAAAGATGTACCGGTAGGCCGAGGTTCTATCCTCGGGAAAGATAATATAGAAGATTTTTTCACTCATATTAGTACGACTGAAGATTTTGAAGATAGACACTTGGTAGAACTTGCTCCTACTTATGAAATTGATGTTGCTTCTTTAGTACACGCGTTAGAAGCTAGATTTGTTAATCTCAATCCCGTAATTCAACATATGTTTCTTACACTTAGTGATATGGAAGAAGGAGAAAAGAAAGATTTTGTTTTAGAAACCCTTCTTAAAGAATTTGGGGGAATAGCAGGAGAAGCTAGAAAAGTCTTCACTAAATATAATATGCTAGGCTCTTATACCAATTTTGCCGCACCCTTAAAAAATGGAAAAAGATAGACAAAAGTATACTAATCAAGTTAATTATGAGGGGGATATTAAAACCTCAATACCGTGCAAACTCTTAGGAATGTGCGAGGCGCTAGAAAATAATTATGCTTGGCTTGTTCCCGAAAATTTGTTTGATGAGAATAGCAAGCCTAAGACTAATGAAAAGGGAGCCTCTGAAACTTACATAGATAAGATACAATGCATAGTTGAGAAAATTCCAAACCCCGCTGTCGATGCATCATCTCTTGATAACACTTGATATACACTTTCTGCGCCTAGCTGAAAGGCGTTAAAGAAAAGCGCTTATGGGAGACAACCCATGTTTTTACTACAGTACTTTTATTTTATATTTGAGTCTTGGAAGTTGTTTACTACTGTAGCAACCTCTCCTTATCTTAGTTTTGTGCATTTTTGTGCCAAGTAAAGTCTTTGATAGTAAGGTTCATACTAGATTTGGATTACTCGCACGTAAACAAATTTCTTTGCTGTCACGAATTTCGACCTGCCTCTCGTAGGTAGCTCAGAAAAATATGCCAATTTACGTGCGTGATCCTCAGATATATACGCAACTTTCATTAAATTTGGGCATTTTCATTTGAGCAAGTCTGGTGCCTCAATAAAATCCATCTTTACGGACTGTTCTGTTTTGACAGATTCTGCCTTTTATTTCGCATTGCCTCTTTTGCTATGATGGATGAATTTCTTTGCTTCATTAATGTCCAGTAGCTTTATGCAATGTCTAGAAGTGTTAAGAATGATTATGTCACCTCTGAACATGTGAATTTTTATTATGCACTAACTCTCTAATGAGTTGTTTCGAGTTTGGTGTGGAGGAAGTTTTCAAGGATCAAGAGAGGGAGATGATACAATATGATCAAGGAGAGTGAAAGCTCTAAGCTTGGGGATGCCCCGGTGGTTCACCCCTGCATATTCTAAGAAGACTCAAGCGTCTAAGCTTGGGGATGCCCAAGGCATCCCCTTCTTCATCGACAACATTATCAGGTTCCTCCCCTGAAACTATATTTTTATTCCATCACATCTTATGTGCTTTGCTTGGAGCGTCGGTTTGTTTTTGTTTTGTTTGAATAAAATTGATCCTAGCATTCATTGTGTGGGAGAGAGACACGCTCCGCTGTTGCATATGGACAAATATGTCCTTAGGCTTTACTCATAGTATTCATGGCGAAGGTTGAATCTTCTTCGTTAAATTGTTATATGGTTGGAATCGGGAAATGCTACATGTAGTAATTCTAAAATGTCTTGAATAATTTGATACTTGGGAATTGTTGTGCTCATGTTTAAGCTCTTGCATCATATACTTTGCACCCATTAATGAAGAAACACCTAGAGCTTGCTAAATTTGGTTTGCATATTTGGTCTCTCTAAAGTCTAGATAATTTCTAGTATTGAGTTTTGAACAACAAGGAAGACGGTGTAGAGTCTTATAATGTTCACAATATGTCTTTTATGTGAGTTTTGCTGCACCGGTTCATCCTTGTGTTTGTTTCAAATAACCTTGCTAGCCTAAAACTTGTATCGAGAGGGAATACTTCTCATGCATCCAAAATCCTTGAGCCAACCACTATGCCATTTGTGTCCACCATACCTACCTACTACATGGTATTTCTCCGCCATTCCAAAGTAAATTGCTTGAGTGCTACCTTTAAAATTTCCATTCTTTACCTTTGCAATATATAGCTCATGGGACAAATAGCTTAAAAACTATTGTGGTATTGAATATGTACTTATGCACTTTATCTCTTATTAAGTTGCTTGTTGTGCGATAACCATGTTCCTGGGGACGCCATCAACTACTCTTTGTTGAATATCATGTGAGTTGCTATGCATGTCCGTCTTGTCTGAAGTAAGGGAGATTTACCACTCATTTAATGGTTAGAGCATGCATATTGTTAGATAAGAACATTGGGCCGCTAACTAAAGCCATGAATCATGGTGGAAGTTTCAGTTTTGGACATATATCCTCAATCTCATATGAGAACATTAATTGTTGCTACATGCTTATGCATTAAAGAGGAGTCCATTATCTGTTGTCTATGTTGTCCTGGTATGGATGTCTAAGTTGAGAATAATCAAAAGCGAGAAATCCAAATGCGAGCTTTCTCCTTAGACCTTTGTACGAGCGGCATGGAGGTACCCCTTTGTGACACTTGGTTAAAACATGTGTATTGCGATAATCCCGGTAATCCAAGCTAATTAGGATAAGGTGCGGGCACTATTAGTATACTATGCATGAGGCTTGCAACTTGTAAGATATAATTTACATGATACATATGCTTTATTACTACCGTTGACAAAATTGTTTCTTGTTTTCAAAACCCAAGCTCTAGCACAAATATAGCAATCAATGCTTCCCTCTGCGAAGGGCCCTTCTTTTACTTTTATGTTGAGTCAGTTCACCTACCTCTCTCCACCTCAAGAAGCAAACACTTGTGTGAACTGTGCATTGATTCCTACATACTTGCATATTGCACTTGTTATATTACTTTACATTGACAATATCCATGAGATATACATGTTATAAGTTGAAAGCAACCACTGAAACTTAATCTTCCTTTGTATTGCTTCAATACCTTTACTTTGATTTATTGCTTTATGAGTTAACTCTTATGCAAGACTTATTGATGCTTGTCTTGAAGTACTATTCATGAAAAGTCCTTGCTATATGATTCAGTTGTTTACTCATGTCATTACCATTGTTTTGATCGCTGCATTCATTACATGTGTTTACAATAGTATGATCAAGGTTATGATGGCATGTCACTCCAGAAATTATCTTTGTTATCGTTTACCTGCTCGGGACGAGCGGGAACTAAGCTTGGGGATGCTGATACGTCTCCGACGTATCGATAATTTCTTATGTTCCATGCCACATTATTGATGATATATACATGTTTTATACACATTATATGTCATATTTATGCATTTTCCAGGCACTAACCTATTAACGAGATGCCGAAGAGCCGATTGCTCGTTTTCTGCTGTTTTTGGTTTCAGAAATCCTAGTAAGGAAATATTCTCGGAATTGGACGAAATCAACGCCCAGGGGCCTATTTTTCCACGAAGCTTCCAGAAGACCGAGGGGGAAAGGAAGTGGGGCCACGAGGCGCCGCCACAACAGGGCGGCGCGGCCCAGGTCTTGGCCGCGCAGCCCTGGCGTGTGGGGCCCTCATGTGGCCCCCCGCGTTGCCCTTCCGCCTACTTAAAGCCTCCGTCGCGAAACCCCCAGTACCGAGAGCCACGATACGGAAAACCTTACTGAGACGCCGCCGCCGCCAATCCCATCTCGGGGGATTCTGGAGATCGCCTCCGGCACCCTCGCCGGAGAGGGGAATCATCTCCCGGAGGACTCTTCACCGCCATGGTCGCCTCCGGAGTGATGAGTGAGTAGTTCACCCCTGGACTATGGGTCCATAGCAGTAGCTAGATGGTCGTCTTCTCCTCATGTGCTTCATTGTCGGATCTTGAGTGCTGCCTAACATGATCAAGATCATCTATCTGTAATTTTATATGTTGTGTTTGTCGGGATCCGATGGATAGAGAATACTATGTTATGTTGATTATCAATCTATTACCTATGTGTTGTTTATGATCTTGCATGCTCTCCGTTATTAGTAGAGGCTCGGCCAAGTTTTTACTCTTAACTCCAAGAGGGAGTATTTATGCTCGATAGTGGGTTCATGCCTCCATTAAATGCGGGACGATGACGGAAAGTTCTAAGGTTGTGGATGTGCGGTTGCCACTAGGGATAAAACATTGATGCTATGTCCGAGGATGTAGTTATTGATTACATTATGCACCATACTTAATGCAATTGTCTGTTGTTTGCAACTTAATACTGGAAGGGGTTCGGATGATAACCTGAAGGTGGACTTTTTAGGCATAGATGCATGGTGGATAGCGGTCTATGTACTTTGTCGTAATGCCCAATTAAATCTCACTATACTCATCATATCATGTATGTGCATGGTCATGCCCTCTCTATTTGTCAATTGCCCGATCGTAATTTGTTCACCCAACATGCTATTTATCTTATGGGAGAGACACCTCTAGTGAACTGTGGACCCCGGTCCATTCTTTTACATCGAATACAATCTACTGCAATACTTGTTCTACTGTTTTCTGCAAACAATCATCATCCACACTATACATCTAATCCTTTGTTTACAGCAAGCCGGTGAGATTGACAACCTCACTGTTTCGTTGGGGCAAAGTACTTTGGTTGTGTTGTGCAGGTTCCACGTTGGCGCCGGAATCCCTGGTGTTGCACCGCACTACATCCCGCTGCCATCAACCTTCAACGTGCTTCTTGACTCCTACTGGTTCGATTAAACCTTGGTTTCTTACTGAGGGAAACTTGCTGCTGTACGCATCACACCTTCCACTTGGGGTTCCCAACGGACGTGTGCTGTACGCGTATCAAGTGGCGTTTGATGTAATCAAAGTACCCTTCCGGGATAAGTGATTTACACGATCTCATGGTCGAAGGACTAGGTAACTATGTATCGAAAGCTTATAGCAAACTGAACTTAATGACGTGATCTTATGCTACGCTTATTTGGGTGTGTGTCCATTATATCATTCATCTAATGACATAACCTTGTTATTAATAACATCCAATGTTCATGATCACGAAACCATGATCATCTTGTTAATCAACAAGCTAGTTATACAAGAGGCTTACTAGGGACTCCTTGTTGTTTACATAACACACATGTATCAATGTTTCGGTTAATACAATTATAGCATGGTATGCAAACATTTATCATAAACACAAAGATATATTATAATAACCACTTTATTATTGCCTCTTGGGAATATCTCCAATAGCCTCCCACTTGCACTAGAGTCAATAATCTAGTTTACATTTCTAAAGATATAACACCTTGGCCTTCTGGTGCTTTATCATGTTTTGCTCACGGGAGAGGTTTCAGTCAACAGATCTGGCACGCTCAGAAACGTATGTATTTTGCAATTCATTTGCGTCTCAACGCATCACTCATTTTTCAAATGAGTCGGCATTAATCATATATGTTTAGTCTTCTGGTGGAACCTTAATTCCGCGGTCTGAAATATGTCACTAATATTGTCACACACAATATAGCTTCAAAGTTCTGACACTATCGGAACTACACCAAGTTCTCAAAGAACTCCTCGACTTAAACATCCTCAGTCATTGTCAAAACAATAACATACTCTGCCTTCGTTTGTAGAATCTGTCACAATATTTAGAACTTATCTAAATCTAGAATAGACAACTTCTAGCTCATTGTGCTACCTTTTAAACAACACTTATCCTAATTGAGATTGAAATTTATATGTGACCAAACTAATATCGGTGCAACGCCTTACATAGATTTGTTTGTCATTACCTCATACAAAACTATATATCCTTGACTCTTCCAAAGTACTCAAGGATATTCTTACTGTTGTCCAATAATCATCACATGACTTATTCTGGTATATGCTTCTAATTCTTTAGAGCACAGGACATCTGATTTTGTACATATTATTCGTGATCTAAAATCACTCATGTGTTTTTACTCATCGAGTGTCAAATACACTCAAGTCTTGAAAAGAACACCTTCTTAATATTTTTTATATTGAACTACTTCAATATATATTCTATGTACTTTGACTTAAACTTATTATCTGTTTCAATCTATCTTCATAGATCTTGACACTAAATATGTTTCAGTCCATATCCTTTCATTGAAGTTAATTCTCAATGAAACCTTTTAATCACATCAAGTATATAATTACATCATTTATAATCAATAATATGTCATCCACATATAATATTATAACTATGTCTCAACGCTCCTACTTAATTTCTTGCAAATGCAAGCATCTTCATCGTTTCCGATGAAATCAAAAACTCCTTGACTATTTCATCCGGTGAAGATTCCAACTCCGCGATACTCACTTCATCCAATTGAAGTTCGTATACCTATCTAGTATTCCACGGACCAGCAAAACTCTTGGTTGTATCTTGTATACACCTAATACACACTTCTGTTAAGTAATGTATTTTTCCATCCTACTAGCATATCTCATAAAAGAAATATGTAGCGATTACTAGAACAATCCACATAGACTATAAGCATTGCTACGGAAGATCTAATCTTATCGTAGTCAACTCTTTGAACTTTATCGTAAACAATCTTTCGACAAATCGAGCTTCTTCAAGGATATTCCATCCAAGTCCATCAATTTCATAGATTCATTTACTTTCAAAAAGTATTCACCTATCTTGGATTTCATGGCGCATAGCCATTTTAACGGAGTCAGGGCCCATCATAACTTCTTTGTTTGTAGTTGGTTTATCATTGTTCAAAATCAATCCTTTGTCCACAAATCATTTATTTGATCACAAAGTAAACCATACCTACAAGGTTCAATAGGCACTTCGATCTCCATGGATAAAACACTTTGTAGTCATAGGAGCCATGATCTTCGTAGCCGCTTCCGGAACCATTTCCGATGCTGCGCTACTCTGATCATCATGCTCAGGTTCATAAATAGTTCCATTGTCCTCCCACTCAAATACTTCGCTAGAAACAATTTCTTGGAAATAAGTAAGAAACATCGACAAACACTTTTGTCTTTGTCTTCATAGTGGAAAGAATTCTGAATTCAATTCTCTGGGATAACCAACAAAGACATTCATCCGATTTTGGTTGTAAACTTATTTACTTATGCTATGCATACCAAAATTTAAGAAAGGACTATTAGGGTTTATACCCATGTCATAACTTGTATGGTGTCATTTCAACGGATCATGATGATGCTCTATTTATTGAAAAAAACGGTAGTCTCTAAAGCATAATCCACAAAAATATAATGGTGTCATATTATTTTATCTCATCATTAATCCAACAAGGTTTGGATACATCTCTCGGATACTACATCATCACTATGATACTCCACGAAATGTGAGTTCTAGAACAATTTCATAACTCTCTTAGATGTTCGCTAAAACTCGTAATTCAAATATTTCCACCATGATCCAATCATAGATATTTGACTTTTCTATTACGATGATTTCCACTTCATGATGAAATTTATTTGAATCCATTCAAATGTTTCAAACTTCTTCCTTATCGAATATATCAACATATATATACTCAATTCATTGTTGGAAGTTTTCATGAAGTAGAAGAATCTCCCGCACACAACTATGCCCAGTGAACCACATACATCATCATGTATGTTTCCACTAAGTTAGTTGCTGATACGTCTCAAACGTATCTATAATTTCTTATGTTCCATGCTAATTTTATGATGATACTCACATGTTTTATACACATTATATGTCATATTTATGCATTTTCCGGAATTAACCTATTGACGAGATGCCGAAATGCCAGTTCCTGTTTTCTGCTGTTTTTGGTTTCAGAAATCCTAGTAAGGAAATATTCTCGGAATTGGACGAAATCAACGCCCAGTATCTTATAATTCCACGAAGCTTCCAGAACACCGGAGAGGGGCCAGAGGAGAGGCCCAGGGCCACCACACATGGTGGTGGCGCGGCCCAAGGGGGGGGCGCACCCCTGTTGTGTGGAGCCTCCAGACCCCCTCCGACTCCGCCTCTTCGCCTATTTAAGCCGTCCTGACCTAAATCTTCGACACGGATTGACGAAACACCAGAAAACCTTCCAGAGCCGCCGCCATCGTAAAACTCCAATTCGGGGGACAGAAGTCTCTGTTCCGGCACCCTGCCGGGACGGGGAAGTGCCCCCGGAAGGCATCTTCATCGCCATCTTCACCGCCATCGCTGTCTCCATGATGAGGAGGGAGTAATTCTCCCCCGAGGCTGAGGGCTCTACCGTAGCTATGTGGTTCATCTCTCTCTTTGTGATCTAGTTGAATATCATCTATGTGCTACTCTAGTGATGTTATTAAAGTAGTCTATTCCTCCTCCATGATGTAATGTTGACAGTGTGTGCATCATGAAGTACTTGGTATAGGTTATGATTGTGATCTCTTGTAGATTATGAAGTTAACTATTACTATGATAGTATTGATGTGATCTATTCCCCCTTTCATAGCTGATGTTGACAGTGTGCATGCTATGTTAGTACTCGGTATAATTGCGTTGGTCTATCATGCACTCTAAGGTTACTTAAATATGAACATCGAATGTTGTGGAGCTTGTTAACTCCGGCATTGAGGTGCTCTTGTAGCCCTACACAATTAATGGTGTTTGTCATCCAACAAGAGAGTGTAGAGTGGTTTTATTATGTGATCAATGTTGAGAGTGTCCACTAGTGAAAGTATGATCCCTAGGCCTTGTTTCTAAGCATTGAAACTCCGTTTATTTACTGTTTTGTTGCATGTTTACTCGCTGCCATATTTTATTCAGATTGCTATTACCACTCATATTCATCCATATCACTTGCATCTCACTATCTCTTCGCCGAACTAGTGCACCTATACATCTGACAAGTGTATGGTGTGTTGGGGACACAAGAGACTTCTTGTATCGTGATTGCAGGGTTGCTTGAGAGGGATATCTTTGTCCTCTACCTCCCTGAGTTCGATAAACATTGGGTGATTCACTTAAGGGAAACTTGCTGCTGTTCTACAAACCTCTCGCTCTTGGAGGCCCAACACCGTCTACGAGGAATAGAAGCGTGAGTAGACATCAAGCTATTTTCACGGCGCCGTTGCCGGGGAGGTATGGTAAAAGGTATTCACATCCTCCGACTACTAAGCTATTTCCTAGCACTCGTTGCCGGTGTGTGAGTGCTCGAAGCTATTTCCTTTAGATCCTGCAATTGCATCTTTTTGTTTCTTGTTTTTATTTTTCACTAGTTAGGCATAATGGAAAACAACAATGAGCTTTTTAATCTATTTCCCGAGTTAAGATATGAATTGTTTGATGCGAAAATTAAAAAACCTATGGAACCTTATTTGCATGATAGTAGCAATGTTATTAGTATGAATGCAATTACTGCTAATGCTATGGAGAAGTCTAAGCTTGGGGAAGCTAGTTTTTATGATCTTTTTAGCTTCCCATCTTTAGGGGAGAATTTTTTTTCTGATAATACTTTATCTCCCATATGCGATAACTCTAATGAAGCTTGTGATATTTTAAATCCACCTATTGCAAGTACTGCTTTCAAGATACCCATGAAAATTATTGAACGTGTTATGGATAACCGCTATGAAGGGGATGGAACTATCCATCCTGGAGATCATTTACTGTTTTTGCATGAATTATGCGGGTTATTCAAGTGTGCAGGTATCTCTATGGATGAAGTGAGGAAGAAACTATTCTCTATTTCGCTGTCTGGGAAAGCGGCTCATTGGTATAAATTGCTGAAGAATAGTCATTCTCTTGGTTGGGAGGAAATTGTATCTCTCTTTTATTCTAAATTTTATCCTCCTCATGAAGTGCATATTGATAGGAATTACATTTATAACTTTTATCCTCGTGATGGAGAGAGTATTTCCCAAGCATGGGGGAGATTGAAGTCACTAATGCTCAAATGTCCCATTCATGATCTCCCCCGTAATGTTATTATTAATAATTTTTATGCAAGGCTTTCAGGACACCACAAGGACTATCTAGATGCCTGTTTGGAGGGATCTTTCACAAGCAATGAGGTTGAAGCTAGGTGGGATCTTCTTGATCGGATTGAAGAGAATGCTGAAGATTGGGAGAACGACAAAGGTAAAGAGTCAGGTATAAATTATGATTATGAATGCATTGAAACTTTTATGGATACTGATAAAATTCGAAATATGAGTGCTACTTATGGTCTTGACTCTCAAGTTGTTGCAAATCTTTATAAAGCTTTTGCCTCTCATTTTGAATTGCCTAAGAAGAATTTTGATAAGTATCATGAGCCTTTTAAAGATGCTTGCATGAAGGATGAAATTGTTGTTAATGATTGCAATAAACAGGCTCAAACTCCTAAGAATGCTATTTCCTATAAGCATGTTAATTTTTGTGAAATGCATAGACCTTGTGGAATTAATCAAATCGAAGATGAATATTGTACCCATCATATTAATGAAAAAACTAGAAAGTGGTCTAGGACTCTAGATGACCTTGGTAAAAAAAAGTTTGTGCCATCTATCCTTTTATTTGTGAACTTTGTCATAAACTGGGTCATTTTAATTTTCAATGCTCCTCCAATGATAATTCGCACCCCATGAGTGCTGCAAATTTGTATTGTAATGATGAAATTACTCCTAATCAGCATGATGAACTTACTTTATTTTTGTGGTGTGAAGAATTATCAAGAAAAATCTCTTTGTTACATATGAGTGATCCTGATATTGATGATGTCCTGCATGGGTGTTTTTCTTATTGCATTGATAATTCCATACAAATACTTACATATAAAATATTTTAGAAGACGACACTTTGCCAAAATATGATAGGACCTCTGTGTGTTTTGAACTCATTAATGAAAAGGAGGAATCCTCCCAAGTTTCTTCTATTATTTCTGGAGATAAAACAGGTTATGTGGAGAAGCCTCTCATCAAGCCTCTCCCTCGTAAAGAAAGGAACGAGGAGAATGAGAAGAAGAAGAAGGGAACGAAGAAGAAGAAGAAGAAGAAGAAGGGGAATAAAAAGAAAGAGGTAACAACATATCCCCGCGTGTATGAGATAACGATAGGTAACCGTAAGTATGTTGCTCCTGATGATTATTATGATAATGAATCTGAGTACAATGATATTCCTATGCCCTTTACCTACATTAGTGATCATGATTTGAAAGAGCACACTACTTTTGATATTGGAAATCTCTGGGAAACTAATTCTGAAAATGATGATGTTAATAATTGCCATAGTATCGAGTACTATCCATGCTTCTTCCCATAATGATATAGAAAGCTCTAAGCTTGGGGATGAGGTGTTTGTAAATCTTTTTCTACTGATCATTATATGTTTGATACATCTCCTTCTAGTAACAATGATGGTATGGTCACAGATGAACATACTGTGAAAGATAATTATTCTATTTCTTATGATGACACTATGCCTCCAATCTTCGACAATTATTATAAAGAATGCTATGACACATGTTATAATTATCCTTATGAAACTTGTCATAGTTATGGTGGGATCGCTAAAAATCATTCCCTTAGTATGCAACTTGTTTACCATGTTCAAATTCTTGATAATGATCCTGCTCCAATTACTATTAATGAGAAGAGTTTTTCTTATGCCAAAATTAATGATACCTTTATGCATATGAACCATGATAAGAATGTTTTAAGTGATGGTTATATTGTGGATTTCATCAATGATGCTACTGAAAGTTATTATGAGAGAGGGAAACATGGTTATATGCATCTTAATAATATTAAGTTTCCCTCTTTATGTTGAGAATCTTGAAGTTACTCGTGTTTTATCTTCCTATGCTTGTCACTTTGTTCTTCATGAATTCATTTGTGTACAAGATTCCTTTTCATAGGAAGTGGGTTAGACATAAATTTTTTTCATACTTGCTTTTTGATGCTCTTTTTGCTTCAACTCTCATCCTTATGTGAGCATCATTGAAATTGCTGAGCCCATCTTAATGGCTATAAAGAAAGCACTTCTTGGGAGATAACCCATGTTTTTATTTTGCTACTGTTTTGTTGTGTCTTGGAAGTTGTTACTACTGTAGCAACCTCTCCTTATCTTTATTTTATTGCATTGTTGTGCCAAGTAAAGTCTTTGATAGTAAAGTCAATACTAGATTTGGATTGCTGCGCAGGAACAGATTTCTTGCTGTCACGAAATTGAGCCGCCCCGTATGTAGAAAATTTAGAAAAATCTTCCAATTTACGTGCGTGATCCTCAGATATGTACGCAACTTTCATTCAATTTGAGCATTTTCATCTGAGCAAGTCCAGTGCCTCTAAAAAATTCGTCTTTACGGACTGTTCTGTTTTGACAGATTCTGCCTTTTATTTCGCATTGCCTCGTTTTGCTATGTTTGATGGATTTCTTTGTTCCATTAACTTTCAGTAGCTTTGTGCAATGTCCAGAAGTGTTAAGAATGATTATGTCACCTCTAAATATATGAATTTTCAATTATGCACTAACCCTCTAATGAGTTTGTTTTGAGTTTGGTGTAGAGGAAGTTTTCAAGGGTCAAGAGAGGAGGATGATACAATATGATCAAGAAGAGTGAAAAGTCTAAGCTTGGGGATGCCCCCGTGGTTCATCTCTGCATATTTTAAGAAGACTCAAGCATCTAAGCTTGTGGATGCCCAAGGCATCCCTTCTTCATCGACAAATTATCAGGTCACCTCTAGTGAAACTATATTTTTATTCCGTCACATCTTATGTGCTTTACTTGGAGCGTCTTTGTTTTTGTTTTTATTTTTGTTTTTGTTTGAATAAAATCGGATCCTAGCATTCCTTGTTTGGAGAGAGACACGCTCCGCTGTTTCGTATGAACACATATGTTCTTAGCTTTATCTTTAATGTTAATTGCGAAGGTTGAACTACTTCATTCATTGTTATATGGTTGGAAACAGAAAATGCTGCATGTGGTAAATGGTATAATGTCTTGAATAATTTGATACTTGGCAATTGTTGTGCTCATATAGATCATGTTTAAGCTCTTGCATCATGTACTTTGCACCCATTAATGAAGAACTACATAGAGCTTGTTAAAATTTGGTTTGCATGATTGGTTTCTCTAGAGTCTAGATATTTTCTGGTTAAGGTGTTTGAACAACAAGGAGACGATGTAAAGTCTTATAATACTTACAATATGTTCATATGTAAGCTTTGCTGCACCGTTTTATACTTGAGTTTGCTTCAAACAACCTTGCTAGCCTAGCCTTGTATTGAGAGGAATTCTTCTCGTGCATCCAAATCCTTGAGCCAAAAACTATGCCATTTGTGTCCACCATACCTACCTACTACATGGTATTTCTCTGCCATTCCAAAGTACATTACTTGAGTGCTACCTTAAAAATTCTATCCTTTGTCTTTGCAATATATAGCTCATGGGAAAATAGCCTTAAAAACTATTGTGGTGAAGAATATGTACTTATGTGTCTTATTTCTTAATATATAAGTTGCTTGTTGAGCGGTAACCATGTTTCTGGGGACGCCATCAACTTTTACCTTTGTTGAATATCATGTGAGTTGCTATGCATGTTCGTCTTGTCTGAAGTAAGGGAGATTTTCATGATCAAATGGTTTGAGTATGCATATTGTTAGAGAAGAACATTGGGCCGCTAACTAAAGCCATGATTCATGGTGGAAGTTTCAGTTTGGACAATTAATCCTCAATCTCTTATGAGAATTTTAATCTGTTGTTGAATGCTTATGCATTAAAGAGGAGTCCATTATCTGTTGTCTATGTTGTCCCGGTATGGATGTCTAAGTTGAGAATAATCAAAAGCGAGAAATCCAATGTGAGCTTTCTCCTTAGACCTTTGTACAGGCGGCATAGAGGTACCCCTTTGTGACACTTTGTTGAAACATATGCTATGCAATGATAATCCATGTTAATCCAAGCTAATTAGGACAAGGTGCGAGCACTATTGGTATACTATGCATGAGGCTTGCAACTTATAAGATATCTTATACATAACACATATGATTTATTACTACCGTTGACAAAATTGTTGCTATGTTTTCAAAATGAAAAGTTCTAGCACAAAAATAGTAATCCATGCTTCCCTCTGCGAAGGGCCATTCTTCTACTTTGTTGTTGAGTCAGTTTACCTATTCTTTCTATCTTAGAAGCAAACACTTGTATCAACTGTGTGCATTGATTCTTACATGTTTACCTATTGCACTTGTTATATTACTTTGTGTTGACAGTTATCCATGAGATAAATATGTTGAAGTTGAAAGCAACCGCTGAAACTTATATCTTCCTTTGTGTTGCTTCAAAGCTTTCTACTAAGAATTTATTGATTTATGAGTAACTCTTATGCAAGTCTTATTGATGCTTGTCTTGAAAGTATTATTCATGAAAAGTCTTTGCTATATGATTCATTTGTTTACTCATTATCTTCACCATTGCTTCGAATCGCTGCATTCATCTCATATGCTTTACAATAGTATTAATCAAGATTATGATAGCATGTCACTTAAGAAATTATCTTTGTTATCGTTTACCTACTCGAGGGCGAGTAGAACTAAGCTTGGGGATGCTTGATACGTCTCAAACGTATCTATAATTTCTTATGTTCCATGCTACTTTTATGATGATACTCACATGTTTTATACACATTATATGTCATATTTATGCATTTTCCGGAACTAACCTATTGACGAGATGCCGAAGTGTCGGTTCTGTTTTACTGCTGTTTTTGGTTTCAGAAATCCTAGTAAGGAAATATTCTCGGAATTGGACGAAATCAACGCCCAGTATCTTATAATTCCACGAAGCTTCCAGAACACCGGAGAGGGGCCAGAGGAGAGGCCCAGGGCCACCACACATGGTGGTGGCGCGACCCAAGGGGGGGCGCGCCCCCTGTTGTGTGGAGCCTCCAGACCCCCTCCGACTCCGCCTCTTCGCCTATTTAAGCCGTCCTGACCTAAATCTTCGACACGGATTGACGAAACACCAGAAAACCTTCCAGAGCCGCCGCCATCGCGAAACTCCAATTCGGGGGACGAAGTCTGCATTCGGCACCTGCCGGGACGGGGAAGTGCCCCGGAAGGCATCTTCACCGCCATCGCTTGTCTCCATGATGAGGAGGAGTAATTCTCCCCGAGGTGAGGGCTCTACCGTAGCTATGTGGTTCATCTCTCTCTTTGTGATCTAGTTGAATATCATCTATGTGCTACTCTAGTGATGTTATTAAAGTAGTCTATTCCTCCTCCATGATGTAATGTTGACAGTGTGTGCATCATGAAGTACTTGGTATAGGTTATGATTGTGATCTCTTGTAGATTATGAAGTTAACTATTACTATGATAGTATTGATGTGATCTATTCCCCCTTTCATAGATGATGTTGACGGTGTGCATGCTATGTTAGTACTCGGTATAATTGCGTTGGTCTATCATGCACTCTAAGGTTACTTAAATATGAACATCGAATGTTGTGGAGCTTGTTAACTCCGGCATTGAGGTGCTCTTGTAGCCCTACACAATTAATGGTGTTTGTCATCCAACAAGAGAGTGTAGAGTGGTTTTATTATGTGATCAATGTTGAGAGTGTCCACTAGTGAAAGTATGATCCCTAGGCCTTGTTTCTAAGCATTGAAACTCCGTTTATTTCATCGTTCGTTGCATGTTTACTCGCTGCCATATTTTATTCAGATTTCTATTACCACTCATATTCATCCATATCACTTGCATCTCACTATCTCTTCGCTCGAACTAGTGCACCTATACATCCGATAAGTGTATTAGGTGTGTTGGGGACACAAGAGACTTCTTGTATCGTGATTGCGAGGGTTGCTTGAGAGGGATATCTTTGTCCTCTACCTCCCTGAGTTCGATAAACCTTGGGTGATTCACTTAAGGGAAACTTGTTGCTGTTCTACAAACCTCTGCTCTTGGAGGCCCAACACTGTCTACAAGAATAGAAGCGTGAGTAGACATCAGTTGCCCGTTCAACTCTTGGCCTATGAACGGTATTTCAGTTATTCTCTTTAGAAAAGATTTGCAAGCGCCAAACGATTCAAAAATCAAATGACTCCAAAAATCCATTTGCATGGAGTTTCTTCATGCGTTCCTTTCTAACATGACCTAAATGGTGGTTCCACAAATAAGTGGAATTCTAATCATTTGTCTTACGGCATATTAGTGTCAGTGTTATGTATGTGTGTTTCACCATTAAGATTTATAATAACTTATCCATCATACATGGTGTAAGGTCATGATTTGAATAACTCATTGTTTTCATTTGACCAGAACAAAACAACATTTATGAAGTTCTTTATTATAAATCTGAAGGGCTAGATAGAATGCCAACGACGAACATAATAACACTTTATTTTTTGTTCCAGATGTGCATTCCTATCATATTCCTTGTCAGTCACTTAGGCCATTGTATTCTTGTATTGCGTTGTATTGTATGACATCTCATACCAACCAATCTGGTACAAATACTCAAGAATTTCATTCTGTGACCAAACAAAGAATACATCCATAACATGTATATCATCTATATACACCTGAGCTAGACTTTCTCTTTTGTAGTTTCTCTTTTAGTTTTCCTCATTCTCGGAAAACACTTCACCTTCAATAACTTCTAGGTCCATTGGTCAAATACCAATAACCTTGAGGTTCTTATTTTGAAGTGGATCATCATATGACAAGTGTTCCAGATTTCACTATTAGTAACTTTGTAATAAGATGAACAATTTCACTCATAATTTTATCCATCATATCATGACGACTTTCCGAGACCATGTCTGTACATGCTAGGCTCGTAAAGTTTAATCTCAGTATTCGCATGTGCAAATCTGGCTTGCACCCGTTGTATGCACATGTAGAATCTATAACACCCGATCATCACGTGATGCTTCGAAACGACGAGTCTTAGCAACGGTGCATACTAAGGACGATCACTTCATGGATATGCGAATATCGTTAGTGCCCAACTAGTTGGAGGATTGGGACGCTCAGCGTCTTCAACCTTCGTACATTCCCATAAAACTTATGAGTTTATGTAGTCTCACTAGATTATATTCTATCATCTTGCAATAAGGTCTTAGATATCACATATATCTCATACCTTGCTTATTTCTGAAAACAAAATTTCCAGCTCCTTACTTTTCAAACGGATTTGAAATTCACGGAGACAAGATGATTTTAGGTACTAATTGAAACCATTGCTCTTTGAATCAACAATGGGAGGTTTACTACAAGTTTGCGATAGGACTTAATCATTTCTTGATTCTTTAACAATACGGTACTAGTCCGTAAAGTTTCTTGTCAGACTTAACATTATTTCTATCTCAATTACAAGACTAACGCATGGTAGATAACGGATGCCAATTCTACAAATTTAATTCAAAATACTATTAATACTATGTTTATGATAATTAGTTCATGTTTTAATCTAATTACTAATGAACTCCCACTTAATACAACATCCCTCGTAGTTGTTTAGTGGTACACGATCCATATCCACTACACCAAAACCGATCATCACGTGAGATGATGTAGCTTCAATGGTGAACATCAACATGTTGATCATATCATCCATATGACTCGTGTTCAACCTTTCGGTTTCCTGTGTTCCGAGACCATGTCTGTACATGCTAGGCTCGTCAAGCAAACCCAAGTATTTCCGCGTGTGCAACATAGCTTACACCCGTTGTATGTGAACGTAGAATCTATCACATCCGATCATCACGAGATGCTTCAAAACGACGAACTGTAGCAACGGTGCATACGAGGGGAGAACACTTTATTATCTTGATATTAATGTGAGGGATCATCTTATAATGCTACCATCGTGATCTAAGCAAGATAAGATGCATAAAGGATTAACATCACATGCAATTCATATGTGATATGATATGGCCCTTTAGTCTTTGCGCCTTTGATCTTCATCTCCAAAGCACGGACATGATCTCCATCATCAACGGGCATGATCTCCATCATCGTCGGCGTAGCGTCAAGGTCAATGGCGTCATCTTCATGGTTGTTCACCGTGTGTAGCAACTATTACAACTACTTTGAAATAATACTACAACATGAAATATAAAGAAAACCATAAGGCTCCTGCCGGTTGCCACAATACAATAATGATCATCTCATACATATTCATCATCACATCATGGCCATATCACATCACCAAACCCTGCAAAAACAAGTTAGACGCCTCTAATTTGGTTTGCATATTTTACGTGGTTTAGGGTTTTCGAATAAGATCCAATCTACCTACGAACATGAACCACAACGGTGATACTAGTGTTGTCAATAGGAAGAGTAGATTGAATCTTCACTATGGTGAGAGAGACAGAGACACCCGCAAAGCCACTTATGCAATACAAGTTGCATGTTGAGCGTGGAGCAAGTCTCATGAACGCGGTCATGTAAAGTTAGCCCGGGCCGCTTCATCCCACCATCCCGCAAGATGCAAAGTATACGAACTAAAGACAACAAAAGCATCAATGCCCACAAAATCATTGTGTTCTACTCGTGCAACCAATCTATGCATAAACTTGGCTCTGATACCACTGATGGGATTCGTAGTATACAAAACAAAAAAATTTCCTACCGCAAGAACGAATAACAAGCCAAGATCCAATCTAGAAGATGGTAGCAACGAGAAGATCATGAGACTAACCCTCGAAGATTTCCAAAGCCTACGAGATTAGATCTCGTTGTTGCTGTAGTCGATCACTTGCCGCTTTCGAAAGCGCGTAGAAGATCTTGACGGTGCCACAGTTGGGCAGCACCTCCGTACTCGGTCACACGTTCGGTGTTGATGACGATGTCCTTCTCCCCGTTCCAGCAGGCAGCGGATGTAGTAGATCCTCCTCGGAATCCCGCCAGCACGACGGCGTGGTGGCGGTGGTGGTGGAGATCTCCGGCAGGGCTTCGCCGTAGCCGTGCAAGAGGGAGGAGGAGGAAGGGGCGGCTAGGGTTTGGGGAGAGGGGGCAAGGGCTGCGACTTGTGCACCTCTTGGGGCTCCCCTTGCCCTCCTTTTATAGGTGGAAAAGGTCCTTGGGTCGTCCAAGACCTGCCCCCAAAGTTTGGGAGAGTTCCGGTAGGTTTACGTGACCGAAACCTACTAGAACTAGGACTCTTTTGCCAAATCCGAATCTGCCTTAGGGGAAACTTCTTAACCCTTAAGGAAAAAGTGGATACACCTATTATGGAACCCTCCGGACACTTCCGGAACCTTCCACAATATTCCGGACTATTCCGGTCCTTCCAAAACCTTCTAGAAGCTCCGGTCAAAACACCGGATTTTTTCAGAACCCCGGAAAATGACTTCCCATATATGAATCTTATTCTCCGGATCATTCCGAACCTCCTCGTGATGTCTCGGATCCCATCCGAGACTCCGAACAAAATTCAAACTTCATTCCATATTCCATATCTACCTAAAACGACATCAAACCTTAAGTGTGTCACCCTACGGTTCATGAACTATGCAGACATGGTTGAGACTTCTCTCCGACCAATAACCAATAGCGGGATCTGGAGATCCATAATGGCTCCCACATATTCAACGATAACTTAGTGATCGATTGACCATTTACATACGATACCGATTCCCTTTGTCACGCGATATTTTACTTGTCTGAGGTTTGATCATCGATATCTCCATACCTTGTTCAACCTCGTTTCCGACAAGTACTCTTTACTCGTACCGTGGCATATCATCTCTTGTGAACTATTCACATGCTTGCAAGCTAATCAGACGACATTCCACCGAGAGGGCCCAGAGTATATCTATCCGTCATCGGGATGGACAAATCCCACTCTTGATCCATATGCCTCAACTCATACTTTCCAAATACTTAATCCCACCTTTATAACCACCCATTTACGCGAGTGGCGTTTGATGTAATCAAAGTACCCTTCCGGTATAAGTGATTTACATGATCTCATGGTCGAAGGACTAGGTAACTATGTATCGAAAGCTTATAGCAAACTGAACTTAATGACGTGATCTTATGCTACGCTTATTTGGGTGTGTGTCCATTATATCATTCATCTAATGACACAACCTTGTTATTAATAACATCCAATGTTCATGATCACGAAACCATGATCATATATTAATCAACAAGCTAGTTATACAAGAGGCTTACTAGGGACTCCTTGTTGTTTACATAACACACATGTATCAATGTTTCGGTTAATACAATTATAGCATGGTATGCAAACATTTATCATAAACACAAAGATATATTATAATAACCACTTTATTATGGCCTCTTGGGCATATCTCCAACATTATTTTGAGTGTGGGGACTATCTTCAGGGCGAAATCCTAAGACCTTTGGTCGTGCGACGACAGTGCTGGTGCACTATTTCCTTCTTGGAGGCGTCGCTTTTGGAGAGTCTGCACTTCAGGTGTTGTCACGGTGGTGGTTGTATTGCTGTTGCTAGGTTTAGAAGGCTGTAGCGGGATTTTTGTTTCTTAGTTTTCTTTACTCTTTTTTGGCTGTGTGCATTCGTACTGCTATTAGGGTGGGACGTTGTTGCAGAGGCTGGGTGTAATTGGTATCGTTTGATATTAATATATTCCCTTTATCGAAAAGAACACGAGAGACTGGCTCCACCAGACGACTCTATTTCTAAACTTACGTAAATAACTGAAGCAAACGTTAACAAAAAAAACATGTTTTAGTAGGTCGTAAGCTTAGATCCTACACAATACCAGATGGATCGTGCTGAGGATCCTCCGGAGGCCCCAAACAGCCGAATCTCCGCCTCCAGAGAGCGACACGTGTCTCTCCTGTGGTCCACCGCACTGTACCTTTCTCCTTTACTTGGACCCCCGGACGCTCCCTCTCCACGAAAAAAAGGCAACATAAATCCTCCACGCTGAGACGAGCAACTACGGCTGGCATCACCGAACATACTCTAGTCACCCCCGTCGTCGGTCGCCGGAACAGAAGCTCGTTCCCCCTTGCAGCAAGCATGACCACGCTTTGCAGCAGCCGCGACCAGCTTTTGTAGCTCCGGCGGGGGCCCATTGTAGGTTGTAGCACCGCCGTCCTTCAACCGAAGCTCCGGTGAGTAGCACCGCCTTTCTTCGTTTGCAGCTCCGGCCGGCAGCCTTGGCAGCACCGTGTTCCATCGTTTGCAGCTCTGGTCGGCGGCCTTTGCAGCACCGCCTTCCGTCATTTGCAGCTCCGGCCGGAGGCATTGGCAGCACCGCGTTCCGTCGTTTGCAGCTCCGACAGGTGGCCTTTGTAGCTCCGGCCGGAGGCCTTTGCAGCACCGCCTCCGTCGTTTGCAGCTCCGGCCGACGGCCTATGTAGCACCGCCACCCTTTGTTGGAGGTTTGGAGCTTCACAACCACCGCTTGCAGCACCACGTCCGGCCTTCGCAGCTTCGACCACCACCGCTAGCAGCAACGCGGAACGTCGCTCCGGCGACTACTGCATCAGCAATGGTGGACTCGCCCGCAGCATCGCCGGCCAGGCTGGCCTCGCGGTACTGCCGCCCCGGCCTCGCAGCTCCCCCGCCCCGATATCACAGCATCGAGGAGTTCCTTCGCACCTTGCAGTGCCACCGCCCGCTGTTCGGACGTTGCAGCAGCGCCGACTCTCGCTCGGTACACCACCGGATGCTACGATTCCGGTACCGTGGGGAGAAGGTCCAAGGGAAGCTTTGCACTAGGAGCATGCAAATCTCGAAAACAAAAGCGAGCCGCCGCGTTGGAGGGGAGATGGACCGAGGCGGGCTGCAACGGGATGGGCAATGGGATATCTCTGGTGGATGATGACGGAAGGAAGAAAAAGATGAGAAAAGGATGGATGGAAGAGGATTGCCCGTGACGGGATAAGGCTGGACGAGGCGGGGCCCATCAATCGATGTCATCACCTCGTGGACGCGTGGCGCGCATAGGATCCGGAGGCCGCGAGTGCTGGTAGCCTCCGCCTGAAACGAAGCATTTTCCATAACAGATTTGTAAGTACGACGCCCTAGCGGAGTCAGCTCCGTTGCCGAGTGCAGTTTACCGAGCACTTTGTAAATTTAGTGTAGGCAGCCAAAACCTCTTTTGTAGTCGGGGCAACATGTAGCCTAGTTTCTTTTTTCTAAAAACTTCAAAACTTTGATTCTATAGTTCTGGAAAAGTTTGAAAAAATAGACAGACATAGAGAATGTTAGAATCTATTAATATGTAATTTTTTCAGATTGAAATACGTTGTATTTTTTCCTTAGTAAAAGTGACACAATCTAAATTATAGTCTACTGTTGTTACTATTCACTAATGATGAAATCGAGATATGTTAATTTTGCTGAGTCCGAAATACAGCATATTTTGTTCTGAAAAATTACACATTTGTACATTACAATTATCTATATCATAGATACATGAAAAGGAAGCTCCGGACAATGGCGACCAAAGAAGAATTAATGCGGAGTGTTTTGTTGCCGTGGCACTTGGCAAACCAGCTGATTCCGGTGGCGCGGGTACTTTTAGTTGCATTTTCGCTCAAAAGTTTTGGTGCCTTCGAACATCATATCCATGTAATGTCACTTTTTGTTGACCCGTAGGGTTGGGTTCATATGGATCTCGCATCGTATGGAACGACCCCGCGACCGGTAATGGACCGTAAACTCTGAGTTAAGCCATGAGAGTGAAGATCGAATCTTTCTGCTCGAGACGCAAACGATCCAACGACTCTTGCTGGTGTAAGATGCCGGTTTAAGCACCGTCGCAAACGGAAGATGCCGTTTGTGATCCGCAGACGTTGGTAGCACTCCTTTCCATTTTATAATCCCCTTTGGCTGAATGAAGTAGGTACGAATCACACAAAACTCGGCATTCACCGACACCGACGCCGAAGGATAAATGTCAAAAGCTAGCGAGAAATGATGGCAACGTGTTTGTTATGATGCAGATACTGAATGGCAAAGTAGCATGGGATTATTTCGAGTGAATTCTACTTTTTACTCTGTAGTTTTGTATTTGCGATACTAATTACCCGTCGAGTGAAAATTTGTGTAGATTACCCATTTTAAAAGCTTTGTACCCTTATTTTTTTGGTATGTGTTCGTTGGGCAAGATATTAGGTAATGATCGGGATCTAAAAATATCAAGGCGTTAGTGATGAAGGGAACATATGGATTAAACAAGTTTGGACATAAATCGTCCACGAGACCATTCTATATTTACATATTTTATCGCTCCATATCGACGTATCATACCTATTATATCTAATAATAACAAGTAAAATGATAAATTGGGTCTAAACCATGTTTAAAGTCTCCTAAATGGGATATTTTGATACAAGTTCTACTAAATGGGGTAATACATGTCACAAATACATAACAGGGTAAAAAATGAAATTCACTCGATTATTTCAAACATAATGGTGGGATGCAGATGCAGTTAGTATTGGGGACACTCTATGTGTGCCGATTGAAGTTTTTGTTACAACTAGTAGCCAGTCCTCCATGGCGAACATCGACTCATCTACTCCATCTAGTGGATGTAATAAGATGTTGAAACATGTTCTTTGATTCACCCGTTGTATCTAGTCTATTTTACTATGTAGGTTAATTCACCTTAATTTGTATCTAGTCTAGTTTAAAAGTACCCAGAACATCTTACATTGATGCATGGGGAGTATACCTATAACGGTGTTTGCTTATCTTGGTTCTTCATCGCCACGATGGACCTTGATAAGACACGGTGCAGCGGCTGCGGCTGGCCTTTGACGACGATCCTCGTGGCCTCCTAATTCCTGAACATCCCTCCTCCTCTACTAGCCAGTCGAGCCTACGATGATGTGCCGTGTGACCTAACGTTTATTGCACGTCCTCAATTTTACGCGTAAAAGAATGTGTATTTTCAGAACCTATGGAGTCTCAAAAATATTGGGAGAGGGGTATTTCCTTTAGGCTATTCATCTGAAACTTGTCGCTTTTGTCTAAGCTACATACTTTTAAATTTGGGTATGGAAAAACACGCACATACATACGTGCATCCTTTACATGCAAAATATTTGTTTGAAATTCTTAAGAACATGGGATACCGATTTTTGGGCCTCCCCATTATCAGGTTCAGAGGAACCCATGTTCCATCATGTATTTTCGGCATCAAAACAACTTCCTTGAGTAACCGCCATACCTTGTGCTACATTGTCATGGTTGGCGGTGTCGCACGCGTGCGCTGACCATCCTTGCTCCGCTCGCCGCCCTCCCTATGTTACACCTAAAGTTAGAGTCAAGTCTATCATGCTCAACTGCTTGAAGGCCATCCAACATGTTTATCTTTACTATTTCAGAAAAAAGATGCTCAACTGCTCGAAGGCCATCCAACATGTTTATCTTTACTATTTCATAAAAAAGATGCTGAATTGCATGGAATAAATGACTAGAAAACGTTTTCGTTGCATGGAATAAATGATTCGTCACAAGAATAATGTTTCCATTGCTCGGAGAAAACAATTTTTATAGGGTATAAAACTTATGTTTTCATCACACTTTGTATGACACATGAACAAAATGCTTTTATTTCGTCAAATATGAGGCAAGCTGGTGATATAATTTATTCCAACAAAATTGCACGATTTTTTTGTGTTTGGATCCAAGTTTTTGGATATTTCGGTGGATTCGATTTACTCTTTGAATGAAATGCATCTACAATCATCGAACTTGTCAGACATGCTAAAGCGGTCACATATGTTTCTTTGTACCTTTGTCTTTCGTGTCGAGTTGGCGTGGTGTATGATTTTGGTGCTCCTGGTCCTGGTGTATCGGGACAGAAAGTTCCTTTGCCAATGATCGATACGGCAAGGATTTCATGAAGTTGTTGTGACGTTTCGCCCACAACAGATGGAGTGATATACTACAACTTATGTAACTAGCTCATGACTTCAATTTTTGATTGTTGTCCAGATAAATATATACAACCTTTGTAACTACGATCAAGAGCCATAGATTACTAGTAGCAACACAATGCAATAATATGGGAACAAAACCCTAACATATACACACTATATTATAGGATTTGTGTTTAGGGTATTGATTTTTATCTCTTTTGTTACTTACATCTCAAATAGCCAATCATGGTTTCGAGATACATCCACTAGCTTCAGAACTATTTGGCATGATATATTTGTAAAGTAAAATAGGCACAAACCATACATATATTACCAATTCTAACTTGAGCTGCACAAAATTTTGAATACATGTGATATTATCATTCATAGATTTATCCAATCAAGAAGATTTTTTTTTAGCAAAACATTTTTAACAACCTATCTATGTAAAAAGCAACCAACTAATACCATTTCATTCATAACTATATGCTTCACATCTATTTCAATTGAAGCTTGCAGGGTCGGTGTTAAAATCAACATAACTTATCTTTAGATGCAGCTTATATAATTTATAAAAAAATAAGAAAAAAATTAATGGCAAAAAATGAAAAAGTTTATTATAAATAAATGATAGTGGTCAACGGATAAATAAATTGTTTACATAAATCTATTGTGTCAAATCTCTAACCCAAATTATAAAAGGAGAAGTCAAAGATACTCTTAGCATTCTAGTTCAAAGGGAAAATGATAGTTGGCATGCAACCCATATCGTGGGCAAGAAAACACGTAGGTGGACATAAGAAGTAGAGAAAATTCCATTCTTTATTTTCTAAAATCATTTATATTATCTAATATGTTATATGAAACCGTTGCATTATAGGGCCAACATTGTAGAGATATATAACTAATAATGATGAGAAATTCGTAATAAACGGACATGAAGACACGCAAGACGTGATTTTCTCAGCTCCACTAAGACTACGGGGATCCAGGTCACAAACTGGCATAATGAAATCAGGTGATATAGGTCGGGGAACGTAGACCAGCTTATTCTCCATTCCAAACTTTAGTATGCTAATAATAATTAGATGGAAGTCTTTTGAAATAAATAAAAACATGATTGTATCACTTATATGCAATGCGCCCCGTGAATCCTTCGGGTCGGGGGTAATGAAAATACACGGCTGCAAAACAAAACAAGAAAAGAAATCTCATCTAGGTAGCAAAAACACATGATAGAAACAACTACTCCTAAGTTCAGGAAAATAGTTGAAGTAAGCGTTTGTCTGTAAACTATTTTTTTCCCAAGGTTGAGAGATGAGATCGTACACGATATAACATGGTTGTATTTGGTCAGCCTCATTACGGGGCACTTGACAATATTATGGCTCAAGACACAAGCAAAATGATCCAACAACTCCTACCGGTATAAGGTGCCGGTTTAGGCAGTGTCTCGAAACGAACATGCGTAGATTGTCAAATCTGATCCCATTTATGTTTTAGTTGTAGTGTGTTTTACTTTTTCTAGTGTATAAATCTTAATACTAAAATTTAAACAGAAAATGTAGAATAGACCGACACCACCTTAATTGAACATGCGGTTTCTGAACCGCGGACGTTGCGAGCGCTCTCTCCCATTTTATAATCGCCTTTGACTGAAATGAAGTAGGTAGGAATCACACTAATTAAACTCCGCATTGAACATATAAAAGGATAAAAGTCAAAACTATAACAAAAAAAAGGACAACCATAAACAAATGGGTACGAGAACAAGAGAGATGGGGTCCACCAACACTAACACCGACACCGACACATAGCTATACGACCTTGAGCCATAGAATACTAGTAGCAACGCAATGTAACAATATGGGGACAAAACCCTAACATATACACACTATATTCTACGATTTCTGTTTAGGGTATTGATTTTTATCTCTTTTGTTTACTTACATCTCAAATAGCCAATCATTTCTAGATACCTCTACTAGCTTCAAAACTATAAGGCGTGATATATTTATAAAGTAAAATAGGCACAAACACATACATATATTCGCAGTTCTCATTTGAGTGGCACAAATTAATTTTTGAATACATGTGACATTATCATTCATAGATTTATCCAATGAAGAAGAATTCGTTTTAGCAAAACATTTTTAGCAACCAGTATGTGTAAAAACTAACCAACTAATACCATTTCATTCATAACTATATGCTTCACATCTATTGCAATTGAAGCTTGCAGGGTCGGTGTGAAAATCAAGATAATTCATCTTTAGATGCAGATTTCATAATTTATAAAAAAAATGAAGAAAAAAACTAATTGCAAAAAATGAAAAAGTTTAGTATAAATAAATGATAGTGGTCAACAGATAAATAAATTGTTTACATAAACCTATTGTGTCCAATCTCTATCCCAAATTATAAAAGGAGAAGTCAGATATACTTTTAGCATTCTAGTTCAAAGGGAAAATGATAATTCGCATGCAACCCATACCGTGGGCAAGAAAACATGTAGCTGGATATTAGCAGTAGATAAAATTCCGTTCCCTATCTTATAAAATCATACGAATAAAGCCCGGTGATCAGGGGGATACGTGAGCACCCCCTAGCTTATCAACACGTGTCTAACGTCATCCATTGATCCGTTAACATTATTGGCTGTTGCCGTGTCTAGCCGGCGTATGATCAGGTATGCAATGATTAGTCATGTTCCTATGATGCAAAGCGGCAGAGAAGAGAAAAAAATGTATTGAATCTTTGACCACGTCCTAATCCTTCTTCCCTCACCTCGCTGCCTCGTCCTCCCCTACTCCTCCTACCTTGCCGACGGCAGCCTGTCCGCTCCGTGCTCGTCAGCGGCCTCCCCTGCACTAGCCGGCGAACCCCTCAGAGCTCAGCCGCGCGCAGCCTCTCCGACGCGTTCTTGTCGATAGCTCTGGCCGCGGAAACCTCCTCCCCGCGCTCGGCGGCGCGCCCCCGACGGGGTTGGCGGCGGCAGAAGGCTCCTCCTCGCACTCGATGGCCCGCGGCCTCTCAGATGCGTGCACGTTGGCGGCGGCGGCGGCAGAAGGCACTCGCGCGCGGCGGCGCTCGGCCTCCCCCGATGCGTGCTCAGCGGCAACGACGGTGCCCGCGCCCCCGTCGACAAGCCGGGCTCGTCGTGCTTGCCGTCCACAATTCCCCCGAGGTCGTTGCCGCCTGCGTCGCACGGAAGGAACTCGGAGAGCGCGCCAAGATTCTGGGGCAGGGGCGGACGCCCGCGTGGAGGAGCGAACACCCCCCAAGGCCGCCGCCGGCGTCGTTCAGAAGTAGCTCGACCACCGCGCGGTAGTACGACAGCAGTTCCCGTCGACTGGGCGGCGGGAGGGCGGCATGCTGTTCGCGACGCGGGAGCCGGCGAGAGGCGTGGTCTCCAGGCTCGAGGAGGTCGCTGCGCGTGGCGGCGGGCAGATGCGTGTCACCAAAAGCGGCGCCGGGGGCGTGCGCTTCGAGGGCGCGGGGCGCGGCGGGCCTAAAGGCCGGCTCGCCGTGGCAGCCGAGATCTTCACCGTGGCTCCTTCGGTGCTGGTGGTCGACGTCAAGAAGGACGGGGGCGACACACCGTGGCTCCTTCGTTTGGGCTGCCGACCCCCCTGCATCAGTCGCGCTCGCTGTCTGAACCTGTCACAGTCCCAGCAACTGCCATTGTTTCTTTCTTTCGTGGTGATGGATTTTCCAGATGGAATTCCTTTCTATAGTAGATTAGCGTGTCACTGTTAGAGTTGTACTGTTGTCTTCGAAAATGATACTCCTATAATCTAGAACACCTTCAGCTTGCTGCATAATCCATTTGTGTTCGTGATACTTCTTGGTTACATCTGAATGACAATTGTCTTATCTAGGCCAATATTGCTTGCATGATTGTTGTTCTTTTATACACGACTGCTGCTCTACGAACGAAATGGTTCGGTTACTTATTGGCGAATTGTTCGCCATGGAGATTTGATTTTAGCCAGAGACGGGCGGTGCTCTGGTGTGGTTCGGCGGTTGGTCCAGTGTAGCTCCTCCAGCGCTTGACGAGCTGCGATTGGAAAGGCACCGGTTCCTGATGAGTGACGATCTCTTGAGCTGGCCGGCTTCTTCAAGCTGTTGATAGGTGACTGCAGCGAGCGATTCCGGCGCGGGCATCAATGTTTTGTATGCAATATACTACAGTGAATGCACATGCAGCTCAGAATAGTTTAGCACCAATGTACTACCGTACACGCGCGTCGGAACAACTAGCACAAAGGCACGGAGGCAGAAAGTAGATTCCACGGCGTTTGATCGCCGTGAGCATCTACTCGCAGAGAGCGAATCTAAAAGCAAATCCAACGGTGTCTAGGGGGTGCTCACGTATCCCCATACTCACCAAATCCACTCTCTAAAATCATATATATCTTGTAATGTGTTATATGAAACCGTGGCACTATATGACCAACGTTATAGACATAACTAGTAACGATGAGAAATTTGTAATAAATAGACATGAAGACACGCAAGATTAGATTTTCTGAGCTCCATTAAGTCTACTGGGAGTAAGAACCCAAACTAGCATAATCAAATCAGGTGATATAGTTTCATGAACCTAAACCTGATTATTCTCCATTCCAAACTTTTGTATGCTAATAGCTAGATTGAAGTCTCTTCCAATTAGATACGTGATTGTATCACTCGTATGCAACACGTCCTGTGAATCCTTCGGGGGTAATGAATATGCATGCCTGCAAAACAAAACAAAGGAAAAAAAACCTCACCTAGGTGGCAAAAACAGATGAGAAAAACAACTATTTGTAAGTTTATGGATAGTTGAAGTAAGTTCAAACATGTTTTTCCTAGGTTTTGAGATGAAAACCTGCACGATATAACAAGCTTGTATTTAGCCAGTCTCACTGTCGAGTGGCACTTGGAAATCTTACGGCTCGAGACACAAGGGAAACGATCCAACAATTCCTACTGGCATAAGATGCCGGTTTAGGCATCGTCGCAAACGGAACATGCCTAAGAGTGTTAAGTGTGATCCCATTTAAGTTTTACTTTTCTAGGGTAAATCTTAATACTACTAATATTTAAACTTACACCGACACCACCTTAAACATGCCGGTTCTGAACCGCGGGCGGACGTTTTGAGCGCTCTCTCCCATTTTATAATCGCCTTTGACTGAAATGAAGTAGGTAGGAATCACACTAATTAAACACCGCATTGAACATACCAAAGGATAAAAAGTCAAAAACTAACAAAAAACAAAAAATATAAAGAAATAGTTACAAGAACAAGAGAGACGGGCTCCACCGACACTGACACCGACACCACGCGAGCTCGGCTTGTACGTGCGCGACGTGCCGCGCATCGCCGCGGAGTTCTGATGCGAGTTCAGCTCACGTTTGGGCTCTGCACTTGTTGGAGTCCACGGGCTGGGGAAGCGCGGGCCCGCCTCCTCCGCCTCCATCCATAGCCCCTGTCTGTCGGGTAGGTCATGTGACTGTGTGAGTGTCATCTATCCAATGGGGCGGCTTTGCGTGGCCCGTGCGGCCAAGCCAAGCCATGTGATCCCTACCGATAGGAACGCTCCTGTTGTGAAGTGTATAAAGTAGATTGCCTAGCTCTTTCCATTAGTTCGGACTTTTGGTTCAAGTGGCTAGTGCATGAAGCTTAACATGGTATCAGAGCCCCAAGTCTCGAGTTGAAATCCTGGTTTTCGCAATTAAGCCTAAAAATTGTTGTTCCTCCCCTCTTACATGGTTTTCACAATTAAGCCTAAAAATTGTTGTTGCCCCCCTCTTTAGCCACCGCTGTTTCGCTGTGCTCTTCTTCTTTCACGTGTTGACTTTCTCTTCTCCCGTCACACGCGAGTGAGGGTGTTGTGAAGTGTATAAAGTAGATTGCCTAGCCATTTCCATCAGTTCGGACTTTTGGTTCAAGTGACTACTGCAGGAAGCTTAACAGCTCCCACAACAGGAGCAGCTCCAGCGGCACCGCAAAGCCGAAGCAGTGGCTGCGGGGCGAGACCGCAAGTGCTTTCCGGGGGCCCGAGAACAATTGGTCCCGAGAAGCCGGACAGCGGGTGGTGGTGCCGCCGCGCCGGATTGCCGGTTCGCGTCACGGCCGCGGTGCCACGGCACGGCACTCCGTATGAGACGAGACGCCCGGTTCCTCACGTAGTCAAATGATACAGGTCCGGTCGCAATACATACAGGATCCCGAAAAAAGCAGCGCGGTCTCCATACAGGAGGAGATGGGATGGACCTGTTGCAGCACCCACTCGGCAAACAAAGCGTAGTCAGGTCGTCCGTCCGTCCTCGCGTGCTACTACTGTTGCACATGTGAGCTGGGTCACATGCGGCCTCCCGGGGTACTCTCGTCATTTCGCAACCTACCGCAAGGTAGCCGTTTTTTAAAGGACTTGGCCAATTTTAGAAAAGCGCAAACGGTAAAATAACCGCTAATTTTCAGTTTCCATCAAAAGAAAAATGGTGCCGATCAGATTCCTTAAAAACATGTCGCCCTAAAAGTTAGTATGGGAGGGAAAAAATCTACCCCGACCCCTACGTAAACCGTCTTTGTGGCCAACCCAAGTGCGACCCACACTACTCATCTCATTTTGGTGGGACGGAAGTTTCACCCCCCTCCTTTCCTGCTTCCACGTCATCAATGCTGGAGATCTAGTCTCGTCGTTTGAGAATTCCCGTCCGTCCCAGGAGTGACGGCTGGTGCTCTCTCGAAGGGCGGAAGCGAGGCGAAACACGAGCTCCCCAAATCCCTCCTAGCCCCCGTCCCCTTTCTCCCATTCGTAGACAAATCCGTGCTCGCGGCCATGAGCTTCCCACTCTAATCCCCAGATCCCACCACATCACATCCTTCTGCGGGTAACTGTGCTCGCGGTCGTAAAAATCTAGGTCTAGGCTCAGCGTTTTGCTGGACGGCGGCGGTGGAGGTGGCGGCGACTGGGAGTGCGAGGATGGAGAAGATGGAAGCAATGCTGCGGAACCTAGGGCAGGGCTGCGGATCGAGGAGCAACAGATGGAGGTGGCGGATGGAGCATGGAAGATGGCGGCGGAGCCAAAGGTGGTGGTGAAGGTGCTGGCGGAGAAGCTAGTGCCGACGGAGGGCCTCAAGCAAGCATTGGGACCAATCTGGTGCCCGATTCGGGGGATCAAATGCAAGAAGATCGGGGAGAACACCTTCATGATAACACTCCTGCAGAACTCAGGTAAAAAGAAGGCGCTCGATTGTGGCCCCTGGAAGTTTGGTAATGATCTAGTTGTAGTGGAAGAGTATGATCCTGCAAAATCGGTTGAAGAGTATGCTTTCTCTGCCATACCCATTTGGATCCGGGTCCTGAAGCTGCCTCTAGGGAAGATGAATAAGGCCACAGGGGAGATGATAGGAGAGAAAATAGGAGAATGGATGGAGGCTGATGTAGGAGAGGATGATTTTGCTTCGGGGGAGGTGCTGAGAATCAAAGTAAGAATTGATATTACAAAACCTCTTATGAGAGGGATGATGATCCAAGTGGGGGAAGATGGTAGGAGCAAATGGTGTCCCTTTGAGTACGAATTTCTCCCAGAGTTTTGCTACATTTGCGGGGTCATCGGGCATGAGTACCAAAGATGTCTGCTACCAACAACAAAGGGGGAGGAAAATCAGTTCGGGAGCTGGCTGCGCGCTTATATTCCGAAGAAACAAAATAGTGGGGAGAAGAAAAAGTGGAGCAGTGGAGGAGGAAGTGGCAGTGGCGGGCGCTCCTTTGGCTTTGGGGAGCGGCGAGGTACGGCAGGCAGCAACAACCTTTCTTGGAGGAAGGAAGACTCAAACAAGTCGGAGGCGGCTAATGGAAAGGTCAAGGTTGAAGGGGAAGAAGAAGTAACGAGCCCAGTGAAGAAGGGGGGGGTGCAAAATCTCCAGCTGGTCCGAGGAAATCTTTGGACTGGGCAAAAGTCTTGGTCATGGAGGACAATGGGGCAAGGGCAATGGTGGGCCAGGAGGAAAGAAGACGGTATAATTCATTCCAACAAAATTACACCATTTTTAGTGATTGATGGTAAGATGATAATATTAACAATTTATTAGCCATTTGGAATGAAGTAAATGAGATATCCATATTTGATCCACAATTTATTGATATATCGGCAGATTTAATTTATTGTTTGAGTGAAATGCAACTACAATCATCGAACTTGTCAAACATGCTAAAGGGGTCGCATATGTTCCTTTGTACCTTTGTCTTTCATCTCAAGTTACCGTGGTGTATGATTTCGGTCCTCCTGGTGTATTGGGACAGAAAGTTTCTCTACCGCTAACCGGTATAATAAGGATTTGAGGTTGCTATAATGGTTCATCCACAAGAAATGGAATGTTGTGGTATAACTTACGTAACTTGCTCCGCATGAATTTAATTTGCAAGTGTTGCCCACATAACTAAATAAGAACTACATAGCTATACGACCTTGAGCCATAGAATACTAGTAGCAACACAATGTAACAATATGGGGACAAAACCCTAACATATACACACTATATTCTAGGATTTCTGTTTAGGGTATTGATTTTTATCTCTTTTGCTTACTTACATCTCAAATAGCCAATCATTTCTAGATACCTCTACTAGCTTCAAAACTACAAGGCGTGATATATTTATAAAGTAAAATAAGCACAAACACATACATATATTCCCAATTCTCATTTGAGCGGCACAAATTAATTTTTGAATACATGTGACATTATCATTCATAGATTTATCCAATCAAGAAGAATTCGTTTTAGCAAAACATTTTTAACAACCAATATGTGTAAAAACTAACCAACTAATACCATTTCATTCATAACTATATGCTTCACATCTATTGCAATTGAAGCTTGCAGGGTCGGTGTGAAAATCAAGATAATTTATCTTTAGATGCAGATTACATAATTTATATAAAAATGAAGAAAAAAACTAATTGCAAAAAATGAAAAAGTTTAGTACAAATAAATGATAGTGGCCAACGGATAAATAAATTGTTTACATAAACCTATTGTGTACAATCTCTATCCCAAATTATAAAAGGAGAAGTCAGATATACTTTTAGCATTCTAGTTCAAAGGGAAAAATGATAGTTCGCATGCAACCCATACCGTGGGCAAGAAAACGTGTCGCTGGATATGAGCAGTAGAGAAAACTTTGTTCCTTATTTTATAAAATCATATATATCTTGTGATGTGCTATATGAAACTGTGGCATTATAGGACCAACGTTATAGACATAACTAGTAACGATGAGAAATTCGTAACAAATAGACATGAAGACACGCAAGATGGGGTTTTCTCGACTCCACTAAGTCTACGGGGAGTTAGGCTGCAAACTCGCATAATCAAATCAGGTGATAAAGGTTCAGAAACGTACACCAGAGTATTCTCCATTCCGAACTTTAGTATGCTAATAACTAGATGGAAGTCTCTTCCAATTAGAAACATGATTGTATCACAGCAATGGTGCCATCATTCTTTCGGGGGTAATGAAAATACACGCTTGCAAAAAAAAAGTAAAAAAAGAAATCTCTCTTAGGTGGCAAAAACACATGATAAAAACCGCTATCTCTAAGTTTAGGAAAACAGTTGAAGTAACGGTTGTCTATAAACTATCTTTTCCTAGGTTGTGAGATGAGATCGTACACGATATAATAGGGTTGTATTTAGCCAGACTCTCGTTGCCGAGTGGAGTTTATGAGGCACTTGGCAATCTTACGGCTTGAGACACGAACAAAACGATCCAACAATTCCTAGCATAATGTGCCGACTCCCAAGTCCCATAGTGTCATGACGACATGCCTTTTCAATGCGACTTACGTCTGAGTCTTTTTTGCCTCACGATATACCTTGTCGAGCTATAGGCGAATTTCCGTTATCCCTTTAATAGCTCAACTCTCTTCTCGATATGTGATATGTGATTCACCCGACTTAGTCGATCGCCTCAGTTCACACTTAACCGAGTTTTTTATGGCCATGTGTAAGAGCAAAGTTTAAACCCCAAGTTTTGTGTGTTTGATGATAACACTTGAGTAATCTCACCGTGTGCCATGAGTATCATTGTTAGATTTGCAAGTGCACGGTGACCTCGCTGGACACGTCAAGATCGGAAGACTGAAGCGTAGTTGATAGGTTTTCTGGTTTTGTGTGTGTATCGCGAGGTGACATGGCTGGAGAGAAAAAGGGGAGAAAACCAGTTTTAGCCAGGCCGGTACTACCGGTACTCGTAGCGGTAGTACCGCTACCTCTATAGGTACCGCCCCACGGTACCGCTCTGAGGATTGCACACGAGATTGTCCCACAGAACAAGTTACGGTACCTTTACGGTACCTTGAGCGGTAGTACCGCTTGCAAGCGGTAGTACCGCCCACGGTACCGTTCAAGTACCGTAACTAGTTACGGCAGTACCGCTCTGGTACCGCTCCGGTACCGCTTCGAGTCCAGTAAGGTTTGGACCCTGTTGCGGTACCGCGAGCGGTAGTACCGCTCTGCGTCCACGTGGACCAGATCTGGGGGATTTCGAACTCAGAGCGGTAGTACCGCTTACCCAAAGCGGTAGTACCGCTTAGGCAAAAGCTGGACATAACGGTTGGATTTTGAGGAGCCTATTTAAGGGCTCCTTCTTCCCCAACACGATTTTATCTCTCCTCTCTCTCTCCCCTCCATTGTTGCTGAGCTTAATCCTTGAGGATCTCCCCAACCATCCAACCAATCTTGCCCAAATTTTGAGGAGTGGTGTAGGAGACCCCGATCTATAGTTCTACCAAGAGAGATTTCACCAATACATGATATTCCTTAGTGGACCTTGGTGTTAGGGTTCCTATTGTGGGACATTGGAGGAAGTGCATCCATGGAGGCTAGCTTGGTGTTGTACTAGCTCCATGGGTTGTTGGGAGCCTCCTTGTGGTGTGGAGCTCGCCCCAACCTTGTGAAGGAATCACCGCCTCGACCGGTGCCTTAGTGGAGAAGGGGGAGCACCTTCGTGGAGCTCTCTCGAGGAAGAAGGTGAGGCCTTCCTTCGTGGTGTGGCCGCCTAGTCTCTTGTGTGAGACTAGCACCTCCTCAACGCAGACGTACTTCCTATTGTGGAAGGAACTACGGGAAACAAACCTCGCCTCGTCTACGCGCCCCCGGTTGTCCCGCTCCTTACTCTTACTATCTTGTTGATTCCTTTGCTTGTTGCACTTGTCCTATGATCATTGTAGGATCACCACTATCGCTAAAGTTATCACCTTTACCTTCCGTTGCACTAAAAATTGAAAAAGACTAAAACTTGTCGTAGCGCCATTCACCCCCCCTCTTGTTCGGTACGATCCATTCAAGTGGTATCAGAGCAAGGTTTTCTTGCTCGGGCTTTACCGCCTAAGAAATGGCCGAACAAGATGCGGGTGTGGAGAATGGGTCACCTTCCCTTGTGCCACCCGCTCCATCATCTCCCGTCGATACCACAACGGCTACCTTGGATGACCTCAAGAAATTGGAGTCATCCATCGTTAACCAAATGAAGGCGATGATGATGGAGTTGGTTGCTCAAAAACCGAACCCTATTGTTGATCCTAAAGCAAGTGCCGAGGATCCCGCACCAAAAGCTAACCCCTTTCCTCTTGTTGATTTTCTCGCGCAAGCGACAAAAGATCCACAAAAGAAGGGCTTGGGGAGACCGGCACTTCAACAAAGGGGAAGGATGAGACACCGGTTGCGGAATGTCTAGGGGTAATCATGAGGTGCCACCACCAAATGATTACACCGTAAATGTTCCAATACCTATGCCACATATCTTGTCGCATGGTTCACCACCGTTACTTGAGGCAAACAACTTTGAAAATTGGCAATTCTTAATGCGTTCTCATGTGCGCAGCGCATCTACCGAGCTTTGGCGTATCATCGAGGAGGGCTATTCACCACGAGACCCAAAGAGCTTGACAAGAAGAGAAGTGGTGGATGACCAACTCAACGCCACCGCCATCAAAATGATTCACATGGCCATCACGCCCAAGGACCGTGCTCATATCCGCTCGCTCAAGACCGCCAAGGAAGCATGGGATAAACTTGAGAAGCTCTTCCTCGGAAATGCAAGCATCCAAAGCTCTCATTTTGATGAAGTGAACAATATGTCCGACAACTTTGTCATGATTGAAGGAGAGTCCCCCGAAGAAATGTATCGGGGCCTCATCGCTCTTGCCGTGCAAATGCAAGATCTTGGAGCAACGTTTGTGGATGATCATTGGATCAAGCACAAGTTCTACAACGCTCTCCTCCCTTATGAGGAAGTGAAGTTGACGGCCATCCGCCAAAATGCCTCCTTCCGTGCTATGACATCCGATGAAGTTCTTAGCGAAGTCATCGCTTTGGACATCTCCAAGAAGAATGCAGAGGATCTTGTTGCTCGCGCCCACAACTCCCGCAAGCTCAACCTTGCATTGAAGATGAGGGTACATGAGGCTAGTGAAAGCGATGGGGATCCCGTTGAGTGGGGACCGGATGATCTCAAGATCAATTATCATGAGCACATGGCTCTCGCCGCCAAGAAATTTTGGGATGGAAACAAGTCCCGAAGCACAAGACCAAGAAGATCACGTGATTCTCCAAGAAGTTTCTCCAAGAGCCCAAGGGAGGGGCAAAAGGGAAGAACATGCTACAATTGTGGCGACAAGAATCATTTTGTCGCGGATTGTATGTTTGAGAGAAGAGAAGATCATGGTGGAAGGCTTATCCGCAAGGAAAAGTTCAAGTCACTCTCCAAAGGATTCTCCAAGTTCTCCCCCAAGTCCGATGACGACAAGGTATCCTACACCAAGAAGCCTATAGCCTTCATCATTCGAGAAGAGTACTCCTCCGATGAGGATGAAGAACGTGGGGACAAGAGCTCCAACAAGGAAGGAGAGGGAGTGGCCGCCATCGCCATTACCACTCCCTCTATCTCCCTCTTTGACTCTCCCAACGAGAACCTCGTCACCAACAATGCTCGTTGCCTTATGGCAAAGGTATCCACGGAGGTAAAATCCCCCTCCAAACCATCATCCTCGACTAATGCCTTATATATTGATGATGCCACTAGTCTCACCGTTAAACGTGAGATTATGGGTTTGGATTCTTTTCTCACTAACATGCAAGGGGATACCAAGACTCATGTTGGGGCTCTCTTGAGTCAACTAGGTGCGGCACAAGACCTTATAGAGGAGAAGGAGAGGTTGGAAAGGGAAGCGGCAAATGAGATTGCCTCTCTCAAAGAAGAGCTTGAAGATGAACGAAATCTGCGCATGTCTCTTGAAGCTAGTGTCATCTTCCTTGAAGACTCCAACAAGGCTATTGTTGCTCGACTCACCAAGGATCGAGACCATGCTCTTGATTTGATTGGTGAGCTCAAAAAGAAGATGCTCTCTCTTGAGGAAGCCAACAAAGAGAAAGATGATGAAGACCCCAATTCTTGCCATGACGAGCTTGTTGATCAAGTTGCTTCCTTGAGGAAGCACAATGCTCTTCTCTTGGAGGTCAATGCTCTTCAAGAAGAAGCCTTGGATGAATATTACCGCTTGTGCAAAGAGAAGACCTCATGTTGCAACCATGAAGAAGAAATTGCCGCTCTTGAGACCACCAAGGCCAAGCTATTGAGTTTGAGTAGCAAGCAAGAAGAGTCTTTGGTGGAATCTCTCCGCATGAGCAAGGAGAAGGACACTTGTTGTGATCATGAGGAAGAAATAGCCGCCTTGAAGAGAAGGGAAGCCAAGCTCATGGAGGTCAATACCATGCAAGAGGAAGCATTGAAGGAGTATTTTCCTTTGAGCAAGGACCGTGCGTGTTGCATTCAGGAAAGTGACATTGCCAAGTTGGAGAGTGACAAGTGTATTCTCATGAAGATGAACTCTCTCCAAGAAGAAACTTTGATGGAACATTTCCGGGTGAACAAGGAAAAGGAAGTACAAGTGTTTGATATTTGTCATCCACACCCGGAACATGAAGATGAAGTCAATCGTTTGAAGGCCAAAATTGATAGACTTCAAGTTCAAACCAAGTACTTGGAAGGAGTCATTGGAGCCAAAGATGGAGCCGAAGAGGGCTCTTGCAATGAAGGAGGAGTGGCCACCAAGCCAAAGAGGAAGAGGAATAAGAGGACCAAGAAGAAGAAGAACAAGGAGAACATGGAGATCAACCTTGAGGAGAGTGATGCTAGCTCAAGAAAGGATGGAGTACCCAACTCCGCCTCGACGGGTTTTGCCGGCTCTAACAACCCTTCTCATGTTCTTTTTGTTGATTACTATGGACATATTCGTGCTCGCTTTATTGGTCCTCAAGAGGACAATGTTGATTGGACTATTTGGGTTCCCAAACCCCTTGTTACTAACATGCTAGGACCCATTGAAAAATGGGTACCTAAATCCAAGACTTGATTCCTTGTAGGACTATGCTTCCGGTGGCGCTAAGTGGGTGGTTGATAGTGGAGCCAAAAGTCATATGACCGGAAGCAAGAATATTTTTGTCGACCTCGAGCCTTCTCACTCTACCGTATCATATGGCGACAACACGTGCTCTAAGGTATTGGGTCTTGGCAAGGTGGTGGTAACACCCGACATCTCACTTGTGAATGTCCTCCTTGTCGAGACCCTTGGTTACAATTTACTCTCCGTTCATCAAATTGCTCGTATGGGTCTATGCACATTCTTTGATGAACATATGGTGGTCCTCTTGTGGATCAAGACACTCAATGTAGCTTTTGTTGGATATGTAGAGAACGGATTGTATGTTGTCGATTTCTCCGGAAAGACAACATCTTCCGCTCTTTGCCTATTCGCCAAAGGTGACAAGGGTTGGTTATGGCATCGCCGACTAGCCCATGTCAACATGAGGACTTTGCAAAGTCTCCACAAGGGTGGCCACATTCTCGAACTAAAAGAAGTTGTCTCTTTTTGCAAAGATCGTGTTTGTAGGGCTTGCGTACAAGGAAAAATGCATGGAGCTCCTCACAAGGCCAAGACTATTTTCTCTACCACAAGATGCTTGGAGCTCCTACATGTTGATCTCTTCGGTCCACCGTCTCATGAAAGTCTTGGAGGAAAGAAGTATTGCCTCGTCATTGTTGATGACTATTCACGCTATTGTTGGGTATTCTTCTTCAAGTACAAGAGTGAGACTCAACGGACCATGATGGAGTTTGCCAATCAAGTTCAACGCAAGTACGACAACAAGATCCTCACAATAAGGAGCGACAATGGAACGGAGTTCAAGAACTACACCTTGGACGACTTCCTCGGCGAAGAAGGAATCCAACACCAATACTCCACGACATATACTCCCCAACAAAATGGGGTCGCCGAAAGGAAGAATCGAACCTTGATCAAAGCCGCTCGAACCATGATGATGGAATACAAGTCTAACTACAATTTTTGGGCGGAAGCTATCTCTACCGCATGCCACGCTACTAATCGTCTCTACTTTCGCAAAGGTATTGAGAAGACACCATATGAGATCCTCACCGGCAACAAGCCAAATGTGTCATACTTCAAGGTCTTCGGATGCAAATGCTATGTGCTTGTCAAAGACACACGCCTATCTAAGTTTGATTCAAGAGCTCAAGAAGGATATTTCGTTGGCTATGCTATGGATTCTCACGCCTATAGAGTCTTCAACAAGTCAAATGGGCGGGTTGTAGAATCTTGTGACGTGACATTCGATGAAGATGATAGGTCTTTGGAGGAGCGAAGTGCTTCTTGTGAGAAAGGAGATGCAATTCCCCCGGATGCCATAGGAAGGATGGGTGTTGGCATTCGCCGACCTCAAGAGCTACCTTCTATGAGTACCGGGGAAGGACCAAGTTCCACCCAAGTGGAGCCATCTACACCACAAGGCCAAGCTTCTTCCGTTGATCTTACAAATGCAAGCCAACCTCTACCACAACCTCAAGTTCAACCTCAACATCTACCACAACAATCAAGTACAAGCTCACCTCAACAAGCTCAAGAACAACATCTACCGCAAGTTCAAGAACAACATTCACCACAAGCTCATCTACAACAACAACCGACATCAAGTGACCAAGGCCAAGCTTCAAGTTCTTCTCCGAATGTCCCGGGGATGATCTTTATGGATAATACCATTCCTAGTACCCCCGAGTCATCCGGATCTCATGATGATGATGCCCACTTCAACAACAATGAAGGTCAAGGCGAGGACCTAAACCGTGATGAAAGCCAAGAGGACCCACAAGAATCTTCTCCTCTAGCCGTTACTCGTCGTGAAGATCCTATTGCAAGACACTTGCGCCTCAAGTCCCATTCTTTGAGTAATGTCATTGGTGATCTAAAGAGCAAAGTAACCACCCGGAGGCAACTAACAAACTTTTGTGAGCACCACGCCTTTGTCTCTATGGTGGAACCACTCAAAGTTAATGATGCTCTTGAAGATCTCGATTGGTTGAATGCAATGCAGGAAGAACTCAACAACTTCAAGAGGAATGATGTGTGGACTCTCATGAAGCGACCCGATCATTGCCGCAATGTTATCGGCACCAAATGGGTCTTCAAGAACAAGCAAGATGAACATGGCATGGTCATCCGCAACAAAGCAAGATTGGTGGCACAAGGCTATTCTCAAGTTGAAGGCGTGGACTTTGGTGAAACCTTTGCACCCGTTGCAAGGCTTGAGTCCATCCGTATCCTTTTGGCCTTTTCCTCTCATCATGGCTTCAAGTTGCAACAAATGGATGTTAAGAGTGCTTTTCTTAATGGTCCTCTACATGGGGAGGTGTATGTGAAGCAACCCCCGGGATTTGGGGACTCCCATTTCCCGGACCATGTCTTCAAGCTCAAAAAGGCCCTATATGGACTCAAGCAAGCTCCTAGAGCTTGGTATGAGCATCTAAAGGAGTTGCTTGAAGATCGTGGTTTCGAAGTGGGGAAAATCGATCCCACTCTTTTTACTAAGAAAGTCAATGGGGAGCTTTTCATATGCCAACTCTATGTCGATGACATCATATTTGGCTCGACTAACACAAAATTCAATGATGAGTTTGCTATGTTGATGACAAATAGGTTTGAGATGCCAATGATGGGTGAACTCAAGTACTTCCTCGGGTTTGAGATCAAGCAAATGGGACAAGGCACCTTCAGCAATCAAGCAAAGTATCTCCAAGACATGCTCAAGCGCTTCGACATGAAGGACGCCAAGGGGATTGGAACTCCAATGCATCTCAAGTGTCAACTCTCTCTTGACGAGACCGGCAAGGCGGTGGATCCCAAGCTCTACCGTTCGATGATAGGTTCGCTTCTTTACCTGTGTGCCTCTCGCCCGGATATAATGTTAAGCGTTGGTATGTGTGCACGGTTTCAAGCAAGCCCGAAGGAAAGCCACGTTGTGGTGGTCAAAAGGATCTTTCGATATTTAGTTGATACCCCACACTTCGGACTATGGTACCCAAGGGACACGGACTTTGCTTTGGTTGGCTTCACCGACTCCGATTGGGCGGGCGACAAGGTTGATAGGAAGTCTACATCCGGAGCTTGTCACTTTCTTGGAAGATCCTTGGTGTGTTGGTCCTCGAAGAAGCAAAATTGTGTCTCCGTCTCCACCGCGGAAGCCGAGTATATTGCCGAGGTGAGTAGTTGTGCTCAAATCTTGTGGATGAGGCAAACCTTGCGGGATTATGGACTCGAGTATAGCAAGGTGCCTCTTTTGTGTGACAATGAGAGTGCAATCAAGATCGCCTACAATCCGGTTCTTCATGGCAAGACGAAGCACATTGAGATAAGGAACCACTTCATCCGGGATCACATTGCTCGCGGAGATATTGTACTATCCTACATTGGCACCAAGGAGCAATTGGCGGACATCTTCACAAACCCCTTGGATGAGAAGTGTTTCATTGAGTTGAGGCATGAGCTAAATATCATTGATCCATCGAACTTTGCTTGACCGTCGTGCGCACATACCACTCCTAACCTTTATATCTAGTTGAAAGGCACGCATGAAAATAGGGGAGTGCGGAATCTATTGAGCTATCCCTCCCCCCATAATGCATAAAGAAATCCAAAACATATGTTATTCGTCAATTGAGTGACTTATGAGCTTCATGTTGAGTTGTAGTCCGTGAGTCCTAGATACATCTACGCGACCTCACACTACTACACTCTTACACGGTGGCTTCGGCCACCAACCTCCTCTTTGAGGGGTTTTTCGGTTCTTTGTGTTTCTTTGTGACTTTTTTTGTCCTTCTTCTTCTTTCTTTTTCTTCGTGTTTTTGGAGAACCTCATTCAAGCTTGTTTTCCTTTTTGGTTTTTGCAAGCTTGGGTGTATGTTCTTTTTCTCCATCCTTCTAGTTTCTTTACCCTCCTTTTTGGTGTTCCGATGCCAAAGGGGGAGAAGTTCCTATGTGGATGGGGACCTTTGTTGTTTGTAGCCCTTTGGTTCTAGTTGCTTATCTTTTTGTGTGGCTACATCAACAATCCTTTGGAGGCATCTTATGGTGAGTTTGGGTATTCTCAAGGCTATGGTATGATAACTTCACCCAAATCTCCTTGCATGATCTTATGTTGCCTCCATATTGTGCATATGCTATTTGAACATGTCATTTATCCATGTTGCATATGTGCTTGGTTTGTAGAAACTAGGGGGATTGATGTCTCTAGAACATGTGTATTTGTATTCAAATACATATTCATGATATGCACATGTGTAGGGGGAGATCCATCGAGTTTTTGCAAATCTAAGTATCTCATCATAATATCATATGTTATTGTAAAGTCTTGTGTTGTCATCAAACACCAAAAAGGGGGAGATTGTAAGAGCAAAGTTTAAACCCCAAGTTTTGTGTGTTTGATGACAACACTTGAGTAATTTCACCGTGTGCCATGAGTAGCATTGTTAGATTTGCAAGTGCACGGTGACCTCGCTGGACACGTCAAGATCGGAAGACTGAAGCGTAGTTGATAGGTTTTCTGGTTTTGTGTGTGTATCGCGAGGTGACATGGCTGGAGAGAAAAAGGGGAGACAACCTGTTTTAGCCAGGCCGATACTACCGGTACCTGTAGCGGTAGTACCGCTACCTCTATAGGTACCGCCCCACGGTACCGCTCTGAGGATTGCACACGAGATTGTCCCACGGAACAAGTTACGGTACCTTTACGGTACCTTGAGCGGTAGTACCGCTTGCAAGCGGTAGTACCGCCCACGGTACTGCTCAAGTACCGTAACTAGTTACGGCAGTACCGCTCTGGTACCGCTCCGGTACCGCTTCGAGTCTAGTAAGGTTTGGACCCTGTTGCGGTACCTCGAGCGGTACCGCGAGCGGTAGTACCGCTCTGCGTCCATGTGGACCAGATCTGGGGGATTTTGAACTCAGAGCGGTAGTACCGCTTAGGCAAAAACTGGACATAACGGTTGGATTTGGCGGAGCCTATTTAAGGGCTCCTTCTTCCCCAACACGATTTTATCTCTCCTCTCTCTCTCCTTCATTGTTGCTGAGCTTAATCCTTGAGGATCTCCCCAACCATCCAACCAATCTTGCCCAAATTTTGAGGAGTGGTGGAGGAGACCCCGATCTATAGTTCTACCAAGAGAGATTTCACCAATACATGCTATTCCTTAGTGGACCTTGGTGTTAGGGTTCCTATTGTGGGACGTTGGAAGAAGTGCATCCATGGAGGCTAGCTTGGTGTTGTACTAGCTCCATGGGTTGTTGGGAGCCTCCTTGTGGTGTGGAGCTCGCCCCAACCTTGTGAAGGAATCACCGCCTCGACCGGTGCCTTAGTGGAGAAGGGGGAGCACCTTCGTGGAGCTCTCTCGAGGAAGAAGGTGAGGCCTTCCTTCGTGGTGTGGCCGCCTAGTCTCTTGTGTGAGACTAGCACCTCCTCAACGCAGACGTACTTCTTATTGTGGAAGGAACTGCGGGAAACAAACCTCGCCTCGTCTCCGCGCCCCCGGTTGTCCCGCTCCTTACTCTTACTATCTTGTTGATTCCTTTGCTTGTTGCACTTGTCCTAGGATCATTGTAGGATCACCACTATCGCTAAAGTTATCACCTTTACCTTCCGTTGCACTAAAAATTGAAAAAGACTAAAACTTGCCGTAGCGCCATTCACCCCCCCTCTTGTTCGCTACGATCCATTCACCATGCTTTCTGAATCATATCACTTGAGAGGGCCCAAAGAATATCTCTCCAATTGGAGCGGTAAAATCCCATCTTGGTTATCCATGTCACGCAGTTTGCTTCTTATCCAGCCCGAACCCTGTCTTTATAATTGTCCTGTTACGGAACAACGTTTGACAGAGTCTAAGTCAATTCATCCACAACTCGGATCATGCGACAAACTCAGGTCTAAGGATTACACTGATTGAGACATACAAATGATGACTTGTTTGTTGTATCTCAGTGTGGGTCTGTCCGACTCATGCTAAACTCTTTAGCTGAATCCGTGTAAGTCGGAATAGCATCACCATTCCCATGACAAGTGGAACCGAGTCATCAGCCGACATACACATTAGTCTAAGTTGTGTGTCCATCACAACTTCGATGACTAAGAATAATATAGTATGAACAACATGAATACTCAGTTCCACAATCGAATCACATATTTAATGATGCATATCAGATGTTCATACAAAGAAAATATAGTAACCTTATGAATACATTGAGAATTACATCACACATGATTGCCTCTAGGGCATATTCCCAACAAGCGGGTTGAAGGGAGTGACATAGGCATCCCAAATGGGCCTGCCTAATATAGTACCCGGGGTTTATTGAAGGCCCACTACCCGAAGAATAAGAAGACTCGACAGCCCAAGATGTATTTAAGGAAAAGATAGAGTTGTAATAGGAAGTGTTATTTGTAAATGCGGCGGGATGAGTTAGAAACCGTCCCGGACTCGTAATCCTTGTATAGCACGAATCCCTCGGCTCCACCTATATAAAGGGGGGTCGAGGGACGAGAAGATCATCGAATCATTGTCCGCAAACCCTAGTTTTCATATTCGTCGAGTACTTTTCGGCTGAAACCTTCGAGATCTACTTGCCCTCTACTTCTAACTAAACCCTAGCCTATAATCCATAGGCATTGACAAGTTAATCCCTTGTCAATTGGCGCCGTCTCGTGGGGATTAGAGGCGTAAGGATCTGATCTCGATGGCACGTTCAAGATCTTCGACATCGTCAACCGGGAGCAACACTATGGATCGAGGTAAACGAGATCGCTACTGGTCCTGTTGATTTTGTTCCTCACCCACCCTCCCGTTTGGATGCATATGCGTATCTGGCGGAGCCCTTGGAGATGACGTTCGGAAGGTTCCACTTTCGCGTCAAGAAAGAAGGATCGTATCGTGTAGAAATTCCGATTTCGTCGGGATCGTCGGCGGTCGATTCTGAATTTTCAAGCTACGCATCATCAACTGAGTCAGAAGAAGAAACTTCGGCAACACGCTACGTCAGCACCAGAGCAAGAGAGAAACTCGCCAAGATCTTCGACAACGCATCGTCCGGGTCATCTGCGGACTCATATATAAGCGATGGCTCAAGCGATGTCGACGAGCTACGACTTCGTCGACAAATCTCTCACGATGGGCAAGGTCTTCATCAATCTCAACAATGATGTCACCGAACCCAACATAGATCCGAGTACAAAATATCATCGGATTTATGCTATCGAAGATCAAGAGGAAACATCGGAGGCTTTCGATCAATTGGGAAATCCTTTTGTCGATCCCTCGGATCTAAGGAGAGGTATGGGCACTAAATATGTCGGGCCCACACCACGCGTCGAGTCCAACTTCCACGAGCAGCCCGGGATAGAGCGGCAAAAGCCATAGATGGTTCGGAACCAATGACGACAACAGCTACAGCTCAAGAACCGCAAGCTTATCAATATATGCTCGCACGAGCTGCCCGAGAAATAGAAAAACAGACAGCTGAGCTGAACAGGAGAAAGGATGCAGCCTCGCATCCGAGCGGAGAAGGGCGGATCTAAGTGGACAATCTAGAGTTTCGGGTGATAGCCACGGGGAGGCTCGGAACGAGAGGAAGATCAAGGCTACAACACATACCCGAAGCGGACGAGAGAGTACTTGGTTCAAAACCTCGACATGTCCTTTATGTCGATAGATACAAGAGGAAATATTATCCCTAGGACACCGGTAAGCTGGGTATATGGCGACACAAGCTTACATCCTCGCATCCAAGCCACCCCGAGGAGATCCAAGGGAAACATTATACAACATGGCATTGGCGGGAGTTGGAGCTATGGGGACGGCGTTCGTAGCAACGCCTCCCGAAGGAGCGAGCAAGGCAAAATAGTCCACGACCTGCGGCAGTAACGGCGGCAGCTCCGGAAGGACCAAGTGGAGCAAGAGACACGAGGAGTACAAGCAAGGGTCGACAGAGCAAGGCAAAGCGAGAAGAGATCATCGGCGGTCCCGGAGCTTAATGACGAGGATATGTGTGGTCTACCTTGTTTCACGAGAAGAGTCCGAAAAACTCGAGTCCCCTCGGGATTCAAGTTACCCGATCACTTCAAAAAGTTCGACGGCCTGCAAGACCCGGAGGACCGAGCTAATCGATTACCTCGAGACGGTAAAGCTAACCGGAGGAACTAGAGCAACAGCCATGCAAAGTATTCGGGTGCACCTAAGTGGAGCCGCACGATCTTGGATCAAAAAACTTCCGCCGGGATCCATCGACAACTGGGAAAGTTTCGAGGACGTTTTCGTCAAAAACTTCGGATCCACATGCAAAAAGCCCGCATCGTTGGAAGAGCTGAGGGCGTGTCGACAAAAGCCAGATGAGTCAATGAGAAAATACATCCAAAGGTGGAACATCATAAAAAACTCGGCAGAAAATATATCTGACGAGAGAGCAATAGATGCGTTTGTCGCAGGAATCGAGCGCGGAGATTTTGTCGAGGACTTGGGAAGGACCAATCCAAAAACGAGTATCCGCGTTGATGGAGATAGCAAATAGATGGGCGGACGGAGAAGACGCTGTCCACAATAAACGACACGAGTCGCCGGAGGAGGACCGTAGTCGAAATTATCGAACGAGGCGACGATTTCCTCGGCGGTATCCGAATTACGACGCCCCGGGGCAAATTTCGGCGGGATTTCGGTCAAATACGAGGAGCAAGCAACAGAGATGATTATCGGAGAAGCAATGAGCAGCGAGGCGATAATAGGGACGACTCCCGTAACAGGCAAAATAGTGGGCCAAGGTTTCCACGACCTTTTATGTCTCCCGAAGAAATGCTCGAACGGACCGTGCCAGATGCATTTTTTCCTCGATAGCAATGGGAAAAGACAGTCAGGACACTGCCGAGAAAGATTGTCGAAATTTCCAAGCAATGTTCGGATGTGCGGAAAACGCTCACGCACGAGCAGCACGAGAGAAACCCTCGGGAGCCTAGGAGCGAAATTCATCTACCGCCACCTCCCGCGATTACGTGAAGGCAATCAACACCAGCTCAGAATAGCGGCAGCACCGAGCACCACCACCCTATGTTGATCCTAACTCCAACGGAGCGAGTGTCGATGATTCGGAAGGGAAGGCCATCCAATAGAGCTCAAAAAGTAATCTCGCGACAGGTGTTCATGGCGGAGAAAATGCCTCCACCAACGAGTTGAGTACCTCAATTGGTCGGGACAAGACATCGGCTTCACCATAGCGGACCACCCGCGAGCAAGTTCCTCGACCGGGGCGGTCGAGCACTCATTACGCCGGCGAGTTATCGCAGGATTTGACGTTTCTCGAGTATTCATAGATGGTGGCAGCAGCTTAAACCTCATGTATGCGGATACATTGAGGAAGATGAACATATCCTTAGCAAACCCGAAGCCAACGGACACAAGGTTCCACGGCATCACACCGAGAGAAACCAAGTTACCCATTGGGGAAGATCAACCTCGACGTTCGGTTTGGAACCCGAGAAAATTATAGAATCGAGAAGGCTGGAGTTTGAAGTCGTGGATTTCCCATCGCAGTACCACGCTTTGTTGGGACGACCGAGCATACGCTAGATTTATGGCGGTACCACACTATACATACCTGTTATGGAGATTGCCTGGACCCAAGGGACCAATCACGGTCAAAGGGAGTTTTGCTTTAGGCTGATAAGTGCGACAAGGATTTCCATCGATTGTCGAAACCTTCGGGATGCAAGCGGAATACTTGGCGTCGAAGAGCATGACCGATTACAACGTATCGCCGGACGTCGGAAGGCCAAACAAGGAATCAACTTTCAACACGAGAGAAAAATTCTAAGGAGGTGCGGATTCACCCGACGGATCCAAAAAGACGACATCCATTGCAAACAACATGGATATCGCATAGGAAAGCGCGCTCGTCGAGTTCCTCCGTGAGAACTGGAAAATCTTCGCATGGTGTCCAGGTGACATGCCGGGAGTACCCGGGGAACTTGCCGAGCACCACCTAAATTTGGATCCAACGACGAAACCAATCGAGACAACCTTTGCGGCGCTTTCGGAACCAAACCGCAAATCCATGCTATCGAGAAATAAATCGACTAGAGGAAGCTGGTTTTATCGGAGAGATATCTACGGAAGCCACATGGGTAGCTAACCCGGTGATGGTGCCAAAGAAAAACACGACGAGTCCTTCGCATGTGCGTCGACTTCACGTGTCTCAACAAACATTGCCCTAAGGATCACTTTCCCTCCCAAGGATCGATCAAATTATCGACTCCACGGCAGGTTGTGAACGTCTTTCCTTTTTGGATGCATACTCGGTTATAACCAGATCGGACTAAAAGAAGATGATGAAGCCAAGACGAGCGTTTATTACACCTTACGGCGTGTTTTGCTACAAGACAATGCCCTTCGGTCTAAAAAATGCGGGAGCAACATATCAGAGGATGATGCAGAAGTGTTTAGCAACACAGATTGGGAAAAACGTGCAAGTATACATCGATGATGTCGTCATAACGTCAAAAAAGGGGGCAACGCTGATCGAGGATCTCAAAGAAACTTTTGACAACCTCGACAAATTCTGCCTCAAGCTGAACCCGACGAAGTGTTCTTTTGGGGTCCCGGCGGGAGAACTTCGGGATTTCTAGTTTCAGCAAGAGGGATTGAAGCAAATCCCGACAAAATACAAGCCATAGTAACAATGAGGAAGCCAACGAAGTTGAAAGAAATACGACGACTAGCTGGGCGAGTCGCGGCTACGAGCGGATTCGTCGCCGAGGTTAGGAGAAAAAGCACTACCATTTTATGCGTCGATAAAGCAAGGAGATAAATTCCGGTGGAACGAAGAAGGCCGATCGAGCTTTCGAAGATCTAAAGCGAAAAATATCGACACCACCAATCTTAGTGGCTCCTAAGGAAAAGGAACCTCTCCTCGCCGTATATTGCAGCCACGCCCCAAGTGGTTAGCACGGTGTTAGTTGTCGAAAGAGAAGAAGAAGGGAAAATCCATGGAGTGCGGCGACCGGTATACTTCGTGAGCGAAGTCTTGTCGCCCTCGAAACAGAGGTACCCTCGGTACCAAAAGCTAGCATATGGAGTGTTCACGACGGACACGAAAATTGCGCCACTATTTTTCGGCACACCCGATCATAGTGGTCAATGAAGCTCCTTTGTCAAATATACCTGAACAACCCGGAAGCTACGGGTCGTGTCTCCCTTTGGGGAATAGAACTTTCCCCTCGGGACATCACGTATGAAAAAGAAAAGCAATAAAGTCGCAAATACTACCGGACTTCATCGCGAGTGGATGGAGTTGCAAAATACGGGACCCCAGATTTATCGAGAACCTGGACCATGAACTTCGATGGGTCCAAGAGGCTAGAAGGGGCTGGCGCGAGGAGTAGTACTCATATCACCCGAAGGCGACAAGTTGAAGTACATCCTTCGTATGACGTTCCCCAACGCATCTAACAATGAAGCGGAATATGAGGCTCTCATACACGGGATGAAGATGGCGAAAGCACTGCGGAGCAACTCGACTAAAAATCTTTGGCGACTCACGGTTGGTAGCTCGGCAAGTTATGAACCAATGTGACGCAGATCAATGATAGCATGATGGCATACAAGGAGGTGTACAATGAGCTCGAGAAATTGTTCGATGGATGCGAAGTAAAACATATTAGCAGATTGAGCAACGACGAAGCCGACGTTCTTGCAAACATCGGGTCGCGGTGCCTTGCAGGTCCCACCAGGTGTATTTTGGGAGGAGATAACAGAGAGATCCACTGAGACGACAAAATCAAAAAAGAAGGAGAAGAAACCCTCGAGGGCTATCAAGGAGAAGCAAGAGGAAGAAGAAGAAGAGCAAGACCTGGTCCTAGTAATACAGATACCATGGATGCAGCCATACATATCATATATCCTCAGGAAAGAAATACCGGATGATCCGGTTGAGGCAAGGCGAGTAATCCGACGCTCCAAAGCTTTCACGGTGGTTAAGGGAGAATTATATAAGCGAAGTATTTCGGGCGTCTTGCAAAGGTGCGTTACACCCGAAGAAGGAAGAATAATTCTAAAGGACGTACATGAAGGAATATGTGGCCACCACGCAAGTAGTCGAGCTATCGCAGCCAAGGTTTTTCGGGCAGGATTCTGCTGGTTGACGGCAATAGAGGACGCTAAGGACATAGTACGAACTTGCGACGCGTGTCAAAGGTTTGCCGCAAAACCTCACTCTCCGGCGAGCGAGCTAGCACCAATACCTTTGTCATGGCCCTTTGCACAATGGGGACTCGACATGGTTGGCAAGTTACACAAATCGTCGCCGGGAGGAAAGGAATACATGCTAGTAGTCGTCGACAAATTCACAAAGTGGATAGAAGCGAAGCCGATAAATTCACCGGACGGAGCATCTGCAGTAAAATTCATAAAAGACCTCGTCTTCGAGGTTTGGAGTGCCCCACGAGCATCGTCACGGACAACGGCGGCAACTTCACGTCCAATGAATTCAAAGACTATTGCGAAGAGGTGGGTATCAAGCTGAACTTTGCATCGGTTGCACATCCTCAAACCAATGGGCAAGTCGAGAAAGCCAATGGCATCATCTGCAATGGCATCAAGAAGCGCTTGTTAGGACCACTAGAAAAAGCTCGACATACCGGCTCGAAGAACTACCAAGTGTGTTGTGGAGCATCCGAACAACTCCAAATACGGCGACACGGGAAACTCCGTTTTTCCGGTACATGGAGCGAGAAGACGGTACTACCAATCGAGATAGAGCACAACTCTCCACGTGTCGCGGAGTATGACGAAGAAACGTCGAGAAAAGCATTAGAAGATGATGTGGACGCACTTGATGAAGCTCGAGATGAAGTATTGTCTCGAGTAACCAAATATCAACGAGGACTTGAAGAATTACCACGGTCGACGTTTGCGGCCAAGATCTTTTCGAGTGGGCGACCTAGTTCTTCGGCTCACGCAAAAAAGTCATGAAAAACTCGAGTCACCGTGGCTCGGCCCTTACATCGTCACGGAAGTAATCGGAGGAGGAGCATACGGGATAAAGGACAAGAAGACGAGGGGTGGAGGAGCCAAACCCCTGGAACGTGGCGCAACTCGGGCGGTTCTACGCCTAGAGTCGAAATATAGTCCTTGTAAAACTTCAATGTACTGAAACGCCCGCGAGTTTTCGGACGCACTCTTTTCCTTTTTCGGGGCACCGAGTGGGGCCGGAGAAGGTTTTTAATGAGGCGGGCTCGCGGTGCTTGCAATATAATAAAGATAGTGGCTATATCACCTTTTTCTTTGTCAACGCGACCAAAGTCATCGCTCAGACGAATTTCAATATAGTTCATCAACAAAAGAAGAAAAAAATCTTGCCTTGGTATTCAAATACCTCGTGAGTCAATAACAATACAAAATAGTACTCCGTAAAAGCTCGGGGGCTCATATTTGCCTTCAATATATAAATGCCTTGGTCCACAACCTCGCAAGTATACAAATATAGTAAAAAGTCACCGAAACACTCGGGGGCTAGGCAAACATAGAAATATAATGGTTGCTTTACAATATAGTCATGGACTACAAAGAAGAAATTTCTACAAGAAGCAAATAACTAGTCTTGATTCGGTATGTCATCAAGAGTAACTGTCTGTTCTCTTCGGGAGCGGCACCAAGAAAGTCGGCATAATGGCCATCGGCAAAAAGTCGGCATCCATCCGAAGAAGGTCCTCAATCATTTCTTCGGCTATAGGTGTAACCTTCGTGATAATCCTATCAACACCAACTCTCCGGCATTTTACCTTTTGATGAACCCTCTCGACAACTTGGGCAAGGTCAAGCTTTGAGTGACGGATCCGGAGCATGATAAGAGCAAATGCGGCACCGGCTACCGGTTGTGCTTTGACAAAATCGTGGATACCTGCGAGCATCCTTGAACCTTTCCATCAATTCGGGAAGAGTTTTTGGTGGGACATTCGAGGAAACATGGAGTTGTAAACCATAGATAAGGTTTTGGTACGAAGTGAAGGAAATCACGGGTTTGAGAGGTACGATCCTGAAATACAGTAATTTGGCGGGTCCTCTCCGGAGTGGCCCAAAACAAAGAACCATGGTCCAAGGAAAGATTGACAAGGAGGTTTGTCCTAGTGTTTACCCTCTCTTCCTCGGCAGCAGCATCAATAAACACACCTATCAACACAACGAAGGGACAACCTTTAGGAGACAATAGCATGAAGATGAAAGATATCACAAGACGAGACAAACATACCCGACATATCCGCACTGGCCTCATTCATTAACTCGAGCATGAAATTTTCTCGAGTGACCGCTTTTCGGCTTCGAAACTGACAATCTCCTTAGCGACCACGGCCTCGCGGAGCTTGCTTGAAGGGCAACTTTTCGGCTTCGGATGATTTACGAGGCTGCTCCATCATCGCAAGTGTTTGCTTTTCGCATATCGAAGTTGTTGTCGAAGATCATTCAATTCTTGCGACAAGGTATCATCGACAGGTGCGGTATCGTACGAGTTCTCTCCGCGTGGGAAGAAGGCGAAGCATTGGAAGGAGTAGGAATTGGAGTATAGTTATCAAATATCAACTGAAATTTAAAACGGAACAACATTAAAAAACGAGGCAAAGATAGAGTTCTTCATTAATCTCTCGAGAATAATTACAAGGGCACTACGGTGGAGCTAGGGAAATACGTGTCGCCAAAAGACTACTTTGGCGACAAGAGCAAAAGAAGCAAAAGAAAAACGAGAGGCATGCAACTAGACCTCCGGCCTTGACGAACTAGGAGTCGACGTTGGCTGGATCCCGAGATACGCCAAGATTTTCTTCGTATTGGGCTTGGCCGCCTTCATCAGTGACTTCCACCTCGGCTGTTCTATCAGATCGGTGTCGCCAACCTTCGTCCAGTCGAGAGTCTGCTGCCTGTCGACAACCGAGCAACGAGTATTTTCAACGGCTACCTTCATGTTCTCATGGCGCGGCTTCAGCCCAAGATCTTCGATGTATTGAACATCTTGGCGAGGTCAAGGAAAGTCGAAGGTTCCTCTTTCTTCGGGAAGAAGTAGGGGAACAACGCCGACAAAGCCCCACGGCATTGGCCACGCCTTCACGAATTTCGCGTCCATGGGACTCTAGAAGAGAAAGTGCGTCAAGAAGAGGGTCATTGACGGGCTTTTCCGGGTCAAAATCTTGGTTGGTTTGGGCTGCCACACAAGAAAGAACATTAGTCAAAAACCAAGAAACAAGAAGTACAAACAAAATAGAAGGGACAAGTGATATTACTCGGTGTACGTCGACTTTGCGAATTCGGACGCTTGATGATCCCTTGTTCTCGTGCAACACCGTGCAGATTTTTGCTCGTGCAAGGCGGATTCGGCATCTTTGAGCCTTTGCTGCAATTCTTCGACACTAGCAGCCTTTGCTTTGGCATCATCGGCTTCAGCTCGGCTTCGCTAGCAGCAAGCTCAGCTTTCTTGCGAGCCGTTTCACTTTTCTCAAGATTCGAGAAAGTATCTCGGCACGTTGGTTAGCTTCCGCAAGTTTTTCTGTTGAGAAAGGAAAAGGAAGAGAAGAAAGATCAAAAATAGCGACAAGCGACAGCGAGTAAAAAACCAAGGAAAAACGAGCAAGTATAAAAGTCGTCACCTTCGGCTCGCTGGCATACTCGCGGTACCCAATAAATTGGGACCCAATGCGGATAAGATCCTTGATCATAGGCTGTCAAAGAAGAAGGAAAGAAGGGGAAAAATTTCGGCATTACACAAAGTAAAGGTCCACAAAAGCAAAATAGAGGAAATATAGATCTCGATAAACTTACATCATCCAAGAGCTGCGAGGAAGAACTGCCCAATTGAGGAGGAGGCTCAACGATCATTTCAACCCTTGCCCTTTTTGGCGAAGGGACAAGGGGGCTCGATGGTGGAGTAGTAGTGACGACGTTTTGTTGGGGAGGCGATATTTCATCTCCTTCAACTAACGTGTCTGAAACAAGCACAGTACATGACGTGCTGGTCCGAGGAGCTACGTCAGTAACTGGTACTTCTTCCTCATCACTAGTAAAAAAAAATCGACAGTACAAAAAGCAAGACAGAGTTAAATCTTTCGAGTACATCAAAAAGAGGAGGAGAGATAAAATTGACTTACGAGCTGATGAGGGACTCAAAATAAGGATCATAAGCTGCCTTCGGATCGGAAGGAACAACTTCTTCAGCCTTAGAAATGCCGAGAATCCTCGACTTCAGTCCTTTTCCTTTTGTTCTTCGGAGAAACGAGCGGGGAGGAAGGGATTCGGTCGATTCACTAGCTTCGGACTCAACCTCTCTCTCATGAGAAGCCGCGGATTTGTGAGAACCCGCGACTTCACTTTCGGGGACGAGAAGAGCCTTGAGTATCGTCGGCAACGACGGTCATTTCTTCGACTTCTCCACCCTCGGGGAAGAGGAGGAAGGGAAGTTATACTAGGATGGTCCTGAAAAAATAAGAAACCAAAGAAGACGTAAAGAGATGACAATACAATGAGATGCAGGAAAAAAAAGGGCGCAACAAGATAAAAACGCGGAAAGACAAAATACCTTGGGGAGTGGATTGGTGGAGTCTGTATGGTTCCACGCGACAAGAAGAAGGAACTGGATCTTTGCCCGGGCGAGAAAGTCTTCGAACCAACTTCTCCAAGTCCTTGGTGGAAAGGTTACGGAGATTCACGGTGGCGTCATTTTCACCAGAGTACGTCCAAAGGGGATTTTTGCGAGCCTGAAGAGGCTGCACTCTAATCCTAAGGAAGTAAGCGGTGATTTGAACACCAGATAGCTCCTCGCCTCGAGTATTTTGAAGCTGGCGAATGCGAGACATGAGCGCCTCTGTCGCTTTTTCTCTTCCTCGAAGCTTCGGCATCCCGGGAGCGACGGCGCTGAATTTTGGCACTCCCGTCGAAGGGAATTATGTTGTGCTCAACGGAGTTGGCGCTTTCTTCGTGAATGTAAAGCCACTTCTTGCGCCATCCTTGGACGAGAATCGGGAAACTTGACGTCGAAATAATCGACATCGGTACGAATACGGATAACAACGCCACCTATGTTATAAGTGACGTTGTGGGAGCCATTGCGGCGGAGGCGAGAAGATGCGTTTCCAAAGAGCCCAATTAGGAGCGACTCCAAGAAAGCATTCGCAAAGGGTGATAAAAATAGAAATGTGAAGGATGGAATTGGGGGTCGGATGATGCGGTTGAATCCCATAGACAAAGAGAAGACCGCGGAGGAAATCATGGATTGGGGTAGAGAGGCCGCGGATAAGATGATCAACGAAACTAACCCGATACTCCATTGGAGGCTTGGGATAGCTTTCTTCACCTGGAAAGCGGATGGCGCCTTCCTTCTTCATCGGGCCAAGCCTTTTCATCAGAGTTGGCGTCTTGGTTGGAGATCTTGGATCTCTCCCACTCAAGATCTTCGGCGGCCATCGCGGACTGCGGAGTGCTGTGGCGGGTCAAACGCGCACGCGGCGGCATCCACGGAAGCGGATTGAGCAATGTATGCGAGAGCGGGAAATCGGCGAAGATTGGGCGCGAGAGGAAGATTTGCGAAGAGGAACAGGTGAGCGGCGCAAGCGAGGGATGAACGGAGGTTGAAGACGAGGTTTATATAAGAATTGGGTGAAGCGAGTGTACCGTTGGATGAGGAAATCGTGTGGTGAGAATTGATTTTCCGGTTACAAGGGCAAAAAAGTATTTTTATCGGGAATAGGCGTTACCGCACGAGCACCGAGAAAAGCGGAGGACGTGTGTCCCCCACTTGCACGACGTGTCAACATGGTGGGAACGATGGACCCACAAAGCGAGAAAAATATCGACCGGTGATAGAGTTGAAGAAAATTTGACAAGGGAAAATATGTCGACAAGAGAAAGGAGAATGGCGACGGGATAAGTTATTTGAATGCATCGGGAGCCTTTGGTCGGAAACAAGTTTTTGCCCAAATGCTCGGGAGCTACTTCGAAAAAAGAAAACTTTCGACAATGGCAAATATAGAAAATGTTGAGCCTACAGTCAAGCACAAGTTCTTGGCTGTAGCCTCGGGGGCTACTCCCATCAGGAGCGCTGTTCGCGCACCCGATAAAAAAAAAAAAAAAAAAAAAAAAAAAGAGAGAAGAAGAAGGAGGAAAGAATATCAAGAGATAATGGCAATATAGTGACAAGGTGGACTAAAATGTTGAGCCTACAACCAAGCACAAGTTCTTGGCTGTAGCCTCGGGGGCTACTCCCATCGGGAACGCTGTTCGCGTGCCCGATGAAATTAACAAAGGAAAAATAGAACAAGCAAGAGAGTATATTTCGAGTTATCATTAACTCTCCATATACTCCCATCGGGAAAGCAATATAAGTCATATTTGACTCAATAAAATGTGCCATTCCAACAGCTCGGAAAAGCACTCGACAATATATTCTCGGAACGCCGAAGTTGCGATCAATTTCGAATGCCGCAAAATTGCGAAGGTAAGACCCCGGACCTATTCTGCCGGGCGTGGCATCGCCGAAGACTGCGCTACTGCTACTTTTATCCGTATCAACGGATACGAAGAAAAATCCTAACGGACGCGTTAGGTACTCGATAAATTTAATCGGGACTCGACGGAATGGTAAGACCTTAAGCGGCGCCTGTCGAAGTTTACACCGAGTATCCCGAAATCATGTCCGGGGACGTGATTTTGAAGTAGGTTTTTGCGGATTGCCACTAGAGCGAGTTAACTAGTACCCGATCCGTCGGATGAACTAGCCCCAACTACCAATATCCCTGTACAATATAGAATTTTATGAGAAAAAGTATAAAAGTTAAAAGCTTTCGAATAAAAATAGACGGTGGAGATTTTCCCCGATTCTACGATTCAAGCAAAATCTCGGGGGCTACGACATAGGCATCCCAAATGGGCCTGCCTAATATAGTACCCGGGGTTTATTGAAGGCCCACTACCCGAAGAATAAGAAGACTCGACAGCCCAAGATGTATTTAAGGAAAAGATAGAGTTGTAATAGGAAGTGTTATTTGTAAATGCGGCGGGATGAGTTAGAAACCGTCCCGGACTGCGTAATCCTTGTATAGCACGAATCCCTCGGCTCCACCTATATAAAGGGGGGTCGAGGGACGAGAAGATCATCGAATCATTATCTGCAAACCCTAGTTTTCATATTCGTCGAGTACTTTTCGGCTGAAACCTTCGAGATCTACTTGCCCTCTACTTCTAACTAAACCCTAGCCTATAATCCATAGGCATTGACAAGTTAATCCCTTGTCAGGGAGCGACCGGGAAGGGATCTTTTTGGGTGACGGTGGCGACGCCTCTGGAGTCGCCCGGGAGGCACGGGAGTCTCAAACTGAACATGACAAACAAATTTGTTGAAGCTCATACTTTTTTTTTTCCTACTTGGTGATTTGTTATGCGTGTTGACATGGCGTGGACAAGTGGTTGAACATACCAAAGGATAAAATTCAAAAACTAACAAAAACGTAAATAATAAATAAATGGGTACACACGAACAAGAGGGACGGGATCCACCGACACCGATACCGGATGATAAAATTAACATTTATTTGCCATTTCAAATGAAGTGAATGAGATGTCAATATTTGATCCAAAATTTATTGATATATCAATGGATTCAACTTATTTTTTGAGTGAAATGCATCTACAATCATCGAACTCGTCAAAACATGCTAATGGGCCGCATGTGTTCCCTTGTACACATCTATTTCTCATTTCTAGTTGCAAAAGAAGCCTGGTGACCGGGTGTATACGTGAGCACGCATCCATTGGTTGACACGTGTTGCATCTAGCAATCCACTGTTACCATCATTGTTGGGTTAGCAAACCACATCAGCACTAACAACACTTCCAAATCACGTAGGACCCACCTTTTTAAATTCAAATAGTGGGCCAGATGCACTTTCAAATCACGTAGGAGCCACGCCAAGTATGCTTAGCGATGGATAAGACAACGTCAAGGCAACAGATCCAATTGACGAGAACCGGATCTCAACGCAGATCGTGTGGCATCTAGAGGGTGCTCACGTATACACCTAGTCATCAAATCCCCTCTCTTTCGAGTTGACATGGCAACGATTTGAGGTTGTTGTAATGGTTCGCCCACAAGTGATGGAATGCTATGGTTTAACTTATGTAACTTGCTCCTCATGAATTCAGTTTGTGAGTGTTGTCCAGATAACTATATAATACCCATGTAGCTATATGACCTTAAGCCGCAGAATACTAGTAGCAACGTAATGCAACAATATGTGGACAAAACCCTAACATATACACACTATGTTCTAGGATTTTTGTTTAGGTAATAGATTGTTGTTATCTCTTCTATTTTACTTACATCTAAAATAGCCAACCATGGATTCTAGATAGCTCTACTAGCTTTAGAATTATTTGGCATGCTATTTTATAAAGTAAAGTAGGCACAAACATATACATATATTCCCAGTTCTCGAGGGGCACAAATTAATCTGTGAATACATGTGATATTATCACTCTTAGATTTATCCAATCAAAAAAATGTGTTTTAGCAAAATATTTTTAACAACTCCTTCGTAAAAACTAAAAAATTAATACCATTTTATTGGTAATTATATGCTTCAAATTTACTTGAATTAAAATTTCTAGGGTCAACGACAAAATCAAGTTAATATATCTTTATATGTAGATGAATTAGTATGTCCTTAATTTTCTTGAATATGATATGAAACAATATCAGTCAAGATCATATGTTGATAAAATTTATAGTAATTTTTAAAAAATAAAAAAGTTTATTATAAATAAATGATGATGGTAAATGGATGAAGAAACTACTGACATAAATCTGTTGCGACAAATCTCTATCCCAAATTATAAAAGGAGCACTTAAATATAGAACCAACCATTTGGTTTGAAGAGAAAATAATAGAAATCATTTAGAGATTGCACAATGTGTTATATGAAGTTGTAACATTGTAGAACCACCGTTGTACATATAAGTAGATATAACTAGCCAGGTGACCCTCGCAAATGCGAGGGCATGTCTTGAATGCACCCATTCTGTTTGCGAAATAAATTTATGGCTCTATGAACATTGAATTCTAACTTCTAAATAGTATTATTCTACAACCACCACAAACTCTCATCATGGTTCACATAGTTGCTTGCACATAACCATGGTATATAGTAGTTCGTTGGCTGACTTGTTATTGGACGTGGCAAGGATATTTCAATTAAGAAACTTTTGAGGCATATAGGTCATTAGAAAACACTTGCCCATGAGATATATTGGTCTTCTACAACAGTCGTAGTCGAACAAACCCCATGTATATGCCTTGATCTTGTTAATAGCTAGGAAACTTTTTCGTTCTCATGGATTCCCTCGTGTGGAATAGAAGGATTGCACGAAAAAGATGAGCTAGGAAAGTTAACAATGACAAAATTTCTCACCAATCTAGTCGCGTTAAGATTGATCTGATAATGTACTACACATTAGCCAAGCTGATGTGGAATAACTAATAGTCTAAAGCTGGTTGCCTAGCACCAAACTGCTTAAGCCCGTCCTCTCCTTCTTATGATACAAATACAACCGTTATCTAGACACCTTAGGCCTAGAACCTGAGCCAATCACCCTCTTTTGATCATGCACTATGCCTTGTCCTGGTTGGCGTGAGTTGGATCCAAGTAAAAAAAAGATGCCAGATGGATTTAATTTGGGCCTCTTGGTTTAAAATAAATGTTTTTCTTTGTCGTGATTTCCAAAATCTTGCCAAAAACCAGTTATTCCGGTTAGCACGGGAACAAATTTATACCGGACGTACGGAACATCCCGGTAGTTACATAATTTAATTTTAAAGATTTTTGATAATTTTTGGCAAGTTTATAACATTGTTTGATAAATTTTATTGGAGGTATTTTGGCTGGCATTTTCGGCATGTCCGAAAACCGCTAATACCGTTGTCCATCGGTATAATTTTTAAAACCAAGAAAAAAACCTTGTGTAATTTTGTTACCATTTTTTCCCGCTGACTGGATACTACTCGTAGGATTTTTTCTTTTTGACGGGCGTAGGATTGTTGTTAGGTGTCCTTGACATGCACAATATGTACTTTTTGTTGAGTTAATCCACGCCAAGACGTTCATCACATATGCATACAGGTTAATGTTTGGACGTGTCTATCTATTAGCTAGAGAACTGTAGGGATAGATCACCTATTTTCTCGTTAAATCCCAGACTTATTTTTAGAGATTCTCACAATCTTAAATCGGAGATCTCACGATCAATAGCTTCATAACTTCTAGCCTATGCAGATGTGTATATACACCGTTCGATTTTTTCTATTTTACTATCCCGTACATGAATATATTTAATCCACCCAACTAATTTAGATCCAGTTCATGTATGGTGTTTGTTTTTTAGGAACTCCTCTTATGTACATGAATTCTTTTTATAGAATTCTGCGCATAGTTTTGCCTAACTTTTAAATCTATTTTTCTTCAGAATATCCTTATACATCTAAACAAATGAATTAATTTAGCTGTATAATCTTTTTACATGGACGAACCACTCCCTAATTCACATGGAATCCATATCTATATACTTTGCATTGTACGGACAGCTCCCAAGTTCTCACGTACTATTTATCTAATCTATATATTTGCATGTACGTATGCAATTTTGGTAGATTTTAATGGATGCAATTAGAGTCCTATAGGAATACGCTATCCTACCGATGCCTTTTTTTTTATTATGTCATATCTGCACGGTAGTTTTTTTTGTATTTGGTAAGTACCAAATATCATGTTGGAGCAGATTTCTGAGATTGCCTAGCTACGTGACGTGTGCCAGATCAGACTACACTTTTAACGTAACTTTTAATATTTCATTAAATCTTATTTTCCATTCCAAAGTTATTATGTAAACCAAATGAATGTATCGTGCAGTTAAAGACGTGGTTATATGTTACTCATATGCAACGTGGCGTCATCGTTCCTCCACGGGTGCTGCAAAACAAACAAACAAACAAAAATCTCACCTACATGACAAAAACACATTCTAGCCTGTGAAGTAAAATCGCCGAGAATATAATCATATTTTCCTAGCATGTGAGATCAGATCCTCGTTGCGGAACGAGTTTGCCGAGTGGAGTTTATGGTGCACTTGGAAATCTTACGGCTAGAGACACACGGACGATCCAACAACTCTCATTAGGTGCCAAGTGGAGTTTCTGGATTCGCGGACGTTGGTAGCACTCTATCCCATTTTATAACGCCTTTGACTGAAATGAAGCAAGTAGGAATCACACTAACTAAACTCCGCATTGAACATACTAAAGGATAAAAGTCAAAAACTAACAAAAAAACAAAAAAAAAAAATGGTTGCGAGATGAGATCTTACACGATATAACATGCTTGTATTTAGCCAGCCTCATTGCCGAGTGGAGTTTATGGGGCACTTTGCAATCATACGGCTCGAGACACAAGCGAAATGATCCAATAGTTGCTACTGGTATAAGATGCTGGTTTAGACAGTGTCGCGAACGGAACATGCCTAGAGTGTCAAGTGTGATCCCATTTATGTTTTTAATGGTAGTGCATTTTGTTTTTTCTAATGTAAATCCTAATACAACTAAAATTTGAACTATAAAATGTAGAATGCACCCACACCACCTTAAACATGCCGTTTGTGAGACGGGCTCCAAGAAATAGTTACAAGAACAAGAGAGACGGGCTCCACCGACACTGACACCGACACCACGCGAGCTCGGCTTGTACGTGCGCGACGTGCCGCGCATCGCCGCGGAGTTCTGATGCGAGTTCAGCGCACGTTCGGGCTCTGAACTTGGAGTCCACGGGCTGGGGAAGCGGGGGCCCGCCTCATCTTCCAATCCATCCGCAGGATAGGAAAGCGGCATGCATGGTTTCCCGTCGGTTGCACGCCACGTAGCCGGTAGCCCTCACCTCACCGGCCCCTGTCTGTCGGGTAGGGTCGTGTGACTGTGTGAGTGTAATCTATCCAATGGGGCAGCTTTGCGTGGCCCGTGCGCCCAAGCCATGTGATCCCTCCCGATAGGAACGGCCCCACAACAGGAGCAGCTGCAGCGGCACCGCAAAGCCGAAGCAGTGGGTGCGGGGCGAGACCGCAAGTGCTTTCCGGGGGCCCGAGATCAATTGGTCCCGAGAAGCCGGACAGCGGGTGGTGGTGCCGCCGCGCCGGATTGCCGGTTCGCGTCACGGCCGCGGTGCCACGGCACAGCACTACGTATGAAGACGAGACGGCCGGTTCCTCACGTAGTCAAATGATACAGGTCCGGTCGCAATACATACAGGATCCCGAAAAAAGCAGCGCGGTCTCAATACAGGAGGAGATGGGATGACCTCTTGCAGCACCCACTCGGCATACAAGCGTTGTCAGGTCGTCCGTCCTCGCGTGCTACTACTATTGCACCTGTGAGCTAATCCATCCGTCCACAAATAAGTGTACTTCTAGCTTTTGTACTAAGGGTATCTCCAGCGGCGCGACGCATTTCGGGCGCTCAAATTGTCCGCGGGCGTCTGTTTGCGGCGGACGGGGAAATGGTCGTGTGTCCGTTTGCGTCTGGGGTTGGCTCCAGCGGGACGACGCATTTTGGGCGCAGACCAGAATTCAAAAAACGATGAAATAGCGTCGACTTTGCACGAAATTACAGCCGCAAATTGAGGGCTGATACAAGTTCATCACACTTTGCAGCTCGTACGGCGCAAAGTGGAGCAAAAGGTGCACAACAAGGCCTGAACAGCAATAAAAAAAGTCCAAAAAGAGGCCAAGGTGTTGGGCGCATGGCGCCGGCGATCAGGCGTCTCGCGCGCGGATTTCGGCGCGCCTCTTCATGAACCATGCCCTGGTGTCGTCGTCGACGCCGCTCAAGTCGGCAAGCATGATCCTTGTGTCTTCTGCACGCAATTTGGCCTCGGCGTCTGCCTTTTTGGCCTCGATGTCCAGCCTTCGGACATCGAGGACCTCCTTGGCGAGGTTCTGGTAGATGGCAGCTGCGGCCTCTTTTTCCAGACGCCTCTTCTCGTCCCTAGCAGCCATGTCAGCACGGTTGTCGGCCATTATCTTCTCCATGCTCTGCGTGAAAGCAATGGCCTGCGCCTCCCGGACGAGATCGGCCTTGGTAGCCTTGTGGCCTTGTGGACGAGGTGGAAGGACTGGACGACCTTGATCGTCGTCTTCGCCGTCGAGGTTGACCGCTGTCCCATTCCTCACAGCTTCGTTGTAGGCCGCAAAGCTTATCATCCACTTGTTGTTGTCTTTGAGCACCTCCCAACAATGGACCATATGAAGCCCTTCTTGTGCGTCGCCCTGAACTTCTGCAAGGCGCGGGATACCTGCAATCATAGCCGCCAATGATGTACAATGACGCAAATTGACGCAATGACACAAATTGTCTACAATGATGATGGTTCTATCGTCTTTACCACTGTCATGACGCCGGTGCCGCTTACGGGGTTGTTAATAGCATGTTCGACCACCGAGCGGAACTTAGCGATCTCTTGTTTGATGTAGTTCCATCTTTTTCGGAGGGACTCTTCCGTCCGAGGGCTCGTGATATGGTAGGGCGGGTGCATCCTGGTCTCGTTGTACTTGTACTCGTCTGCAAGACCTTGGCCCAATAGACCTTGCCCTTTTGCTCGGGCGCCATTGATACAATCTTGGGTCGTTGCCGGCCACGCTTCACACAAACACTTGTCCTCGTCGTCGACGAAGCCTTGTGTCCTCGCGGCTCTCCCCTTCTTCTTGGTGGCAATGTCCGTGGGGATAGGGCTGTGTTGGCGCGTCGTCGAAGTCGTCCACGCACACGGGTGTTGGCTGCGTCCGCTGGGTGCCGAACAGCCGTGCGGTCTCGATGTCCTCCGCATCTTGCGTTGGTGGCCGATCATCATGCGCGCCTGTCCCGGCCCGATCATCGCGAACGAAGCCGCCGCCGTAGATAATTTCTGGATGTCCGAATCATGGCGGTCCTTCCAATAGTCCTACGAACGACCGGACATCGGACGCATGATACAGGGCACTAACACACATTGACGAGCTCACGTACTTGGGTCGTCCATCGTCCGGGCAGGCGGCGCCATTTCGTCGAACGAGGATGCGGGGCTGCGGCATGCTCTCCTCCGGCACCTGGCGCGTCTTCTGTGTCGCGCCCGGGCAGGAGTCACCGCTTCTAGGCGTCCGGTTGAGGTCGGGAACCGCCGCCCCAGTCAACTTCATCGGCGGCAGGACGGAGGCGAACCGCGATGCCGCGTCGCCACCGCATCGTAGATCCTCCTCGCCTGCGCCTCCTCCCGGCAGTTTGGACCGCTCTGCCGATGTACCAAGCCGCGGTGCTTCCGACGGTACTTCGACTCCCCCGCGCCTCCTCCTCTTCGTAGCGGCGCGCTCGAGCGGCGTCCATGTCGTCGTCGAGCCTCCTTTCAACATGGCGCACCCAAGATGCTCGCAAGGTATGCGCCTCCACCGGCCGCCATCATTTTGTCGATTTTTTTTCTACTAGCTAGTTGTAGTGAAGTCATTTCATATGTATATTTGTAGAGTTCATCATACGATTCATCGGAAAACGAGTACGACATAGAGGAAGAAGAGAACATATCCATACTATTAGCATACCGCGCCGTCAAGAAGCCAAAAATAGGTGGATCGGTGTTTAGACAGAAGTTGTGGAGAAAAAGGATTGAAGGGCACGAGAAGTTGATGCGGTCATATTTCAATGAGAATTCGATATTTCCCGAAAGCTATTTTCGGCGGTATTTTTGGATGAGGCATCAACTTGTTCAAGCACATTGCAATGGAGGTGACCAAGTATGATCGATTCTTTGAGCAACGGAGAAATTCCGCCAGAGAACTTGGTCATAGCACATATCAGAAGGTGACCGGCGCCTTGCGTATGTTGGCATACGGTATACCGGCGGATCTAGTTGATGACCATTTGGCCATTGAAGAGAGCATTTCTATCTTGTGTGTGAAGCGCTTTGCCGTTGCAATTGTGAATGTTTTCAGATCCACGTACTTGAGAGCCCCCAATGCTCAAGACACGGCAAGAGTTTTTTGGAGTTCAACGCCAATCTGGGATTTCCAGGTATGCTTGGCTCAATTGATTGTATGCATTGGAGTTGAAAGAATTGTCCAGTGGTATAGCATGGACAATTCAAAGGGTACAAGAAGGATGCCACTATAGTCTTTGAAGCGGTCACCGATTATGAGACTTGGATATGGCATGCATTTTTTGAAATGTCCGGGTCTTGCAATGACATCAATGTTCCTCAACGATCACCACTAATGATAAAACTTGCAATACGGGAAGATCCATTGGTGGAGTTTGAAGCAAATGGCAACAAGTACAACTATGGCTACTTCCTCGCCGTCGACATATATCCAATGTGGCAAACATTTGTGAAGCCGGTTATTCAATCACGAGGTAAGAAACAAACTAATTTCACAATGCACAAGCGGCGACTAGGAAAGATGTAGAGAGAGCATTTGAGATTTTGCAAGTCCAATTTGCCATTGTGAGGGGCCAGCTAAATTTTGGGACCAAGAGTGCATTTGGTATATCATGGCCGCTTGTGTCATCATGCATAACTTGATTACAGAGGATGATCATGGGAAAAATGTGGATCATACCCACTACGAGTTGATGGGGGTTCCCGTGCAAGTGAGGATGTCCGCACATAGAATTGCCCGGTTCATTGCCTCGTACCATTCCATGCGGTCCAACGAAACACATGATAAGCTCCAAAAAGATCTCATAGAAGAATGATGAAATTGGCATGGACAACAATAGTTACATACTTGTTGTATTGTTTCAAAATTATGTTGTATTGTTTCAAAACTATGTTGTATTATTGTATGTTGATCGTATACTTGTTGTATATGTTATGAACAATTTAATGTACTTGTTGTATTCTGTGTTGTAATAATAAATGGCATATTTATTTGTGAATTTGTGAAGTTTGTTTGATCTTATTTGATACATAGTTGTGTGTGATTGTTGTTTTTGCCGGCGTTGCGCGCTTTATTTGAAGCGTCCGGCGGAGGAATATTTTTTGCATCCACCGCTCGCGCTCTAGTTAACGTTTTCGGTGGAAAAAAACTTAACGCAGCGTACGGTAAACTTTTGCAGCGCGTTGGGAGCAACATATAGGGCGCTGAAATATAGTTGGAGATGTTCTTACCGAGCGTCCACGCGACTCCTTCGTCCATTTTACCGTCATACCGTGCGCTGCTGCATTGTCGTGGTTGGCGGCGTCGCCCGCGTGCGTCGATCATCCACGCTCCGCTCGTCGCCATCCGTACGTTGCACCTGCAGTCAGAATCAAGTCTATTCGTTCATTCCATGTCGTGACTCGTGACATACGGAAGGCCCTACGGCATGTTTACTTTTACTTTTCAGGAATAAAAAAGCTCAACTGTTGCATGCATTCAAAACGTACGGAGAAAATAGTTTCTATACGGTATAAAACTAATGGTTTCATCACACGTTGTATGGCACATGAAAAAATGATTTTTTTTCCTTTTTTCTATTGAATAGAAAAATTGCTTTATGCTGTGTTTGTATGCATAGAAAGTTGGCATGGAATTGAATTGGACTAAGATTCCAAATCCGAGATGGAAATGAATTGGTTTCAAATTCGATTCCGTTGTTTGGTTGTGTTTAGAATTTACTGTTGGAATTGAAAGTTGTAACCAATTCTAAATCCCGTTTGGATGTACAAAGTATGGAATCTGATGTTTTGTTGAATCTGGACAATTTTAAACATAATAAAACATTAAACTAGGAAAATCTGTCGGCGCTGGGTGCATGAGCCGGAGCAGTGCACGGCCGGCCTGCCGTTGAAGGAGCCGGCCGGCAGCGGGCGCAGGGTCATGCGGCGGCGGGAGCCCGAGCCGGTGTAGGGCACGGCCGGCGTGCCGTCGAAGGAGCCGGCCGGCGGCGGGGACGCGGGCGGCTGGATCTGCCGGGGCGTGGACGTGGGCGACGGGAGCTGCCGGAGCGGGATGGGCGCAGGGGCATGCGGCGGCGGGGGAGGGGACCTTGGCGGAGGGGAGGGGACTCGGGGCCTGGAGGCCACACGGCGGCGGGGGCTGCAGAGCTCGGAGGTCACGCGGCGGCGGGGGATGCAGAGCTCGGAGGCCACGCTGCAGCGGGCGGCGGGGCCACGCGGCGTGGGAATGGCGGTGGGCGGCAGGGGAACGGCGGCGGGCGACGGGGGAACGGCGGAGGGCCCGACAGGAGAGATTCGGGGAGGGTGACGAGCGGAACGTTTCGCTCTTTCCGAGCGTTTCCGAGCTCGCTCCCTCGGAATGTTTGGCTGGCTATTTGCACATGAAGATTCGGAGCTCGGAATTTTGTTGGGTTTCCACGCGAAGATTCCGAACGCAAGTCAAACGGCGGAATTGGCCCATTTGGCCCAAATTCCAATTCCACGCCCCAATTCTACGCAACCAAACACAGCATGATATAGTTCCAGCGCGCGAGAGGAGGCGAGCAGAAGATATAATTTATTCCAACAAAATTGCATGATTTTCCGTGTTTGGATGGAAAGATGATAAAATCAACAATTTATTTGCCATTTGGAATGAAAGGAATGTGATATCCATATTTGATCCACTTTGTTATTGATATATCAGTGGTTTGAATTTATTATTTTAGTGAAATGCATCTACTATCATTGACGAGGTATTAACTCGTCAATGTCTACGGATTGTAGACTTAGGGTTTCGTAGAAAGTAGAGGACACGTAGATTCGAAGGTTTAAGCTGAACAAAGGTACTCAACTCAATATTACGGTGGCTAGGGTTACAAGATTCGATGCTTCTTTCGACCTCAGCGTCCTTTATATAGGAGGAAAAACCGAGGGTTATAACATGTCGTACAAGTACAATCTTTTTTGCCACACTGGGCCTTTCCCGATGTTAATATAAATTTCTATAATGACTAGAATTTTCCTAATCCGGGCATCTCCAATCTCCTGGACCTCCCAAAGTTTTCAGTCCATGGGCATTCGGCTATAATAATAAACCTGGGGTATATATGCGACATACTCCTTAGGCATGCCTATGTCAATCATCGAACTCATCAAACATATGTCTCTGATATAGAGTTCACGTGGTGTATTATTTCGATCCACCTGGGGCAGAAAGTTCTTCTCCCACTCAGGCCCGGCCCTGAGGGGGGGCAGGCGGGGCGGCCGCCCCGGGCCCCAAACCCAAGGGGGCCCCAAGGTCCTGGCTAGCTAAGGCATATGCAGCAGCGGGGTAGGTTCATCCGGTGGCGCCATTAGAGCACATCAGAGAGTTTCTGTCGTGCCGTTCATGAGAGGAGGACGACTGGACGAATCGTTATTCTCTTTACTGGGCTCCAAAGCCTCCAAGATCCTTTTACCTTAGTTATGTTGGGCTTTTTTCCTTAATCAATTCAGCCTTTTTTCCTTTAATTAGCAATGAGGAGATTAAATGTGTGGGCCTGTCGAGGTAATTGATACTCTCCCTGGAGGCCATAGCATATTATACACACGCACACCCTCAAAAAAAATGTTATACACACACATCACCCACAGACATCAATATGAGAAGTCACGCTCTAAAGAAGGACATAGGCTTGCTCAAAAATCACTATAAGACGATGTCGCTTCTCATACTTGGCTAGTTAATCAGCCGCAGGACCTTGGGTCTGTAAAACTACTCCGCCGCACGAGTATCATTAGTGACTATTAAAATAAGATCATTATTGTCTCAAAATGAAGATCATCATATAAACATATACTGTCTCGGCATCAAAAGTGATGTTATAGATTTATCTAATTTAGATGTACTACCATATTTCTATAAAAAATATTATCTAATCGTATTTAAATGCATCTAAATTTAGACAAATTCACGACATTCTTTTAAAATGGAGGGACTACGTAGATTGTTAACATGCCATCATTAGTCATCTTATATCTAGGAATACTGAATTTTTAAAACAGCAAGTAAACAATATTTGATATCAATATTGCTTATGTAGATTCTAAATGTTAATAGATATCATTTCATATATACATGCATAAATAATTATTTGAGACTTATAGGGTCCTAGGTTTTTGTTGCGCCCCGGGCCCCTGAAATCTCAGGACCGGCCCTGCTCCCACTGATCCGTGACAAGTATTTGTTTGTTCGCCCACAAAAGACGGATGCTATGGTATAACTTATGTAACTTGCTCTCTCAAAAAAAACTTGTGCAACTTGGTCCGCATGAATTCAATTCGTTAGTGTTGTCCAGATAACTACTATAAGAACTATGTATCTATATGACCTTGAGCCATAGAATCCTAGTAGCAACGTAATCCAACAATATGGGGACAAAACTCTAACACATACACACTATATTGTAGGATTAATGTTTAGGGTCTTGATTGTTATCTCTTCTATTGTACTTGCATCTAAAATATCTAATCATGGATTCTGGATACCTATACTAGGTTCATAATTATTGGCATGATATTTATAAAGTAAAATAGGGACAAACACATACATATATTCCCAATTCTCATTTGAGCGGCACACATTAATTTGTGAATACATGTGGTATTATCATTCTTAGATTTATCCAATCAAGAAGAATTTGTTTTAGCAAAACATTTTTAACAGCCAGTCCACAAAAAGTAACCAACTAATACCATTTCATTCATGACTATATGCTTCACATCTATTTCCATTGAAACTTCCATGGTCGGCATTAAAATCAAGTCAATGGATCTTTATATGTAGATTACATAATTTATAATAAAACAAAAAGTTAATGTTAATTGTAAAAAATGAAAAAGTTTATTATAAATAATTGATAATGTCCAATGAATAATAACGTTATTCACATAAATCTATTACATCAAATCTCTATCCTAAATTATAAACGGACCAGTCAACAATATTAGCAACTTTGCAGTTTAAAGGGAAAATGATAGTACGCATGCAATCCATAGCGTGAGCAAGAAAATATATAACTGGATATATGTGGTAGTGAAATGTTCATCCTTTATTTTCCGAACTTATCCAAATATTTTGTAATGTGTTATATGATGTTGGAGAACTGTAGGACCAACGTTGTAGACATAACCATGAATGATGAGCAATTGTTAATAGACTTAAATGGAACAATGTAGGACAACGGTTTGCCAACAACAGTAAGTCTACGGTCGCAAATCTGTCTAATAAAGTCTGATATTATAGGTTTGGGAACATAGACCATCTTATATATTCTACATTCCAAACTTTAGTATGGTAGGCACTAGCAGACTGAAATGACTTGCAATTTTTTTTGCAAAACCAGTACATACGTAGACGCTCACACATACGTACATACAATCACCCATATGAACGCACACACGTAGTCCCTAATCCCTACACCTATGAGCACATTCGAGAGACCGAGTCCAAAAAACTGATCCGTCGACGGGAACATCGCCTCACCTTTTTACCGAGACACAAAAATGTCAAATCTAGGATTTATACTCCAATGGGCTGGGGGTGCCACTGCCCTGCTAACCATCCAACCACAGGTAGTTTCTCAGTGTCTTGCAATTAATAATGTGATTATATTACTCGTATTCAAAGCGTGTCGTGATTCAACATCCACGCCTGCAAAACAAAACAAAAAAAAGACTCACCCAGGAGGCAAAAACACGTCATAAAAACAACTATTTCTAAGTTTATGGGGCACTTGGCAATCCTACGGCTCGATATACGCAAAAGATCCAACAACTCCTAATAAGCCCCCCGTCTCAAATGGAAGATGCCGTTTCTGATCCGCGGACGTTGCTAGCACTGTCTCGCATTTTATAATCGCCCTTGACTGAATGAAGCAGTAGGTAGGAATCACACTAATTAAACTCGGCATTGGACATGCCAAAGGATAAAAGTAAAAAACTAACAAAAACCGGAAATAACAAACAAATGTACAAGAAGAAGAGGGAGGGGGCTCCACCGACGCAGACATCGACACCGACACCGACACGTATGCTACGCGAGCTGGGCGAGTACGTGCGCGACGTGCCCAGCATCGCCGGAAACATTTCAAGCGAGTTCAGCTCACGTCTGGGCTTCTGCACTTGGAGTCCACGGGCTGGGGAAGCGCGGGCCCGCCTCCTTCTCCATCCGCACGCAGGATAGGAAAGCGGCATGGTTTCCCGTCGGTTGTACGCCACGTAGCAGGTAGTCTGTCGGGTAGGGTGGTGTGAGTGTAATCTATCCAATGGGGCGGCTTTGCGTCCAAGGCTCCAAGCCATGTGATCCCTACCGATAGGAACGGTCCCACAACCGGAGCAGCTGCAGCGGAAAGCCCGATGGTGCGAGACCGCCAGTGCTTTTCGCGGGGCCGACAGCAGTTGGTCCCGAGAGGGCGGGCAGCGGGTGGTGGCGCCGCCGCGCCGGCCGGATCGCCGGGTTCACTTCACGGCGGCACGGCACATCTTTGTGGCGAGGTAGACACTCGGCACAGCGGCGTGGTCTCCTTCTAAAAAAGCAGCGTGGTCAGCTCGTCCGTCCTCCACTCCTCGTGTGCTACTGTTGCACCCGTGAGCTGGGTCACATGCGGGCTCGCGGGGTACTAGGGTCATCTCCTAATTTATGGGATGCTGTGAATTTCTGATCGATTCAACCAACTTTGCGATTATATATTAAAAAAGAGTAAAATGCTCCCCTTAGTTTTGGAAATTACCGGCAATGTCTGAAAGCATCCTTGAGAACAGAAACTGTTGTATTGCCGTTCTCCAAGTTGACCCGACAAATGTTTACATACGATCCTGAGTACGGCTAACAACCCATATTTACGCTGACATGACATGATGACTAGTGCGGCATTTTACTCTTTTATAAACTTTAGATTTTATATCTTCTAACAATGATACAACTTTTGTGTTACATAATTAGATGGTTAAATTGATGACTTAATTAGTAGTACACCTAGTACTACATGAGGATACCAAATGAATTTTTTTTGCATCTTCTTTCTCTCTTGATGGAACATCTTTTGATTTCCATCAACTCCATCCTAATTGCATCAGACTTGTTCTTGTGGCTATGAACTATATCGGCTATATGCAGCTCTACCTATATCTTCTCTTATTCGGTTCTCTTCAAAGCTTCTTTAATCTTTGTAGAACCTGATGCATAGGTCATATATACATTATCTAATCGCTACTAAAAAAACTATTTTGACCTTAATGCATGTGCATCAGGGGTAGCATTGAACAGCTTCACTCCTAGTGGGAAGGACAAGGAGAGGGTGGCGACTGAGGACTAGGATGATTGCGGGACGGAGGAGACGAGGACATAAACGGCGACGACGGGGGCAGGGAGGTTGTGTGGCCGTTCCAGGGAGGCTTCACGACCGGGGTAGGGCCTGGCTGGTCCAACCTGACTCCTCCTCTCCGCCAGCAGGAGACGTGCAAGGGGTGTTGTGGATACTTTATCAGTTGCCGTGCTTTTCTCTAAACTTCTATTATTTACCACATGCCCTCCAAATAGCAGTGTCAATGACATATGGTGATCATGGTGTAAATAATGTAAGTATAAAAATGATGTGGTAAATTGTGAAATGCCCTAGAGAAGGAGATGGAAATTTTAGCTCGGCGGTTAGGGTTCCGATGTGACTAGAAAAAGATAGAGAATGAGTTTTGGGTGGAACTAAATATATTTTCCGTCCCTCCAAAAGAACTTGGTGTGTTTGTGTATGCAATTTTTTTAAGAGTATTTAGGCAATACTTCAATTTATAAGAACATAGTGGTTTCAGATACTTCAACATCTTTGGCAGTTATAGAAGCTTCAGTATCAAAATTGACAATACCATAGATTTTTTTGGAGCATTGAAGAAAGATCTCCCGGCCCCTTTTTTTGATTCAAAATTGTAGTATTTTGTAATGATTTTTTTGTAAACCATCAGCTATCACATTGCCAGGGGCTCGAAAACTATGGGTTTTTTTAGAAGCACAGTACAAACACACACACGCTCACAACACGTACAAGCACTCGCTCCTATAAAAGCACGCACATATCCTACCTCTATGAGCACCTCCGAGAGATTGAGCTGATGGATTGGGTCTTGAGATTGACCATATGCCTGTCGCTGTTGATGGGAACGGTGCCTTCCACCGAAGAATATTCCGTCTTTATGCGATACACATGTGTCAAACCTGGGTTTTGAACTCAACTGGTATGAAATACGGAGTAATGTGACTTCGTGAGAGCCAGGGGTGGACCTAGGTGCAGCCATGCGCCCCCACTCGAAATATCGAATTCCTGTAGTTTTTGTTCATATTTGACTGAAATTTCTTCTGATATTTTAAATTTATACAAGAAATGCCCCTACTCATCTAATTTGCTCCCACTCATACATTTTTCTTGGGTCCGGCACTGGCGAGAGCACGTTTTTAGTTAGTATTTTTTTGGGGGAGTTTAACGATTTTAGTGAGTTTACATGGCACGAGATTCTCTTACGTCAGCCCCCAAATAGGTGCCGACAGGGGCGCCGATACCTCTGTTTGGGGACGCGGGCACTGCATTCTCTATTTGGGGGAGCTGTTCCCACACCGGCGCCCTCAAAACGGCGGCCCCGATAGATGTTTTGATTTAAAATCATAAATGTATGCATAAAAAAATAAATAAGAAATATTTTATTCCACAAACTAATATATAATTGGGAACGTGGTTTACATGAAGATATAGTTTGGAACATGGTTTTCCACAAACTAATACATAGTTTGAACCATGGTTGACACAAATATAAAATATTAAAAAAAAAACTAAACCTAACTAGGCCGGTCATCGCAGGATTCGTGTGTTCGCTGCCAAGAAAAAACACTCGAGGGCACACCCAGTCATCCAAACTGGAAAATCCAGCTGGTGATGGTGTCCATGTTGGTTCTTTCAACGAAGAATATCCGAAAACATGTGTGCCGATATTCGCTGTGAAGAAACAACACTCAGTCGTTGTCCTCCTCGGCGCTGTCGCCGTGGTAGTGGCGGCGGCTACGCTTCTCGTCGAACACCTTGACGCTCATGTGCTGGTGGCGTGGTTAGACCATTTTCGACGGCGCTTCCGATAGCGGTTCCGATAGCTTTTTGAGGCCGAAAGACGAAAATGGGCTCGCACTGGCGCACCCCAAATGGTGCCTGCCAATTTTTGAGTGCAATAGAATCGTCGGCAACCCGTGCCGGCCCCTTCGCCAAGGGCGCGAATCTGGCGCGCCGGCGCTTCGCGAGGCTGAAAATTTTGGGCGTGGGAACCGTCTGTCAGCCACACATCCCAAAAGTCGACGCCAGCGATAGTGGCTGGGCCGACGCATCAGCGGCTCATTCAATTTTAACCTAACCGCCGCCTACCTCGCGACGGGAGTTATTGGGACGCAGCGGCGGTCCAGTTTCCGCAGACGGGGAACGAACCGTCCCGTCGCGCGCGCCTTGCTCTTCGTGCCGCTGTTAATGAGCGCCACCGCTCCCCCGCTCTCCCGTCTCCCTCCGGCCTATAAAAAGGGCCGCCTCTCATCGTCCTTGTCACACACAAACCCTAGCGCCTCTCTCCCCAACCCTAGCCGCCACCATCTGAAAAGAGGACGCCATGTCTGGTCGAGACCGAGGTCGCGGCTATGGTCGTGGCAGTGGTCGTTGCCGTCGCGGCTATCGTCTTCATCGTCGGACATGGACGAGGAAGGGCCCGTGCTGTTCGAGTTCGTCCTCGTCCTCAAGAGCGACCCACGCGGCATCCAGCGGCTGCCCGACAGCTTCGCCGACTTCGTCGCCAGCGACGACCGTCCGGGCACGCTGCATCTGCGGGAGGCTGCGTGCGGCTACTACCGGTGAATCGTGGACGTGATCTATGATGCGCGCGGCAAGATGTACCTCCACATCGGCTGAGAGAAATTCGCGCGCCACCACCGCCTCCAAGCCGGCTTTGTACTCGTGTTCTCCTACTTTGGCGACAAAGTCCGGTCAACTACAGCCAGTGCAAAATCAGCTGGCGAAACACTTCTCACAGCTGCAACCCACCGTCACGCAAAATGACCATCCTGCCCCCCTCCCCAATGACAACCAGACTTTCCGGCGTGTCACACACACGCAATGATTAGCCAGATATTTTCCTAATCTTACCCCACACAAGCCAGTTTAATCTCTGCTCGCTCGCTCGCTAAACTACTGGACGACACGATGGCTTGTCGCACAAAGCCAGTATTGAATTGAATGCGGTTGTTACAAATGTGGCAACCGCAGCACGACGCGCGCGGTATGGTGCCACCCAGCTTTTCCTTCTTCAAGGAAAGGATTCTCCCACAACTGCTGCGCTACTAGTCGCTGCCTGACCTTGGTGCTCACCGCCAGCCCACAACAGCGCCACCGCAACAACGCACCACAAAAGAAACTAAACAAAGCAATGGAGCCGGCGGGCAAGCTCCCCGCCCCCCTGTAGCGCTCCCCTCCCTCCCCTACCTCCTGCGGCGGCGGCGGCGGCTGCTCCTCCTAGCTAGCTAGCTACTCGAGGTGCGTGCGGATCATTTCTTGCTTCTTCTTTTCGGGGCGCCTGGTGGGATTGACTCTGCTTCGCGTCGCCCGGATCTCGTGCCTCCGCCGCCTCTCGTGCGCGCGATTTGGTTTCCGCCGGCTGCTTTGGGAGCGGGATTTCTTGTTCTTGGGGGTGAGGGTCTCCAAGGTGCCGCTTTTGTTTCCTTTTTTCTTCTTCCTTTGATTGATGCGGCATGTGCCTTTCTTGGCCATCTGCCAGCGTGCAGCTACATTATCTCCGTGCAGCCAATCTTGTAGTGCTCCCGCTAATGGAGATCCGGTTATGCCGCCCCGCCCCGCCCCCGCTGATTTATCGTGCTACTAGTATTGAGCTTGTCAATGCGCCCCCTCGCAGAGGGGAGACAAACCGTGTGCTCTTGATTACTTATCATTTGCTGCGATCACCGTCGATTTGTTAGAACTACGTTGAATCAGATTGGCCGATACTTCTAGTGTGGGTCAGCGGAAGCACGAACGGGGATATCTTGCTTTGTGCGATGATCATAGCAGAGCCATCTATCTACATGCTCGAGGCACCGCATGCGAGATCCCTTTGTGTTCCGTGGGATGTTCTTTCAATGTAGCAGCAAGTTTCATCTCACCAGTTGTTCTCTACTGCAGGTATTCTTTCTGGTCGGCAAGGATGACGATGACGGCATACACGTACCAGGCTCAGGCCATGATGAGGGACTACCTGCTGGCCGATCCGCTCGTCCCCTACACCTCGGTCCTCATTGGCGTTGTCTTGTGCAAGATGGTAATTTTATCCCTACTTTTGCTTTCCCCAAGTTAGGATGGATGGATGATCGCACACCGGTGATCTGCATTTCTGGTTCATGAGGACTGTTTTATGTTACTCGTTTTTACACTACACCCCCAAGGAATGGATAACACTACTAGAACATCCAGTACTTATGGCGAACATCCATAAATAGGACTAGGTATCTATATGTTAACACAAACACAGATTAGCCGTGCGTACAGGAATTAATTCTTACTACTTCCTTTTGTTTAGAGTGGCATGGTTTGGTTACTGTACGGTTGAATGTATAACCATATATATAGTACTGTACTTGATATCATTGCAGTTTTACAATTGGGAAAAGTTTTTTCAAGTGTCTGTAAAGCAAGTCTCCTGAAGTTGGACACCACTAAATACAAAACAGTTTTGTCTCAAACAATGAATGATCTCAAGTTGAATGAGCTTGTGTTCCCTGTGTTAGTTTTAAGGAAACCGAACAAGACAAATTCGGCGTTTGAGTTATGAGTTAGGACTTCAGCCTTAAACCAGATTCCCATCTCCATCTCCATAACGGCAAAACAATCTTCTCAAAACTTCTTAACATGACACGATTTTGCATCAGTATTTGCTGGCTTCTGTCTTATCAATTTGTACAAGCATCAACCACTTTTGACGACCAGTTCGTCATTATCCATGAACATATTTCTAGTTTTGTCTTGATAAACTGCGTGTTTTATATCCTGCAGACCTATGATCTCACAAGGGTACTGAGCTCATTTTACTTCAAGGGCTATTCTTCTTTGACAAAGATACAGCGTATTGAATGGAACAACAGGTCACTCTTAGATCTAGCTTGTATATCTATATTTGCTCCACTCATTGTTCTTCTCTTTTCATAAATTTCATAGTGGCAAACTGACAACCAATTATACCTGTTTTCAGGGGCATGTCCAGTGCACATGCGATCTTTATCACGGCTATATCATTATATCTTGTCGTGACTACAGATCTTTTCTCTGACCGCATCAAGGGGCCTATTACATTCCGTAGTTCGATCATCTCGACTTCTGCATTAGGGGTACTGGATAACTCTACAACATTATTGCGATCAGTGACTAAAATGTCTTCTTTTAGTGCTGGACTTCTGTTCATTGTTCAGCTCACATGTGTGTTCTGGCCGTATAATTGACAGTTATTTTTTACAGGTCTCTGTGGGCTATTTCATCACTGATCTTGCTATGATCTTCTGGGCTTATCCTTCCCTTGGTGGAATGGAATATGTAGGTTCCCAACTTCTGCATATATGTGATGAGAAAATTGCTAGTGAACTATTTAATTTCAATCTAATTTGGTTTAATAAGTTCAAACGCCATAGTTTGGTTAACAATCTAGAAAGTTGCCAACTGGTGAGTGGCTTGCATTTGCTTATGGTTGTGTGTTGCCATTTCAGGTACTCCACCATACCATTTCTCTAGTTGCTATAGCTTACACAATGTTGTCAGGGGAGGGTCAGTTTTACACATACATGATTCTTATTTCAGAATCAACCACCCCTGAAATCAACATGAGATGGTAAGCAGTTGAATAACCATTTTTTATGAAGTTATTTCGTGGTCTCCTTTATAATTGATTGGAATGTATTGTTCTGCTTTATTTTAAGGTTCCTTGACACTGCTGGACTGAAGAAGTCGAGCGCCTACCTGGTTAATGGTATTATGATATTTGTTGTATGGCTGGTAAGTTGAATTAATTATATGCAGTATTGATTAATAAAGGAAGTCTAGTAAAGTGACTTCATCCACTTGGTTGCCATACTAGTGGGATGCTGCTCTTTCTAAAGCATTATTTAGTCGACTATGCTGTTTGGTAGAAAGCATCCCTTTTGATCATAGCATTGGTCTATTTCTTCCTTCAGGTGGCAAGGATATTTTTGTTCCTGTATGTGTTTTACCACATCTATCTTCACTACAGTCAGGTACTTATATCGACATTGTAAATACATCATTTCTCTTCTCCTTAGTGCACATGAATACGGTATCTGACACGATATTACTGTCCTCCCTTTTCAATTTCGTCACAGGTAGTGCAGATGCATTTGTTCGGTTATTACCTGGTATTGACTGTGCCGTCGGTGCTTTTTGTCATGAACGCTGTGTGGTTTTCGAAGATTTTGAAAGGGGTGAAGAAAACACTGTCGAAATGGTCATGAGCAATTATGCTCTGGATATAACTCTTGACGGACCTTGGTGTTCCTGCAGCGCTGCGTATGACCTTGAGGTGTAAAGTTATGAATATATATCAGCCTAAGTAGGGAAGTGAATATGTAAAATACTACTAGTAGCAATCAAGTTAGATTAGGCCAAATCATACTATTTTTTAGTGGGCAGGAATTTGCTGTACTGAAGTTCCAGCACGCTGTTCCTTTTCCTGTCCTGCAGATGCAGTGTGTATAGCAGAAGAAAATCTCATTGCATCTCTCTTATCCAATAGTACGACTTCCAATGCTAATTCGACTATCTAACTTTCACGTTAGCTGTTGTTATTCCTGAGACATGTAAACATGGCCGAATTTGGTTACATTGGGCCTTTGCCCTAAAATTTGGTTAGTTTTTAAATAGCTTATCAGACCATGTACGGTCCTGGCAGTTTTGTACCGTAATTATAATGTTGGCTTTCGCTAAGGTTTGAGAACTACTCCTTTCGCCCCAAAATGCAAGGCATATAAGTTCAGTTAAAAGTCAACATCTTCGAAATTTGACCAGGTTTATAAAAAATACTCAAGGTCATTAGCAGCGCTGGGAGTAATGAACATCTAAAATACTAAATCAACATCAATAGATTCATGATAAAAAATGAACATCTAGAATACTAAATCTATATCAATATATTCTTCATAAAATATATTTTCTCAATATGTCTATCTAATAATGTAGATGTTGATATTTTTCCTAAATAGTTGGTCAAACTTAGTATGGTTTAACTTCTGACTAACAGCCTTATATTTTGGGTTTGGAACAGAGGAAGTAACAAAACATCATATGTAAATCAGTTGCAGCTGCAGTAGCGACAAGTGTGCCAAATTTTAGTTTCCTACGAGATTTAAACTGCTTGCTGTGGAATTCCTGCACGCATGACGCAGCTATATGCTATGTTCAGTAACATGTTACGCACTCTGTGAGCACGCGCATCTGAAAACTCAAACTTGGAGACCATCAATTGTTGGGGGCACAACCATTCAATCAACACTTGGACAACTATTTCATTTGCAAGTCTGCAATGGTATTCTAGTATGGGCATTTACATGACAAATGCGAGAATGAAAGACCACCCGATCGAGACGCGCTTTCAGGATAGTTTGTCGACTTCTTCTCCTAGGATCTCATACTGGAGGTAGCCACGACTATTCTTCAGGAGCAGCATGAAGACGCGCTAACCACTCTCTCGTTGGGTCTCTGGGAGAGAATCATCCCTGCCTGCGGGTTCTGAGCCGCCTGCCCTTGAAGCAATCTCTTTGCTGCAATTGGATGGATACGACGTTAGCATCTATCATAGCTTCAGTGACAAGGAAAAAAAAAGATAGTGTCTATGGAGAAATGGTGCAGCAAAGCAATTGTGGATTGTACTACAGCTTAGAGGGTGCAGCAAACCAATGAGTTGTGCACATATTTCCAGAAACCATCCGCCCAACAAGCAGTATGAAAGTCAACTCACCAATCTCATAAAATATGTCATTTACATTGGTTGCAGTTTTAGCAGATGTTTCCATGAAGAAGAGGCCATTCTCCTGCGCATATGTCTTGGCTTCCTGCAGAAAACGAACCTCATGTCAGGCATAGATATTTTGCAAAGGGTTACAAATACCGCAGCTGATAAAAACACCCATAAAAGCAGTGCATTCTCTGAGCGCAAGAATTAAGAAGGCTATACAGATCATGGAAGAAAAAAGAGAAAATAACCAGCTACCCTTGCTATATATATATACCTTGGGACTTAAAGAAGACATAGTCAATGAGAGTGTTGCTTACACATGCAAGAGATGTGATAAAGGGAAAAAAAGGATCATGAATAAATTCACATGTGTGTGCCTTATATTGTAAAAAGAGTTGGCGAATTGTATGTCATGTTTGAAATGGCAGGGCAGCCACGAAATTTACGACCATAATATTTCCGTGAAACCACAGAAATACAGATATCATGAATCTGCTGATAGTAGTAAATATTATCTTATCATCTGCAATTTCTCAAACTATATAATCAAATGCTGCAGCAAAAATAAATCCATTACTTCTGATGATACTGGCAAATGTGTAAGATTCCTCATAACTAAAGCAATGGCAAAGCATAAAAGACTAACTGATGGTAATACCGTCTTCATCAAAGAAAGCAGACAGGTTCAGCAGGATGTTCCACACTAGGAAGTCTTGAAAACTAAATACAAAGTGAATGTTGATATCATTTAAGTATTTTCTACAAATTGGTTACTTGTAGAAGTTACCAATTGAACAGATTAAAATACAAGGTGTGTTTAATATGCTCACTGAGGGCACGTTTGGTTCTAGAGCAATAGCCATCCTAGCCTTGCCTAGCGAGGCTGGCCGTTTGGTACAGTGATAAAAGGTTTGCTTTTGGTGGCAATCTTGCTAGTAACCGCTGCAAAAAGCTTGCCCCGGCCGGCTAGCCAAATTGGCTCACCCGCGACGGCAAGCGCGACGTGCAAAAGGAATAATCGGTAACTGCTACCGTTCGTGCATTAACTCCTCATCTGGGCAATGCAACCAAACACATATATTTGCGAGCATAGGCTCTAGCTCAAACGAGCTAGCTCAATCTAGCCTAGCCAGGCTAGTCGAGCAATGGAACCAAACGTGCCCAGAGTGATTTGCTGTCTTTTGCACCCCAGATAAATAGCAACAAGAATGGTATGGTGTAATGCTGATAGTACATACTATAGTCTCAAAAGGCAGAGGACTTGAATGACTAGTTCACTACACCATATTAGTTTTGGAAGGCAACAAATTATACCTTGGTGAATTAGAATAGCGCACCATAGACATATTAAATAGAAATGCATGCAAACAATACTGAAGGGCGATGGTAGACAACAATCAGGAGAAGATGAATTTCATACCTCTATCTGCACCTGCCTAGTCTCTACCAAATCCGCTTTGTTGCCAGCAAGAGCAACTACTGTATTCTGGTTTCCTGCATCAAGATAAAGGATAAATTAGATACACCTATATCAACAAGCTACATAACCTTCAAGCAGATCAATTTGTTAATTATTAATATTTACATAACAATTAATCCAATTCATAATAAAAAATATTTCCAAAAAGATCTACAAGAACAAATGTGAAATGAGTAAGTCAAATGTGAGAATAAATGGAAAATTACAACAATTTAAGCAAAGAGATCTTCATAGGAAAAATAGAAGTATAAACAAAACAATGCATTGACAATTAAACAAGGCATAACTTAACTGAATAAATGAATAACAATGGCACGTAAATCTAAATTGATTCAGAATATTTTATTCGCCCCATAAAAAAACTAAAAGATGGATTTCATACAAGCCAACTGTTTGAGGAGCTAATTAGTCATATAATGAAAGAAAGCAGAACGGACATGATAAACCATCAGATATAAATGGCATGTCTTCAATCATAAAGGGGAGTACCTTGGGCTTGAAGTTCTTGAACCCATTTCTTTGCACGGGTGAAGGATGCCTGAAGGTAGAAATGATAAAGTTACAGGATATCTTGATTGGGGCATCCCCTATCATAGTTGCACTTAATGATAGCTATACTACTTGGAAAGGTAGCCCTATCTCAACAACAGAATGGCATTAGGGCATGTACACATGAGCAGTAAACACAGTGCATATGTGGATATAAGAGATTCCAAGTCAATTAACAGAAATGGTTGAAACAGTACTACAGCAAACAAGCTAGACACAAACATGCATCCGTAGTGCATAACTATCTGGAGGAATGTGTATATTAGTTGTACACTAAATACTATCAATATCTGTCAATTATGTATTATGGATCTCATGTGCCATAAAAGAAATATACCATCCAAGGCATCACTAGTAATGAGTTACATCGCTAGCACTAAGTGTGTTAAAAGCTCGACACTTTCCAGAGAATGGAAGGAAGCCAGTGTGACATTGCTGTGCAAGTACACAAAGAATTTAGCCATCACCAAGTTTTGCTAACTGCATTTATGGTGGCATTCAACCAAAATCATAGCCCCTGCCATCTGGTTTCATTATGAATTACGGTACCCTGCACTTTGTAAGTGTCTACCACTCTTTTGCATTAAACGGTAAGGAGGTGCAGGTATACTTAAGGAATGCCTCCTCCCTCTCTTCCATGACTGCACGATCTCGCTTTCTTTCAAAACAGTTTAGCAACTGAAGAAACCAAGTTGACAGATTTTTCCTATATCTCTTCATCCCACAAACTTTAGAAGGAGAACTGAGAGCTAAATCACGTCAACTGAAAACTATTTTCCCAACTCAACTTTATTAGGTTCAGTACAGTTACTCTTGGTTCCCTTTTATTTCCGCAATTGAATTCACAACCTAGTAGCATAGTATGTTATGAGTCATAAACATTGTTCATTGGCGAAAATAGAGAACATGTAAGCCATGAACTAGGGAAACTATCATCAGGACCTGTTATTTCATCACAGGCACATACAAACCAATTCCATTTCACTAACCTGATTCGAGATATCATAGACAACTATGGCAGCGGCAGCACCCCTGTAGTACATAGGAGCCAAGCTATGATACCTCTCCTGCCCAGCAGTATCCCAAATTTCGAACTTCACAGTCTCGTCATTAACCGCCAAGGTTTGTGAGAAGAAAGCCGCTCCAATTGTCGATTCCTGCAGATAGATAGACCGATATAATTAACATTTTCAGAACAAGCCTTGCAGCTATTTAAATTTAACAAAAGGAGTAAGTAAGAACACTTGCTTGGAATTCAACAAATTGTCCTTTTACAAACCGAAGCACCAAGCTGGATTTTCCAGCACCCACATCACCAAGAAGAACCTGCCAATCCAATCACAATCAAACATTAGCAGAGGTTCTGCTGACGCAAAATTAATATTCACAGTGAATTCCATAATTAATTACGAAGCACATACTACTCTAACAACGCAAAATTAATATGGCTCACACTGAATTTCATAGTACTTACGACATAAATTTGGAGTTCACCGTAAAACTGGTCATCAAATGGAATTTTAGATATGGACTAGGAACTATTTACGAGCTCAAAATCATCATCGTTGTGAAATGTTTAAGGCCACGAAAAATAGTATTCGAACATCCGAAGACGGGAGTTAGTATTTACTCCCTCCGTCCTTAAATAAGTGCACTTCTAGGTTCAAAATTTGTCCCAAAAAAAGTGTACATCTATACTACCAATGCAGTTAATTAATGTAATTAGCTCCTCGTAATCACTCCCAACTCCATCCCCCAATCCTCATTCTTCTCCTCCACCTCAATCACCAATCATCATTCCTCTCCTTTAATTAATAGAGTGGAGACTCATAAAAGATGAGAAAGAACTAAGTTGTCTCATATTTCCTAGATGTACACTTGTTCGCGGACGGAGTAAGACACTAACACCTCGTCGCTAGCATAGACATTAAAAGAGAATGTAGCTACTGGCACAGAACATATAATGGAGAATTCCCCAGCAAATATCAGTAGCGGTCATGACAGGAGCGCCGTCATCGACTGCTCACATCATAATTCACTCAACCATCAAGAAGATTCAAGCAAAATACACGATCGGGAGTTCGGGACCACTCCCACGAGATAGCCCAAATAAGCCAAATACTAGCGATCAAGATCCAGTCCCGACGATTCGATCAATAACTGCAGTTGAATACTCGGGATCGGAATTCGCACCAGTTTGGCGTTGCGGATCTTGTTCCCGGAGTTGGCCGCCATCAGATTCGACGACCGATTTTTCGCGGAACCGTGGACGAGATCAAACCGCACGCAAAGAAGCGAATTGGGGAATTGGTTGGTAGCTTCCGCGTTCTGGAATATGTTTCTCTTTATTTTTGGGCTTATCGAAACCGTTTTTCACTCAAACCCTTGTGGAGCTGTATAATTAGACAACTTACCCTCTAAGCAAACGGCCGCCTATGTCGGCATAGATTTTTATACCACTGGAAACGGCCGGCAGTTCAAAAACAATAGTACTCCGTACTACATTGTTTCCATGTTTGTATCTGTCCAGAAGTATTCACGCTAGGCTTATCTTTGTTCGAAAACACGTGAATTGCCGATTTTGTTATACTATTAATTTGTAATGAAAGTCTTTTCAAGTGGTATCAATTTGTTTTTGCAACGAAAGTGTGGTATCAATTTAGTATCTCATACCTCACACATACTACTACTGGTTAGATATATTGTTGACCATAGCAAATTTTAGAGAAAAAGTGCCTTGCAGATTTTAGCGGACCGTGTATATCCTAAGATTTTGTGTCAAATTATGAACCCACACAGTTTGTAGAAGACGATAATCCGTGCAATTTTAACATGTACAGTATCATTGTACAACTCATGTCGATTAGTCATTTTTTTCTTGTAGGAAGCATAGTCATATTTTAGTAACCTTTACAAAAAAAAAACAATGGGCGTTGATAGAAAGACATGCATATATGTGTTTATTAAACATAGTATGGATATCACATGAACATCTACATGAGTGGAAATATATTTATGTTCCTCCACACACACACACACTATTTTTGTAAATGCAGCATGACCTTGTTGATGTACGCAGAAGATTGATAATAGTTGTTGTGTGAATACTTAATCTTATCCGAGAGTCCTACATAGCATATACTTGGTAAATTTGTAGGAGAACGTTGCATAGAAAACAAAAAATTTCCTACCGCGAACACGCAATCCAAGCCAAGATGCAATCTAGAAGACGGTAGCAACGAGGGGGTATCGAGTCTCACCCTTGAAGAGATTCCAAAGCCTACAAGATGAGGCTCTTGTTGCTGCGGTAGACGTTCACTTGCCGCTTGCAAAAGCGCGTAGAAGATCTTGATCACGATCGGTTCCGGCGCCACGAACGGGCGGCACCTCCGTACTCGGTCACACGTTCGGTTGTTGATGAAGACGACGTCCACCTCCCGTTCCAGCGGGCAGCGGAAGTAGTAGCTCCTCTTGAATCCGACAGACGACGACGGCGTGGTGTCGGTGGCGGTGGAGAACTCCGGCGGAGCTTCGCTAAAGCACGCGGGAGCTATGGAGGAGAGGGGCAGCTAGGGTTTGGGAGGGGGTGGCCGGCCACTCAAGGGGGGCGGCCAGGTTGTGGTCTTAGGGTGGCCGGCCCCCTCCCTTGGCCCCTCATTACATAGGTGGATCCCCAAGAGTTGGTGTCCAAGTCTTCGAATAAGATCCGAACAAAAAACCTTCCATAAGAGAGGGAAACCTAGCTAAGCTAGGACTCCCACCAAAGGTGGGAGTTCCACCTCCCATATGGGGGGTGGCCGGCCCCCAGGGGGAGTCCACTTGGGACTCCTCCCCCACTAGGGTTGGCCGGCCATGGAGGTGGAGTCCCATGTGGACTCCACCTTCCTTGGTGGTTTCTTCCGGACTTTTCTAGAACCTTCCATAGAACCTTCCGCGACATTTTAATTCACATAAAATGACATCCTATATATGAATCTTATTCTCCGGACCATTCCGAACTCCTCGTGATGTCCGGGATCTCATCCGGGACTCCGAACAAATATTCGAACTCCATTCCATATTCAAGTACTACCATTTCAACATCCAACTTTAAGTGTGTCACCCTACGGTTCGTGAACTATGCGGACATGGTTGAGTACTCACTCCGACCAATAACCAATAGCGGGATCTGGAGATCCATAAAGGCTCCCACATATTCAACGATGACTTTAGTGATCGAATGAACCATTCACATACAATACCAATTCCCTTTGTCTTGCGATATTTTACTTGTCCGAGGTTTGATCTTCGGTATCACTCTATACCTTGTTCAACCTCGTCTCCTGACAAGTACTCTTTACTCGTACCGTGGTATGTGGTCTCTTATGAACTTATTCATATGCTTGCAAGACATTAGACGACATTCCACCGAGAGGGCCCGGAGTATATCTATCCGTCATCGGGATGGACAAATCCCACTCGTTGATCCATATGCCTCAACTCATACTTTCCGGATACTTAATCCCACCTTTATAGCCACCCATTTACGCAGTGGTGTTTGATGTAATCAAAGTACCTTTCCGGTATAAGTGATTTATATGATCTCATGGTCATAAGGACTAGGTAACTATGTATCGAAAGCTTATAGCAAATAACTTAATGACGAGATCTTATGCTACGCTTAGTTTGGGTGTATCCATTACATCATTCATACAATGATATAACCTTGTTATTAATAACATCCAATGTTCATGATTATGAAACTAATCATCCATTAATCAACAAGCTAGTTAAGAGGCATACTAGGGACTCTTTGTTGTTTACATATCACACATGTATCAATGTTTCGGTTAATACAATTATAGCATGGTATATAAACATTTATCATAAACATAAAGATATATAATAACCACTTTTATTATTGCCTCTTGGGCATATCTCCAACAAAATTGTGAAAGTCAAGCCAAATCAACAAAACTCTAAGCACCTAGCGATGATTAATAAGTCAAATTAGAAGAGAAGATAAAAGTACAAAGTTAAGATAGTGCCAAGATATAAAAAGCTCACCTTTTTTAAAAGAGAACGCCATTTTTTAATTTCCTCCTTTCCGACCTCGCAAAAGGCCACATGTACGTACTTACTTTCTAATCGAATAGCAGAGCGCCTAACTTTTACCTAAAAAAAACTCACCTTATGACGGGATGGCAGAGCTTACTCTACCAATAGCACATAGATTGTACTCTCTCTCTCTCTCTCTCTCTCTCTCTCTCTCTCTCTCTCTCTCCACATAGACTAATGAGCCTTACTTTGACATTGTATCTCTCTACATACTGCATCGATGGGTACCTTTGACCTTTTTTCAATCCACCGACCATGATCATTTTCTCCATTCTCTCTCACTTTGAATACAATCAAGGGGGTTAGAGCTTCAAGATTTACTCGGGAGTCTAGGGGCGAGTCCGAGGAGTCATGTACGACTTGAGTCAACGTCAATGAGTCTTGCATCGCAAAAGCCTTTGACTATCCTCCTTCAACACATTCCAAACATAGGAGTAGCATGTGCTTCGTCGAGTGACTAAACCTACTAAAAAACATTGAGGGGCTAATTTTATCGGAGCACGACAAAGTTTGCTATGAAGACTTTCCTACCCCCCCCCCCTACACACATATACAAATCATTGGTATGACTAATCCCTCCATCCGCGAATAAGTGTACTTTTTTTCCTTTTTTGGAAGTCAAACATTTTCAAATTTGACCATCTTTTTATCAAAAAAATAGCAATGTATGTGACATCAAATTACTATACTAGAACTACATGTTAAGATGAATGTAACGATATTAATTTAATTTTATAAATGCTACTACTTTTTCTAGGAAGTTGGTCGAAGTTAATAAAGTTTAAACAAATACCTATTTGTTTTACCATCGATTGTAAATATGAATTCTTATTTTCTTTTAAATAAGAGTTGTTTAGAACTCGGCCTCCATTTGCCACTCTCGCTGCTCCACTATATACTATACATCACCATGCATCCCTACTCCATGATAGATCATTGGGCCAACAACTACTCTCTTACCAACTATAACCTCAATGGAAATAAAAATGAAAAAAACTCAAAAGTAGTCATCTTCATTCGTCAAAGACCCCTCGGCTATATGGAATTCATATCAGAGTGTATTCATCCACTGTAACTTCAACTAAGAATTTCAGATATTAGACATACAAATCGCACTTTACACTATTTTCAAATGTTTTCATTTACATATATACCTGCTATTTTGTAACAAAATGTTGGTAGCAGAGTCTGAACCACTGGATTTCTGGAAGATGCTTACTTCATGACACTACTTGATGACAAGGATGATATTGTCGATTCTTCGGGGGAAAAAACAGTGGTCAAACGTCTCAAGGGGCCGCAGGCAATTGACCCTTGTGTACAGACTACAGGTGAACTCGGTGACATCTTTGACTCCCCGTTGTATTGAACTACTGAAGCGTCATCCGGCAAGTTAAACATGCTTTCGCATCAAACTCTGCCGGAGAGTTCATCGTCGAGTCAGCCCCGGTGCAACCTTTTTAAAAATAAAAATAAACTTAGCGCCGGTGCAACCTGAAGCAGCTGTTTGTCGCAGCAAGCCAGCCCGTCAGCTTTTGTTTTTTTGAGGAATTTCCAGCCCGTCAGCCGTTGTGGCCGATCCCGTCTCCGCGGCAGGGCACGGCTTGTCTTGTCTGGCCTGCGCGCGGGGGCTGCTGGGCCGCTCGTCGGGGGAGGTGCTATATGCCGACCGGGTCGGAGCGAACGGGGTGCCGCACACCCCTCCGATCCGGCGGCTATTAATTGGGCCGCGGCCCATCAGGTAAAACTTTTTCTGTTTTCTTTTTTCTGTTTATAATTCTGTTTTAAAAATCAAACGTTTTTCTGTTTCTAAAATTTGTTTAAAATTTTCTGTACATAGATCTTATAAATCTATGATTTTATTTAAAAAAAAATTCGAAAATCGTTCAAAATTAAAAATTTGTTAAAATTTTGAAAATCGTTAAAAAAATTAAAATTTGTTCAAAAATTCGGAAATGATTCAAATTTTGATAATTCATTCAAAACTCAAAATTTGTTCAAAATTTGAAATCCGTTCAAAACTCAAAATTTGTTCAAATTTCGAAATTCGTTCAAAACTCAAAATTTGTTCAAACTTCAAAAATCATTCAAATTTCAAAATTCGTTCAACTTTAGAATATGAACATTTTCAAACTTGAACATTTTTAATTTGGAAATTTTCGAAAATCATTTTTGAACAGAAAAATAAAACGATAAAAAATAAACACAGAAAAAGAAAAATAAACACAGAAAAATTATTTTTTGCCCTCGTCGGCCCTCATGCTGGATCGCCGGTGCATGCTCCTGCTGTCCTGCAGCGGGTCCGGCTGACCGTCCAACCATGTTGTCGCCAACAAGGCCTACGTCCCGATCTTCCCCGCCTCGTCCACGGGCGAATGTGGTGCAGCTGCAGTTTGGCGAGTTTCATATTCAAGTTTCATATTTGTAACAAGGTTGATAACTTCGCGTGGACTTTGGTTGTTGTGTATGGAGCGGCCCAAGTGGAGCACAAAACCGACATTCATCGTGAGTTGGCGAGTCTTGCAAAAGTAAGGGTGGTTTTGATAATCACCGGACTTTCTTATTCAATGTTGTTATCGATAACTTCGATTTAAGAGAAGTGTCAATGACTGGAAGGCATTTAACGTGGGCGAACAGTCTCCCGGAGCCAACATATGAGAAGTTGGTTAGCGTATTTATGGACACCTATTGGGAATATTAATTTTGATGCTCGTTGTACACGCCATTGAACACATTGTAAGGCTTTTTTGGACCATGATCCTATTCCGACCACAGGGTTGGCGAAACCTCACAAAAAATGTCAATTCAAGTTTGAACTTGGATGGCTACTTCATGATGGTTTCTATGCTATTGTTAAGAAGATATTGGAGAAGCCGGTATCGGATCAAACAACAATCCAAATGTGGAATAATAAGATACAGGTGATGCGTAGATAATTTTAAGGGCGAGATCATCACACTTCTAGTGCTCCTAAAAAAAGAAAAAATAGCTATCAACCATCATCGATCTATCACAGAAGTAAGACTGCTTACTCTACATGAAATTGAACTTAAAAGTCAATTGGATGCACTAAGAACACAATTTCTATGGGGAGAGGAGCTCAAATGGTATCATCAGTCAAATACGAGTTTATTCTTGCAGGACATTTAAATAGAAGAAACTTACAATGTCGCTAATGTCAGATATAGGAGTAAAAAGTTGCCCAATTTATTCTTCAAGATGAGGATACAATCAAGGGCCATGATCAACTTAAATCATATATCACAAAATATTGTAAGTGTTTGCTCTGAGTACCCGAGGAAGGAAACTCTTCTCTAGATGATATCACCCAACTTTCACATGAGGATAACACTTTTTCTTAACGCACCCTATTCAGAGGAAGAGGTTGAGAAAGTTGTTTTCCAAATGGAACATAACAAGGCCTCTGGTCAATATGGGTTCCTAGCTGAGTTTTATTAGAACTTATGGGTTATCATCAAATCGGATCTCATAGATTTGTCTAGTCAAATATTTTTTACGACTAAGATTAACGAGACAAAAAGATCCAAAAATACAAACCTATTAGTCTCCTTAATGTTAGATTCAAGATTTTCACAAAAACTGCAGCTATTAGGCTAAATTCGGTGGTAGACCACGTTGTTGGGCTGATACGTCCAAAACGTATCTACTTTCCCGAACACTTTTGCTATTGTTTTGCCTCTAATTTGTGTATTTTGGATGCAACTAACACGGACTAACGTTGTTTTCAGCAGAACTGTTCTGGTGTCTCGTTTTTGTGCGAAATCCAACTTTCGGGAAAAACCTCGGGATTTTGACGAAAGGCCCTATTTTCCCAGAATGCCGACGGAGCCAGAAGGACAATTCAAGTGGAGGCCCGAGGGCCCCATACCATAAGGCGGCGCGGCCTAGGGGGGCCCGCGCGGCCCTATGGTGTGGCCCCCTCGGCTGGCCTCCGACGCCCTCCTTCGGACTATTTATTGGCCTCGACCTAAAAACGCACCGAGAGAAGTCGAAGTCGCCAGAAACCCTCCAGAACGCCGCCACATCGCGAAACTCCGTCTCGGGAGCCAGAAGTCTCCGTTACGGCACTCCGCCGGGACGAGGAATTGGAGGAGATCATCGCCGCCATCACCGCCAACGCCTCTCCATCAACCAGCCATGTTTCCCCCATCCATGTGTGAGTAATTCCCCGCTGTAGGCCGAAGGGGATGGTAGGGATTGGATGAGATTGGTCATGTAATAGCATAAGATTGTTAGGGCATAGTGCCTAGTGTCCGTAGATGGTACTTTTATGATATTGTTGCAACTTGTTATGCTTAATGCTTGTCACTAGGGCCCGAGTGCCATGATCTCAGATCCGAACATGTTATTGTTTCATCATGATATTCATTGTTTATGGTCTTACCTGCAAGTTGTATACACATGTCGCTGTCCGGAACCAATGGCCCCGAAGTGACGAAATCGGGACAACCGGAGGGAATGGTAGCGATGTGAGGATCACATGTGTTCACGGAGTGTTAATGCTTTGCTCCGGTACTCTATTAAAAGGAGTACCTTAATATCCAGTAGTTTCCCTTGAGGCCCGGCTGCCACCGGCTGGTAGGACAAAAGATGTTGTGCAAGTTTCTCATTGCGAGCACGTACGACTATAATTGGAACACATGCCTATTGATTGATTAGTACTTGGATACCGTTTTATTATCATCTGCAAATGCCCTGCTATGATTGTTACATGAGTTTCTCTCATCCATGCAACGCCCGTCATCCGTCCCCGTGCCTACGATATTTTAATCATGCTTGTTTACTATAATCACTACTGTCGTTTCCGTTACTCTGCTGTCGTTATTTTACTACCGCTATCGCTATAAAGCTGTCACTATCGATAAACTCTTGCGAGCAAGTCTGTTTCCAGTGCAGCTGAATTGACAACTCCGCTGTTAAGGCTTTCAAGTATTCTTTGTCTCCCTCGTGTCGAATCAATAAATTGGGTTTTACTTCCCTCGAAGACTGTTGCGATCCCCTATACTTGTGGGTCATCAAGACTATTTTCTGGCACCGTTGCCGGGGAGCATAGCTTTATTTGGAAGTTCACTTGGATTGATATTGTTCGCTGCAAATTCTCTCCATCATGGTTAAAACTCGCGATACTAAGGTCGCCATATTACCATCCACTACAAGAAAAGGTACAACTCGAGTACCTCTGTCGCTCTTGATTCACCATCCGTGATTGATAAACTTGTTTCACCACCACAAGCTTCAAATGCTGGTACTTCGCTCGAATCTGAAAATTCCTCTTATAATATTGATGATGCTTCTGCTGTGCTTGATGATAGTGGTTCATTGGGAACTTTTCTAGATGCTACAATTGCTAGGTCTAGACAAATTGAAAATACTCGAAACTCCGATGTTACTACACTCGTTAATTCACCCGAACTTGAATACTCTAGTGATGATCTTGATGAAGATTATGTGGAACTTGATGATGATTTTATTGAAAAATGCCATGCTACTACTGATGCAAGAAAAATTAAAAAGTTGCTTGCAGAACATACTCGTTAGATATAAAGCTGTCTCCCGATCCTAAATTTGCCACATCTCCTATAAACATTAGGGATAAAGATTATGATTTTTCTCTTGATCTATCTCATATAGCTATTGTTGAGAAAACACCCTTTTGTGGTACCGAAAAAGAAAGTGCTCGTTGAACACATGACTGAGTTATCTACTACGAGTAGCTTGTTTTACGATGATGTTAAGAAGCGTACTTATTTTATTGCTAAAATCTTTCCATTCTCATTAAAGGATGACGCTAAAACTTGGTATAATAGTTTGCCACCTAGTTCTATTAAAAGTCCAAAAGAATTGCTTAATGTATACTAAACGCTAGTGCTCAACATGCTGCTTTGCAGAGAGTTTATAATTTTGATCAAGGAGATGAAGAGAAATTGCCTGAGGCTTGGGCGAGATTTTGCTCTCTTATTAGAGCTCTGCCTGACCATGATTTGGAAAAGCATGATTTACTTGATATATTTTATAGTGGACTAACCATTGAGTCTAGGGCATACCTGGATAGTTGTGCTGGTTGTGTTTTCAGGAAAAGAACTCCGGACGAAGTTGAAGAATTATTGGCTAAAATAGGCCGGAATTATGATGATTGGACTACGCCTGAACCAACTCCAACGCCAATAGTGAAGAAGAGGGGTTTAATTAAATTGAATGATGAAGATATGAGGGAAGCCAAGAAGTCTCTCAAGGAGAAAGGTATTAAATCTAAAGATGTGAAGAATCTACCTCCTATAGAAGATATATGTGAGATAATTCCCCCTTCATCCATGGTTGAGGTAAACTCCCTTCAACGCTTTACTAGAGAAGATATTCCGTATTCAAAACCTCCTGCGCAATGCTTAGATGAGTTTGATAATTATATTGTTAAGCAAGAAAATTTTAATATGAGAGTAGAGAATCATCTAATGGAAAATTCTCAAGCTATTAGTGAATTGCATGATATTGTGGAGAGAACCTCCAATGATGTTAAGATGCTTGTTAAACATTTTCATATGGTTCAAACTCAAATTGATCAACTCACTAAAGTGCAAAATGACTTGCTAGGAAATAATTCTAAAGAAAAACATGCTTATGAAGTAACAACTAGAGGTGGTGTCTCTACCCAGGATCCTCTATATCCTGAAGGGCATCCCAAAAGAATTGAACAAGATTCTCAACGCATTGAACCTAGAGCTCCATCTAAGAAAAAGAAAAAGAAAAAGAAACATAAGAATATTGTAGAATCCTCTGAACCTGCTAATGATCCTAATAGTATTTCTATTTCTGATGCTGAAACTGAAAGTGGTAATGAACATGATAAAGATAATGATAAGAAGGATGTTCCTGATAAAGAAGAGGTTGAAAAAGAACCTGAAAAGCATGCTAAAAATAAAAAGTATACTAAAGAAGATTTTATTGCTGAGAAACATGGTAATGAAAGAGAACCTTGGGTGCAAAAGCAAATGCCTTTTCCTGCTAAGAAACTAAAATCAAAGGAAGAAGAACACTATAATAAATTTTGTGATTGGATGAAACCTTTATTCTTGCAAATCCCTTTGATCGATGCTATTAAATTGCCTCCTTATTCAAAGTATATGAAAGATATTGTTACTAACAAAAGGAAAATCCCCAATGAGGAAATTTCCACTATGCTTGCTAATTACTCTTTCAATGGCAAAGTTCCAAAGAAGTTGGGCGACCCGGTATACCTACTATTCCTTGTTCTATTAAGAATAATTATGTTAAAACTGCTCTATGTGATTTGGGAGCCGGTGTTAGTGTTATGCCTTTTTCTCTTTATAAGAGACTTTACTTAGATAAGTTGATACCTACTGATATATCTTTGCAAATGGCTGATAAATCTACTGCTATTCATGTTGGTATATGTGAGGATGTTCCTGTTCAAGTTACTAATAACCGCTTGATATTAACTGATTTTGTTGTGTTGGAAATGCCCGAAGATGATAATATGTCTATTATTCTTGGGAGACCTTTTCTTAACACCGCGAGGGCTGTTATTGATTGCAATAAAGGAAAGGTTACTTTCAATGTTGATGATAAGGAACACACCGTCTATTTCCCCAAGAGGATTGAGAAAGCGTGTGGAGTTAATACTATTTCTAATGTGAGAACTATCAAAGTGGGAACTATTGATTGTCCTATATATGAGCCTAAAGAAGAATATCAAACTCTTGTGATTGGATCCATCTCAATACAATTCAAGGTAACATGATTGATTTGAGGTTTATTTCTTCATATGCTATGTAAAATTTATTTGGTTGGCAAGACTTGATCAACCTTGTTAACAAATACTTTTTATATGCATAGAGGAGGTAAACAACATCTCTTTCTTCCTCCACTTGCTTTAGTTGTTGTAGCACCTTTATTTTTCAAAGTTCCTTAGTTAATTGGAGATTTCAAAAAAATTCCTGGCCAGTAATAATAAACTTAATACCCAGAAATGTGCATTTTTCAAAGTTTTAAAAAATTCGTGAAAATTACACCGTTGGTCCTATTTTTCGACGAGGCACCTGGGAGCACCAGAGGATGACCTGTGGGGCACCATAGGGTGCCACACCACAGGCCGGCGCGGCCAGCAAGGGGGGCACGCCACCCTGTGGTGTGGGCCCCTCCTTGCCCCACTACTTCATCTCTTTCTTCCAGCATCTTCTCTCTCCCGAAAAAACTCGAACCAACTTTCTCTCACTCGCGTTTTTGCTCAAGAGCTCAGGATTTTTCGATCTCTTTGCTCAGCCCAGATTTCTGTTTGAAATTTGGCACATTTGCTCTCCGGTATGTGACTCCTTCGATTATCCAAATAGAATTTTGTTTGGTTGAGTATATCTTGAATATTTTGCTGCTGTAGGTAACATGTTTAGTGAGCTTGCATGCTTGTTCTAAGTGGTAGAAATTAGTTTTGATGCATGATTAGTACTCTAGCAAGTTCCTATAGTAGTTTCCCTCAATTATATGTCACCAAATCAAGTTTTATATTGTTTGTTGAAAATTTCAGAAAAGAGATGAAGAAGTTCAAATTTGGAGATTTGTTCAAGAAAGGAACAACCAGCACCGGAAGGCCTTCTAGGACCGCCACCCAAATTAGGCGATCGTACAATGAGGACATCATCGCGCCTAGCTTCGCGCCCGAAGAGGACAATGAGGCTCCTAATGCTTCATCCTTCCCATGTTATGATTTTCTGACAAATGCAGGGATATTGGATGATTTCTTCACCCTTGTCAACAGGGCGGGCTTAGCCACCTACGTTGGAGATGAAAGGGAGCAATACTACATGGTCACCAAAAATTTTGTCGAGAGCTTCAAGTTCCAAAACACGCAATATGATCCGACAATTGCATTCAAGATCTATGGTACTCCTGTTACTATGGAATTGGAAGAATTTTGTCGTGCATTGGATATTGCCCCTGTAGGTACAACAAGGAGGATTGATGACAACCCCCGGGACTTGTTGGAGCTCTATCGAGGGATTACCAACGATGATTGTCGCACCATTCAGCGGGGCAAGATAAGGAACATTCAACTCCCCGCCATTAAATATTTTGCATATTACGTTGCTACTAGCATACTTGGTAGGGAGAACACTAGCAATATTTCTAGTTACCATCTTGCCTTCTTGAATATTGCACTTACTGGACGGACATCTTATCATCTTGGTTCTCTTATTGCTCGCCGCTTGTCTACCAAGGGGCCTATTTTTGGAGGAACTATTGCACTGCGCATTTTAACACATTTAGAGCTTCCTATTGATCCTAATGATGTGCCATTAACCCCTAGGAGGCTTGATATCACTGCTATGAAAAGCCATCATTTTGTTACCACCGAGTCCACTTTAGATAATATGGCCTATAGAATGTTGTTTGCTGACGGGGATGAGAAAGAAATCCCTCTTCCCCAGCCAGGTTTGTTCGATATTGACGAGGCAACCATGGTCGCGCACTAAGGAGGAGGTGGATGAACATATGAAGATACAAGATTTCCACCAGCAGCATGACTCCGAGGACGCCGAGCCCTCCTACGATTACTCCGTCACGTATCCGGGTGCTTCTTCTAGCACATACCCGGAATATGATCCATCTTCGTCGTACCAGGGAGATACTACCTCATGGCCTCGATGGGATTGAACTCCACTTAGGCCAAAAGCCTAAGCTTGGGGGGAGGTATACCGGCATCACTCATTCTTTGCATATCATGGTTGCTTGATACTTGTATATACTTGTTTAGTTTGTTTGAGTGGTTTTCTAATGAGAGGAAGATGATATTTGAGGAAGTGCTGCCTGAAAACAGATTCTGGGCTGTTACCGTAAACATTCGTGCGCACAGCCAGAACGGTATTTTGCGAAGCCAATTTTTATGCATGTTCCCCAGGTTGTTATCTAACTTTCATTAGTTGAACACTTTTCGAGCTGAGCAACGTAAGATGTTTGTAAAAATCGATTTCGTATCGCTTGTCAGGTTTTGGCAGATTTCTGCCATCTCGCTTTTCTGTGTTTCTTTTAGTTTGCTATTTCTTGCTTTCACTTTGTTTCTTTCCCAAAACACAAAAAGACCAAAAATATTTCTGTTGTTTCTCTTCACCATTTGTTTATATTGGTCTCTTGCATTTGTTTCGCTTTATTTGCTATTGCTAGTTTGCTATGAGAAACCCAAAAAGATTTTGCTTTGTTTGCTTGTTTCCTTTTGTTCTTATTCTCAAATTCGAAAACACCAAAAATATTTGCTGTTCTTCTTTGGTTTGTAAAGTTCATTATGAGTTCAATGGTCTTCGGTGGCTGGAGCATGGTTTTCATTTTATATTATACAAGCTACACAAGTGAAAAGGCAATAATGACGATCTACGACAATCTGATTGTGGTGAGAGGCTGGTATGAACTCTATTTGTTTTCATTTTTGTACATATACTCATCCATGTGAGCATGCTTAGTTGGTTCATGTGAGGTATATGTTATTTAAGAAAGTCTAGTAGTTCATGATCTCTCATGATTATCTCCAATTTATTAATATGAGTAGTATGTCATGGATGTTTGCTTGCATTGTTTTATTCATAGATAGGTATGATATTGTGGTATCCTCCTCCGAATAATTCATTTATATCGACTTGGCACATGCTCACGCATGCATATGACTGAACAAAAGTCAATTAAGCCTCCATGATTTACATTGCTTCAGAGTTCTTGTATCACTTTTATGCCTCGGTTAATTTATTTTGCCGCAAGCATGATTATGACAGTTATTGCTCTCTTGATTTGTCGCTCCCTAGTCTTTTGCTAGCCTTCACTTGTACTGAGCGGGAACGCTGCTCGTGCCTCCAAACACATGAAAACCAAGTTAGTCCAAAGTGTCCACCATAAATACCTATGCATGGCATTTCAAACCATTCCAAGTAAATTCTCATGCGCTACCTTTAAAACCTTCAAAATGCTTCTCAATTTGTGTTAATGTTTCATAGCTCATGAGGAAGTATGTGGTGTTTAGCTTTCAACCTTGTCATTTACTTTTGACGGACTCTCATATGGACTAGTGGCACATCCGCTTATCCAATAATTTTGCAAAAAGAGCTGGCAATGGGATTCCCGATCCCGAATTAATTAACTTAAATAGACACTCCTCCATGGTTTGTGATTGTTGGACGGCACCCGAAGGATTCGGTTAGCCATGGCTTGTGTAAGCAAAGGTTGGGGGGAGTGTCATCATCATAATAAAACTAAATTAAAAAGGCACTCCTTCATGGTATGTGATTATTGGCAGGCACCCGAGGATTCGGTTAGCCATGGTTTGTGTAAGAAAGGTTGGAAGGAGTGCCACATAAAAATGCAAATAATTCATGGGAGCCGCTCTTGAAAGTCCGGTTGGCGAGGTAGTTGGTGTACCCATTACCATTCGTTGACAACAACAAACACCTCTCAAAATAATTTTACTCCTGCTTTACAAATGAAAAGCTCTAGCGCATGTTAATCCCTCGCTTCCCTCTGCGAAGGGTCAATCTTTTACTTTTATGTTGTGTCTCCATCCTTTCTTTGAGCACTTTCTTGAGAGCACAACTGTCATTCTTAGTATAATATGCTTGTCTCAAAATATGATTGATTGTGGTATAACTTTGATGCCTTTATCTTTGACAGTCACTACTTCTAGTCTATCTATGAACTCCAGAGGTGCCCGGGCATTTATGTTTTGCCGATCAAATACAGGCAAGCGAGATACCACTTTATCATACTCTCTTATGAACATTGCAATCCTGCTTATATATATGATTCATGATGCTTATTATTAATTGTTGGTACCTCTTCATGATTGACATAGTCTGTTAGATGATCTTATTTGCATGTATCTTATTATGAACTCGCTTAAGTATTAGCCATATCATGAGAATATATACATCATATGAGCAAATGTGTTCGTGAAAGTTCTTTTATCGCTCGGTTGTTAACTCGAATTGCTTGAGGACAAGCAATAAGCTAAGCTTGGGGGAGTTGATACGTCCAAAACGTATCTACTTTCCCGAACACTTTTGCTATTGTTTTGCCTCTAATTTGTGTATTTTGGATGCAACTAACACGGACTAACGCTGTTTTCAGCAGAACTGTTCCGGTGTCTCGTTTTTGTGCGTAAATCCAACTTTCGGGAAAAACCTCGGGATTTTGACGAAAGGCCCTATTTTCCCGGAATGCGGCGGAGCCAGAAGAACAATTCAAGTGGAGGCCCGAGGGCCCCACACCATAAGGCGGCGCGGCCTAGGGGGGCCCGCGCGGCCCTATGGTGTGGCCCCCTCGGCTGGCCTCCGACGCCCTCCTTCGGACTATTTATTGGCCTCGACCTAAAAACGCACAGAGAGAAGTCGAAGTCGCCAGAAACCCTCCAGAACGCCGCCACATCGCGAAACTCCGTCTCGGGAGCCAGAAGTCTCCGTTCTGGCACTCCGCCGGGACGGAGAATTGGAGGAGATCATCGCCGCCATCACCGCCAACGCCTCTCCATCAACCAGCCATGTTTCCCCCATCCATGTGTGAGTAATTCCCCCGCTCGTAGGCCGAAGGGGATGGTAGGGATTGGATGAGATTGGTCATGTAATAGCATAAGATTGTTAGGGCATAGTGCCTAGTGTCCGTAGATGGTACTTTTATGATATTGTTGCAACTTGTTATGCTTAATGCTTGTCACTAGGGCCCGAGTGCCATGATCTCAGATCTGAACATGTTATTGTTTCATCATGATATTCATTGTTTATGGTCTTACCCGCAAGTTGTATACACATGTCGCTGTCCGGAACCAATGGCCCCGAAGTGACGAAATCGGGACAACCGGAGGGAATGGTAGCGATGTGAGGATCACATGTGTTCACGGAGTGTTAATGCTTTGCTCCGGTACTCTATTAAAAGGAGTACCTTAATATCCAGTAGTTTCCCTTGAGGCACGGCTGCCACCGGCTGGTAGGACAAAAGATGTTGTGCAAGTTTCTCATTGCGAGCACGTACGACTATAATTGGAACACATGCCTATTGATTGATTAGTACTTGGATACCGTTTTATTATCATCTGCAAATGCCCTGCTATGATTGTTACATGAGTTTCTCTCATCCATGCAACGCCCGTCATCCGTCCCTGTGCCTACAGTATTTTAATCCTGCTGTTTACTATAATCACTACTGCTGTTTCTGTTACTCTGCTGCTGTTATTTTACTACTGCTACTGCTATAAAACTGTTACTACTGGATAAACTCTTGCGAGCAAGTCCGTTTACGAGTGCAGCTGAATTGACAACTCCGCTGTTAAGACTTTCAAGTATTCTTTGTCTCCCCTCGTGTCGAATCAATAAATTGGGTTTTACTTCCCTCGAAGACTGTTGCGATCCCCTATACTTGTGGGTCATCATGGGCCCACGCAAACAACATTCATACAAGGAAGAAACATCCATGATGGGATGGTAATTCTCCTTGAAATGGTACGTCCATGAGTTACACCGTAAAAAGCTAAAAGGGTAATACTAAAGTTGATTTTGAAAATGCATATGATAAAATTAAATGGTCTTTTCTACAACAGACTTTGAGAATGAAAACTTCTTTAAAGAGGGTGTTCCTTAATCTATAGTTTTTTTTGGAGGTAGTGTGGCTATAAAAGTCAGCGATGACGTGGGCACTAAAAATAGATTACGACAGGATGACCCATTATTGCCTATATTATTTAATATGGGGCCTGATATGTTAGCCATGATGATTGAAGTGCAAAGTTGAATGGCTAAATTGAAGGGTTACTTCCGCATCTTGCTGATGGTGGACTATCAGTTCTTACATATGTAGACGACACAATCCTCTATATGGAACATGATGTTGAGAAAGCTAAGACTCTGAAATAAGTTTTACCGTCGTTCGAGGAGCTTTCGGAACTCGGAATAAATTTTCACAAGAGTGAATTTTTTTCGGGGAGGTGCAGGACGAGGCTGCTCTGTATACCAAACTATTTGGTTGCGGGAAAGGGCGATTTACTATTATGTATTTCGGTATTTCAATGCATTATACGTGACTTACAAATACTGAATGGAAACAAGTAGATTACCACCTGCAAAAAAAGATTAGTAGTTGGAAAGGGAAGGGGAGTGATGTTTTGGCACATGAGATTGTATGATCCCTTTATTTTGAAATGCTTGTTAATTAGACATATTTTGAAATGTCAAAAAATTTGAAACAAAAATTTCGCACGTACATCTTCATGTGCTACACGCTCACAAAGTCGTTTCATGAAAAATCGACTTGTCGTGTGGCGTGCGTAAAAAAGACAAAATTCAGTGCTAAAACAAAGACTCGTCACAAGATAAATTTTCTCTTTTTCACGCAGACTACAAAAAATATCATTTTTCGTAAAACTTGATTAACACACATATATTATGAAGATGTACATGTAAAAAAAATTCAAAATTTTTTAACACTTAAAAAAATGTTTTTATGGTAGAGGGATCATACGCACCCGGGAGCCGAATTGAGTTTTTGGAAAGGGGAGTTACTATCTCTTGGAGTCTTGGTGGAAGATTGATTCTCATAAATCCGGTACTAAGTAATATGGCACGTATATGTGGCTTCTTTCTTCCAACTACCTAAAGAGTCTTGATAGATTGAATTATTTTCAATCAAAAAAAGTTGATAAGAAGAAAGTGAGAAAAAGGAATACTGGCTAGCAAAATGGAATGTGGATTGTAGAGCAAAAGATCAGGAAGGGATGGGAATTCATGATCTTGAGGTTAAAAATATAGCTCTAGTTGGTAAATGCTTTTCCAAGCTTCTAACTGAAGATGGAGTTTAGCAAACTCTCTAAAAAATAATGTATATAGGCTCAAAAAACATTATCCTAGGTATTTTGGAAACCGAGTGACTCTCTCATTTTTTTGCTAGTGCACCTAAACGTACCGTGAAAGTATACATAACTGGACTTTTCATCTTATCACGAACACTGCTGCTGTGCTGCTACTGCTGTAGTTCCGTACTAGCAGCATAATTTTAGTGCGACCAATTATTACCCCTGGTGAAACTTCACGTCAAATACTCCATGCTGGGTATCGTCGGTCGGGTATGCGCGGCTACACAGGCAACGTTAACAGAAAAAAGAAGAAGCCAAAGATTCGAGCCGCCGTGAGGCCCTTGACTCTGTTCTCGCCGATGCCCACGGCACGCCGGCCACCGCAGCGGCGGAGAGCCACCGTTCATCCAACGTTAAGCTGCCGCCGACGTCAAGCTAGGACTCGATCGCCCCTGAACTGTTCAAAACTTTGACGAGAGAGAGAGAGAGAGAGAGAGAGAGAGAGAGAGAGAGAGAGAGAGAGAGAGAGAGAGAGAGAGAGAGGAGGAGGAGGAGGAGGACGTAGGGCGGGCTTGGACGGGAGCGCAGCACAGCTAGCGCACCAGCCTTTGACGTACGACGAGCTCTAGCTCGCTCTGCTCCCAAAAGTGGAAGAAAAGCACAGACTGACCCTCCGGCGAAACTATTTCACCAATCTAACCCTTTTGTGTGGCGCCCCTCCCACGGGCGCCACACATGCCCATGTGGCTCCCCTCCTGCCGGCGCCACACACCCAGCCGACGTGGCCCCCTCGCCGCCGAGCTGGTGCGCCCGTCCGACGTGGCAGCATGTGTGGCGCCCCTCCCAACGGCGCCACACATGCCAACTTATATCATGTTTTCGGTCGAAAACATCCAGGGGCTCCGGAACGTCTGGGACTTAGCCGTTTTGCGAGGCTCGATGTGTGGCGCCGACGCCACGGGCGCCACACTAGCATGTGTGGCGCCGATGCCACGGGCGCCACACATCCACTTAAGTGTGGCGCCCGCGCCCGCGCCCAGCCCGACGCAGCCAGTTTCTTCTCTTCTCTCCGTTCCTCCCAGGAAACCGCCGCCGCCGCCCGAGTCCCCTTCGCCCCCCACCAAATCGACCAAGCACTCGTCAGATCCGGCCGGCCAAGTCCTTCCTCCTCCATTCCTCAAGGTATTCCCATTCGAATCCCTCACATTCATCCACTAATTTCATAGATCTTGCTAGATTTGCACATGAACCCTAGACATGGAAACTAGATTTGAAATGGCTATGTATGTGTTGAATGTGTATGTGTAGGAACCCTAGATATGTAGGAACCCTAGATATGTAGGAACCCTAGATGTGTTGAATGAAATTTTACATGTATGTGTTGAAATCCTTATGTATGTATGTGGTGAAAGGCAAAATTGGAGCTTAGCAAATGCATTCTATTGTCTTACATATGTCTATTATGTGCCTAGGAATGGTATGTCTTACGAAATTCATATGTGTGATGTATTTGGATATGAACTCTCATGTATGTGTGATGTATATGTGATTCGAAAGTTAGATATATTCTCATGTATTCTTGATGGAATAACTCATATTTGTTAGGAATGTATGTGTGATGGCTTATTTGGATATATTCTCATGTATGTGTTGCTCATATTTGGTATGAATGGCTCATAATATGTTGTATGTGTTGCTCATACATGTAGGATGGTGTGGCTTCCGGATGAAGAGTACGACAGGGAGCACCGGGCTGTTCATATGACGGAGAGGGGAACGGATCTTCACCCTTTGAAGATTCGTTACCATGGCACACCGGATATACCTTATGACGAGAGGTACACGGAGTTCATCCGGCCTACCGGTCTTATGCCGTTCATATCCCTTGTAAGCCGTGGGGGCCACACATGAACCCCTCGGCACTCACCGCCCTTGTCGACCGGTGGAGGCCGGAGACTCACACCTTCCACTTGAGGGCCGGCGAGATGGCCCCTACTCGCAGGATGTTTCCATGATCCTTGCACTACCTATTCGGGGCGAGCCACCGTGTATGAACACAGCTTCGATGGGTGGCGCGGACGGATGGAGGATCTTATTGGCGGGGCTCCTCCGCCGCCGTAAAATCCAAAGGAGAGAGTTCCCGCCGGCGCGTCTTTCACTTGGATCAGAACTAACTTTGCGGAATGCCCCATAGAGGCCGACGAGGACACTCGGAGGACGTACGCCCGCGTGTACTTATGGTACATGATTTCCGGGACTCTCTTTCCCGACGGTGGGGGTAAGCTGGCCCATTGGTGTTGGCTGAAGGCGCTTACGGTGTTGGACGCCCGGTGGAGTTGGGGAACAGCGGCACTTGCCTACCTCTACCGGCAGGTGATGATTTGTTCTATGTACTATTTTCCTATAGTAGTGCGCTACACAAAGTAGTAACCAAATATCTTATGTATGCGAGTTGGACGAAGCTTGTCGCAGGACCGGGAGCAAGACGGGTAGCGGCGGTATTGGTGGATGCATGCTCCTACTTTCCGTATGGAGCCGGGACCGCCTATCGGTTGGGCGTCCCGGGGTACTCAACGAGACGCCATGGCCTCATTTCCCTCACTTTCCCGATCGGGAGCCCACTTGGGCATACCTTTGGGACAATGTCTCGGAGATGACGAGCGATCCAATGATCATGTACGAGCGAGACACCGCGGAGTTGGACACTCTTACCGCCGAGCAGGTAACCGATCACCGCGGAGTTGCAATCCTAGTTTTGATTGATTCTACCGGCATCTACTAAATAATTGTATGCCGCAGGTGGAATGGGAGCCATATGGTAGCTACTACCGTATTGGCGCGGCGATGACCGACCTAAACCCCAAGTGCACGGAGGAGGCGCAGCTTCCGGCGTATGCGCTGCCCACTCATATGCATGTGGCTTGTTGAACACCACCAGCCGCAAAGAGTGATGAGACAAGTTTGGGTCGTATCGGGAGTGCCCACCAATGTGGCAAGACACGGACAAGGCGCTTCACGGGTAAACTTCGGAATCATGCGATGGAAGATTCTTGATAGAAGAGGTACAAACTAACTTGTTGATTCTTGCAGGCTTGATAGGCAGCGGCAGAGGAAGATCACAAATTGGCCAGTCCATCATAGCGGCCACATCACGGCGTTCCAACACCGCTTGGAAGCGGCACGGAATGCCGGCCCCGAGCAGATTGTGCCTCACGACTTCACCGCTTTCAACAACTACCTCGAGTGGTTCCATCGGAACACGCGTATCGAGTTAGTGAAGCGCGCGTATCGTGAAGAGATCTTGGACGACCCCATCGAGTTCGATGAGGTTGGGCAAAGCCAGCACGACACTTTTGCTCGCAGAGGGAGATCGACTTCTATTGCTTCCGAGCTGAACTTCGTGGTAATGGATTCTCTCACTAACTAGTACATCATCTAGATTGCCATGTGCTCGCTTAAATTGTGTATGCTATGTTTGTCACAGCGGGAGGAGATCCGGAAAACGAGCTGAGGAGTGCGAGGTTGTGTGGGAGCAGAGCCACACGGATGAAAAGCTCCGTCGGACCGTTGCGGAATTTCGTTAAGGTATGATCACCAACTTTGAATGTACGCAATTATGTTCGGTGGCTTTGTAACCGTGAGTTCCATGACGCGAACACCGCACGAAAGATGCGGCGGTTAGCGAACTTGCTAGGTTGCCGCGAAGGCGAAATCCCTACATCCTCCTCTTCCGAAGAACATGTATGGACTATTTTGTTGCTGTGAAACATGTTCTTACTAATTTCAACTTTTGTAATCTCATGTGTTCATGTTTGTGCAGATTCCTCCCGAGGACGACCTAATTCCGAGTCAAGGCGTACTTCCGAAGCGTACCTCCAAGCAACGGTCAGCTTACCGCTTGAAGCCAAGGGGCAAGGCTCCAAACCGGTACACTCCGGAAGATTATGTCAACCGAGGAAAGAAGGTTGTCACCGAGGAGGATGACGGGCCGCCGCGGAGATCAGCTATGTCGAGGATGAGGAACGACGAGCCGTTCTCTTCGGAGGAGGAGGAGGAGGAGGAGGAGGAGGAGGAGGAGGAGCGAGCAGGGAGCGAGCAGCGAGCAGGAGCAAGCAGCGAGAGCAGCCAAGGCAGCGGACGAAGAGGATGGCCGTCCGGAAGCAGCCCGTGAGGACGACACGTCGAGGACGACACTAGGATGTGCTCCGTGTTGTTGTGAACTATATCTTCATAAGTATCGATTTGTGAACCCTATGTCATTTCGAACCATGGTCCGTAATGCTACTTGTTGTTTGAATCTACGTGCTACAATGTGACCTATGAAGTGTTATATGTGTATGTCATGAAATTTCTACTTGTTGTGTCCAATATTGTACTCGTGAACTCGTTGGAGTTTGGTAGGATTTTTCATGTTTTCAACACAAGTCCATGTGTGGCGCCCTTCCGCCGGCGCCACAAGTGCTAGTGTGGCGCCCGTGGCATCGGCGCCACACATGCCAACTTATATGAACCATTGGGTCCAAAACATACCGTGGGACAAATCCTCCGGGACTTAGCCGTTTCGCGAGGCTCTATGTGTGGCGCCCGTGGCATCGGCGCCACACGAGCTAGTGTGGCGCCCGTGTCATCGGCGCCACACATCGAGCCTCGCAAAACGGCTAAGTCCCAGAGGAATTGTCTCACAGTATGTTTTGGGGATTACAAGTGCATGTGTGGCGCCGTTGGGAGGGGCGCCACACATGCTGCCACGTCGGACGGGCGCACCAGCTCAGCGGCGAGGGGGCCACGTCGGCCGGGTGTGTGGCGCCGGCAGGAGGGGAGCCACATGGGCATGTGTGGCGCCCGTGGGAGGGGCGCCACACAAAAGGGTTAGATTGGTGAAATAGTTTCGCCGGAGGGTCAGTCTGTGCTTTTCTTCCACTTTTGGGTTATTTTTGTGTAAATCGCCTCTGCTTGACGTGCCATTTGCCATTGCTGCTGAGCAAGCAGCGGAGCCAGAGCGTAGCTAGCTAGGTAGGGATCAGAGCCAGATTCCTTTGACCACTCTCCAGTCTTCATCTGCCTGGCTCTCTGCCCTTGGCTGCCTCCTGCCTGCCATCGCCCAAGTACTCCTCTGTCCTCTTCTCGCATTGCATCATCGTCATCAACAGCTCACTCCTAGCACCGTATGTCCGCATCTCTCTCTCATCGGCATCTCTTTCTGCTCTGCAGCTGCTTCTGGTTCCCCAGCATGGATGCCAATGCCACCACCCTGCAACACATTGTGCAGCATGTGTGTGTGGTAACTTTTCCCCTTCACATTTTCACGATGTTGCGGCTGCCACTCCCTGGGCTTCTCCTGTTGCCACTGGCTGGTAAAAGCGGTAGTAGGAGCAACAATTTCCTCCGGCTTCTGGCCAACGAACTTGGACGCAAAAACTTGATAGTGCTCCTGTCCTGACGACGCTCTGAGGAGTGATGGCTCCGGTCAGTTGTTGTTGTTGCAACCCATGTAAATTGGCCGTCTCTTTTGGTCGCTTCCCCTTGGCAGGGGTGCTTCGAGATGATCGATCGAGCTGTTTTACTGTACATCTTCTTTCGAGGCTCTGGTTACCTTAATTCATTTTATGATTCATGGCAGCAGCCAGCAGGTTTATCTGATTGATGTTTGGTCGATTGACTGTCTTCTGCATATTCTTCATTTCTGTTGCAATGCAGATTGGACCGCGGAAATGAATGCCTGGTTGATTTGTCAACGTTTTGCATCCATAGAAAATGTTGTGGCTCGCACACACATGCAGAATCTTAAGAAATTTGGCTTGATAGGTCACAAACCCCCCCAAGTTCGTGACGATTGATAGCCAGGTTTTGTTCTGCCAACCCTAGCCTCGGCCGCCTTTGCTGTGATAGTAGGCTACAATAGCATTAGTGGTCGGCAAGATTCTTTGAACCATCAATTAAAAAATTGAAATAGAGGTATCGGTATCTTCCAATCTTCAATGTATAGATGATGTAATGGACCATCGATTCTTGAATGTAATAAAGTTATATATTTTAACTGAATTATGAATATTGTTTTTACATTTTAAATGTATGCATATTTTACTTCGTTGTAATGTAGAACTAAAAATTGTACATCTCACAACATAACTATGCGTTATGTCCTATAGAAGGTAAGCACTACGTTCTACATCGCACACGGTTTTCTTACAAAAAAAAATCGTGTGCTAGGTGCTATGTAATACATAATGTTAGCAGAAAATTGTATATTGCACATTGTTATCCATTGTATAATTGTGTTTGATATGCATCATTTTCTTCAGCACTTCTTCAGATTTATGTACGTGAAAGTAGTATAAATTTACAAACCATAATGTTGGATAAAAACTAGAAGTAATCTAAACAGAGCTAGCTATATTGTAACATATTTCGCCCATAATTTTTGTTTCTTTTTCCGTGTGCAATCATCCTACAATGCAAACAGTCAGTTCTGCCTAAACATGTTATGTGGGATCATCTTGTCAGACAGCCGCCATTGCCACTATCTTGCATAAATTAGGACTAACATTGTCCTTACCTAGTCTCACTCCACTCCACAGACCACAACCGCCCCCTTCTTTAGAACCACTAGGATGACCTAGTCCCCGTAAAAGTACCCAACCGGCGAGGAGAAGCAAGCTTTGGGCGAAGATCTTCCTAGCTGGAATGCCTATGTACTTCCATGCGCCACGTTGGCCGCAGATTCGCGCCAATCCACGCGTTTGGAGGCCAAATCTGCCGCTGATACCCCCGGTAAAGCCGGCTCATCCTTGACCTCTATCGTCGCCACGATGGCATGAGATTGCACGCTTGCCCTCCATAGGTTTACACTGTTAGCTTTTGCATGTTTACCTTCTATTTGTACTCCGGGTCTACTCTAAGCACCGGTATTTTTGGTGGCAAGATTGGACAATATAGTGAGGTCGCCATGTTTTACTCTATTCGGTTGCTACATCCTTCAGAATGATGTGGTAATACAAGTGTGTGATTTGGTGTACAAAGCCAATGACAAAATTCAGTAGCAAAAATTGATGATTTTGCATGTTTACCTTCTATTTATAGCTAGGATCTACTCTAAGCACCGGTGCTTTTGGTGGTAAAATTGGATTATATAGTGAGCTAGATCCGTGTTTTACTCTATTCGGTTGCTACGTCCTTGAGAATGCTCTGTTGATATAAGTGTGTGATTTGGTGTATGTGGCCAATGATTAAATTCAACAACACAAAAGGATCATTTTATCCATCTTTCTGCACAATATTAGTGCCACACCAATTCTATGGAACATTCTGCTTTGCACAAGCAGTCCTTATTGTGCATAGAACTTGGTTCCATAGAACCTCGCGAAGACATGACTGGGTCCTGTCCGAGACATGATTTATTTCGCTTTGTGTCTTCTTAAGGAAAAATGAAGGAACTTAGTATCATATCGAAGACAAAGACGTAACAACGTAAAACTACATATTCTCTTCTTTTGTGTATCTTTCTTCTTTGCATAGATCCAAACTGAAGCTATGTCGTAAATGTATGTATACAATGATTTATCAGATGTCCAGGCAAATATAACGAATATTTGCTATTGTATTTACATATATTTGTTCAGCTGGACATACATATGCTTGTATCATGGTTTTGCAGGTAAAGACGTATGCTATATAAGCAATCAACATACCACCAGTTTAAACAAAATAATGTACCAAAAGAATATAACACATACGACGAAACATCACATGTCATTTGCGATAAGCAAAAGCGCAGACGATTTGCGATGGATATTCACATCGCAAACTATTGCGGATGCAAAATTTGTGCGATAGGAGACCCATCACACATGGTTTAATAAACCGCGTGCACTCTAGATAAGCATCACTCAACCTTGTATAGTAACAAAAAGTTTACCGTATGTAATAAGATATTTAGTCGTATGTGAAGGCCTACTAGTGAATTGTATTAGCAGTTGAGGTTTTGTTCTCCTGCATGGACAAAAATGCTTAAGTTACAACAGATCTTACATGGGACAGTGGTGTGGCTGTCAGTAGTATGTGCAGTACGTGGATCTTTACTCTAGTTTACACGCCGTGTAGTGTTCGATCGAAGGTAAATTTTCTACTAGCTGGGGTAGAAGAACGAATTACGGTTGCGCGCACTGCTTTTACAGCTTTAGATTGGATCTGCACAACACGTACATGCATGCAAGCACCTTTTTGTTGTGATATGGTACCAACAGCTCCGCTTGATATTTAGAATGGGAAAAATCGTAGGGACAGAAAAAAAAATATATAATTGCAATAGCATGCCCACTATAATCCTATAGAAAGCATATGAAATAAAGTTTATTGAGTGAATTATACTTTTTACCCTATAGTTGCGCATTTGTGACACATATTACCCCATTTAGTGCAACTTTTACAAAAATATCCCATCTAGGAGTTTTTAAACATGGTTTTACACTAATTTAGCATTTTGTTTGTTTTTGTTAGATATGACGGGCGTATTTCGTCGATGTGGTGCGACAAAAATGTGTAAATATCGGAGGCCCTCATCTACGATTATGTCCAGATTTCTCTTGTCCAATTGTTTCATTCCTCGTCCCCGTACTGATATTTTTGAAAGTAGGTAATCACCTCATAGCTTACCCAATGAATACGCACCAGAAATCGGGGGTCCAAATATTCTAAAATGCATAATCTAGATGATTTTTTTATTCGACGGGGCAATTAGTGTCACAACTGCAGGATTACACAGGGTAAAAAGTGGAATTCACTCAAGTTTATCCGATTCAAACACAGAAAAAGCACAGGATTTTTATAAAGAGGTATGAATAGATGTTAGTTTCCATAATATCTTGTGTAAAGGATTTCTTAGGAAAAATTCTTATGAGAATCAACTCTACAAATTAAACAACCATCGTAAGAATCTATAAAATTATGAAAATCAAACATGGGTACACACATCCTTGCATTAAATTAAGATTGCACTTTACATTGACAGTCCATATATTTTCAGATGTTAAATCCCGCATGCAGCACTCGATCACACAAGCAAATCATGCATGTCATGCATACATAGATCCAAATAAACTAAGTACTTTGCTCATGACCAAAGTAGTACTGGTACTTAGCTGCTCGCTACGTCCGCTACAGATGCAATTCACATGCAAGGTTCAGGCGTCTCGGGCTCGCCGACCGTAGCGCGCACCGATCTCGAGCAAGCCGTGCATGCATGCATGGCGCTGCGCACTCGATCACTGCACGCGCGCGGCGCGGGGCGGCATCATCGTGCAGAGTTCCCGCTGGATTATTGGCCTGGCATGGGGGTTTGTAATTTGTCTCACTTGGGCGCGGCGGGGCCCTTCCGCTTGGCGGCGAGCGCGAGCATGGAACCGGCGAGTTGGCTCACGGCGACGGCCAGCCCCGCCATGCACTGTTCGCCGGCCTCGCGCCGCGTCTGCCGGGCGAAGTTGCGGCGCTCCTCCACCGCCATCACCTCCCTGTGCCGCCGCTCCTCCGCGGCCTCCCGGCTCTCTAGCGCCCCGGACAGGATGGCCGCGCATCGGCCGATCGCCCCGTTCAGGCCGTCCTCCTCCTCGTCGTCGGAGTTCTGGTCGCCATGGAGTTCTTGATGGTGATCACCGTGTCCTGAGGCTGTTCCTGCCGTGCTGCTCCCGGGCAGGCCGTCCAGCGACGGTCGTAGCCTCTTCCTCTCAGGCGACTCGGAGCTGCAGTGCGTTTCTTGGTCTTGATTTGGCAAGGAAGAAACCAAACCATATCTCGATCAAAACGAATAATGGTTCCTCAAGACCTCTTGTGATCAAGAACGCAACGAGAGAATGAGGTGTACCTAAAGGTCGGGGCAGGACTTGGGCGAGCGGGGAGGCCTGCATGGGGATGTCGACCGGGTTGGTGTTGGTCGTGGCCGGTGCACCCAAGAACAGGACGCCGGCGCCGCCGCAGCTCATCCTTCGGCTCTCGACGATCTCGCGCATGCCCTCGTATATCTCGCGCAGTAGGTTGGAAGGGAGGCACCTCTCCTTCCTCTCCGCCCTCGCCATCTCCCAGTAGCTCGGGGCGCCGCCTCTTCCTGCCACGCCGGCGTGCTCGTACGCCCGCACCTTCTTGTAGTCCCTCATGAGGTTGTCCCAGCGGTCGTTGCACTGGTTCTGGCTGCGCTGGCACCCGGCGCGCCAGCAGTAGTCCTCCACCCACCGCCAGCGAGCCAGGCCCTGGTCTGCCGGGTGCCGGTCGTCGTGCACCCTCTTCTTGGCCTCGATCAGCAGCATCGTCTCCGGCAGCGTCCAGTTTCCCCTCCGGTACTCCCTTACCAGCGTCATGGCGCCGGCGTTGGCGGCCATGATGTTCCTGGTCTCCTCTCCTTCGTGGGCGCCTGCCATGACGCCGGATCCCTTCGCATCCATGGCTAAAGACTACTTGTGACTTGTGTGAGTCTCTGGGCACTGGCTACTCAGGACTCAGAGGCATTATTTGATGGTGATGGCCAAGGCGGGATCTCGAGAAGGAGAGTGGAGCTATACCAGTCACTCAGTCAGGTTACTAGCTAAGTGATGCTTTTGAAGTGGCATGCTATCTAATGGTGACTGCATGAGGGCAAGTACTCCTACTAACTACCTCATGCATGTAGAATCACAGGGCTAGCCGGCATTAAGAAGCTATGAGATGATATGAGCAGAAAAAGGGCCATGAGCTCACATCTGTTTGGCTCTTTTACGCGTGCCTTTTCATCACCTCACACTCACTCACTCATCACACCCCCTTTTGTGGGCTTTTTTGACTTGGTGTGTGGGGGTCTATTAGGGTTTGACTATATTGCTCCATGTCCCTGATTTATGTATGTGAGGAGTTTAAAGGCGGGAAAATACTACTCGCTCCGATCCGTGCCGAAATAAGTGACTCGATTTGTCTAGATTCGTATATGTATCTACAGTTCTACACACGTATACATGCGGATATAGGTAAATGATCTGTATCAGTTATTTCTGGACGGAGGAAGTACTAGTAGATAGGAAAACGCTTTGGATCCGGCGACCGATCGTGCGCCAGCGATCGGTCGTCCGGCCTCGCTCCCGCGCCGGCTTAATGGGCCTTCTTTTTTCGGCCCAACAATGGTTTCGCTGCAAAACTGATGAACTATTTGTTGTAAACAATCCGTAATTTTTGTAGGATTTGTTGTTAACAATTGTTGTAAAGAGACAACTTTTTTTTGATGCTAATAACAAAGTGATTTTTTATTTTGTTGTAACCATTTGTGACTTTCGATAAAATAGTAGGTGATTTTTGTTATAATTCTATCTGTAGCAAATTAAATAGTCTGTGGTTTTTGTGGATGATGTTTGCGACTTTTGTTGTAAAAACCCAAATTATTTGTGACCTGTGTTGCTAATTATTGTTGTAAATATTTTACTGGTTTGTTCTAAAGATATTTCTGGAATGAAAGCAGACTTTTATTGTAAACATCCAAATAAAATAATGTTGGTTTTTGTTATTAATTATTGTTGTAAGTATGTTACCGATTTGTTGTAAAGATATTATTGCATGGAAATTGACTATTACTGTAAACACCCAAATAAAAAATATTGTTTTTGTTGTTAATTATTATTGTAAATATATTGATAATTTGTTGTACATATATGTGAAGATTTACTGTGAAAATTTTGTTGTAATACTTTTTATTTTTTGTACACAAAGCGGCGGGTTTTTGTTGCTATACTAAACAACGGGTTTTGTTGTAAATATCTGAAAGTTTGGGGGCAAAGGGAAACACGTGTTCAGTTTAAACCGATAGGCTTAGGACCGCGGGTTGATTTTCCAAAACCAGGGGGCAAAATGCAAAAATCGAAATGCTGCTAATTCTAGCCGGTAGATCGCGATCGGACGGCCGGGACAGCAACCGATTTTCTCTGTCCGGGTCGGTCGCCCGACGCTGAGCGCGCGCCTAGTAGATATGATGACTTCTAGGCCAGGCCGGGTTCCATCTTGCATGCATTTGAATGTGTAATACCAACATCTTATTTGAACCGGTGAATGTTTAATATCCATCTCCTCCTTTGTTTAAAAAAACTTGACAACCTCGGTTAACAACATACCTTTTCAAAGATCCACCACTTTTGAGGGGCGGAATTGGGCAGATCCAGCAACAGCTAATCATATGTTGAGGCTGGTATCATGTATGTGCATGCAAGGCCCCCATGTTAACACATAAGTGGCATCTATCATCTGTGGTAATTCACATTGGTGGATGTGTAGTAGATGCATGGGTCTTGGGGAGAACGAACAAATGTACAACAGGCTGATCAGAGGCATCACATGGAGGGTGTGGTGGCAGAGAGAAAGGATGAAGGAGAGCTAGTGCAGCCAGCTAGCTAGCTCATGTGCATTTAGGTACATGTGTTCATAAGTAGAAAGATGTGCTTCGACCCGCCAGACCGACGGCTATCACCCCCGGAAAGTTAGTAAAATTGTAGGTCCTGGCATGCTGCATGTTCTTCAAGTCTTCAAGTTACTGTTACTAGCATGTTGGAAATGAATTTACTTGTATATATACATGGATATCTCCATGCCATGAGAATTTTGAAGTATACCTGCCGTCATACAGGTTGTTTAGTTTACTTGACATAACATATGCAGTTCCTTTCTGAAAAGCTTGATCACTTTAATTGACATAACATAACATAATATATGCGGTTCCTTTCTGAAAAGGAGTTCAGATCAATCAGTTTAGATCTCATTTTCATCGTATAGACACTCTTCACGAGGCCATCTCCTACTCTCTCCTCACTGCCAACCGCCAACTAGCATCCCGCACTTCCCTCCTCGGACGTCTCCCTTTCTCTCCGTGTGTCATACATGCATGATATGACTCACGAAACTGAAGCTGTCAAGAGAAGCGAAGGAGGCGGGGAGGGGGGCAAGCAAGACGCTCATCTTTGTCAGGCCTTCTAGGTGCCATAGTATGAACCTAAACTCTATATGAAGAGGATATCAAATTGAAGAAATAAAAACTCTAGTTGCTCATATTGACTTGGTATGCTTCCTATTGGTTGTTCTCCAAGTTCATGGCCCCATTCTCTCTACCATTAATTGATCCCTAGTTACCTTATTGTCTTGGCTTCATCGGGACAAAAAAAATGGTATCATAAGTAACATTCAGTAAATTACGGAGACACGGGGTGTGTTTATGTAGTATCATCCTAATCGTAGCAGTAAATTACGGGGTGGCTACTTTTGTCCCGATAACTAAACAATATTTTCCTAGCAAAATTAGATTAATCAGATTGCATATGGCTCTCATCAATGAATCGTCCAGATAAATTAAATATTATAATCGTTCAGATAAAATAAAATCATTTTCTTATACACCTCCCGCTCATGCTGACTATGCTCGTGAAACTGATGGGTCACAAAACCCTATTCCAGTTTTATAGAGTTTGGCGATCTTCCCGTGTGCCATGGGGGGCCTTAAAAGAGCAGCTATAAAGGAGAATTATAGGACGATTCCATCAATGACAATTCAAAATATTTGTGTGACATGAGCGGCCTTAAAAGGCCCGATATGTACTAGTCTATATCTCCCGCCAATACCAATAGTGTAAAGTGTAAATGATTATGGTAGCACATTGAAATGTGGAAGTAACGACTGCTGAATCTTAGAAGCTAGTAAATAAGCCGGAAATTCAATTTGCCTCCGGGTGTATATGCTCCCTCTACCTAAAAACATATTTTGAAGTGTCAATTTTTTTGAAAAAATTTCCACATGTGCATCTTAACAATATATATGCGTTCGTCAAGTTTCATGAAAAAATATATTTATTTTGGTCTATGTAAAAAAGAGAAATTTTATCTTGTGAAAAGACTTATTTTTAGCATCAAATTTTGTATTTTTTACACACGCCACGTGATAAGTCGATATTGCATGAAACGACTTTGTGGGCACATAACACGTGAAGATGTACGTGCGATTTTTTTGTTTCAATTTTTTTAGCATTTCAAAATGTGTCTAAGATGCATTTCAAATTAAAGGAAGCATATGCTCCTACGAGCCAAAACACCGCTCCCGTAGGTAAGCCAACTATTTACTCAAGTTATAATGTAACTTATATAACATTATAAGCACTTTTATTGCCTACTTAGTAGGAAACACATACTACTACACCCTGTCTAGAAAATAATACATAAATTTAGTTAAAACTCGAACTTACTAAGTTTCATCATTTGTATACAAGAAAATATCAGCGTCAACAATATTGAAGAAATGCACCATGCAAAAAAATATTTATAGTCGATCTATCCCTATTGAATTAATATTACACATGTACAGTTTATCTTTTGTCTATAAAATTGGTCAAGCTTAGAAGATGTTGCTTTTTGACCAATTTTGTACGCCTTGATTTTTCGAATGAAGGGAGTAACATTTTAGGTAATGTTATAATTTTAAAATAAAATAAAGATAATAATAAGGTAATAATAAAGGATTACATGGTAAAGTATTTAAAATGACACCCACAATCAACTTTGTCCATCATCTTGATGGAATCGTACTCTAATTCACCTAGTTTATAGCTATTCTTTTGATGAACTCTTGGTAATCGGGTCATTGTCATCTTGGGATATTGGTTCCTCATGTATCATGCATTCTAACAAAGTCAGTACCTAAACAGTGGTATGTCTTCATACTCTTCTTCTTCATAATGTTCTTCCATAGCTTGGTTGACTCCCATCATCTCTAATGACTCAACATAATTAATATCCTCCCTTACCGTCGACGATGGGTAATATGATGATTTTAACTCCGTGTGATTCTAGGGACTTGGTTTTTGATGTTCTTCACCCCCATCATGCAAGTTATAGATATCGAAAGCAAGGTAATTCTATTTTATGACCACTTGGAGTCAAAAGTCATGAGTTTTAGTATGCTCAGTAAAAGTATTGTCTTGGTCCCATTTGACCCTTAATGTAATTATAAGTTGGTATTCCAGGCTTTGACTATTTGCATTACCATTTTAGCTATTGAATTATCTACATCGTTAACACATGGCTTTTGATCGTTTGCACCATAAGAATTCAAGTTCTTCAAACCATTATTAAACTGGCATATAATTATGGAACATGAGGGGGTTGTGGTGACCCCGCTGTGGTAACCAAAGCTTAATTCAAAAAGATTTGTCTAAAGTAAGGTATTGTTTTCCCTTACTACCATAACGAAAGTAATGGTACTTAGTAAGGTATTTACAATAGGCATGGTCCTGGTGGTTTAATCCTACGAATGGATTAGACTCATTTAGTCCATCCAATCATGGCTTCTAGTTTATATTTCGAACCTTTTTGGTTTCTTTAGGTTCCCTGAAAGGAATATTTCTAATAGGTTTATGTTTTGGTATGGTCAAACTCCTTCGGTCTTAAGCCTTCTTAAGCTTTGATTGTCCTCCGACATCTTCTTCATCCAACTTCATTATCTTAGACTTACTTGAGCTCTTTTACTTCTGAGTAATTATCAATTACCCACTCAAGTTAGGTTCTAACCCTTACTTCCTCGAGATATGAACCTCGGCTTCTGGTCTGGCAACCTCTTGAGAGTACTATTATATGGATACTTTCCACCAATCTTATGAAAATAGGATCGGACTTCCTCTCAGTTCAGACCTTCTTCTTGGTCCATCATACTCCAAATATTATATCTTAATACTTCTCATTCAGCCTTCTTCCCCCTTGGAGTTTACTAATGATCTCTTCTTATAATCATTAAACTCCAAGGTTAAGTAATTGGTCTATGTCTGGTTTAGAGTTTGTACTTTTCTAGAGTCTCACGAAGAATTATTTGTGGTGTATCCACACAATTGTGGATATCCATTGTGAATCCTCCAACTAAATATTTACCAGCTACGGGATAGCAGCTGCGGAATCCCTCTTTCCTTTAGAGTGAAAGAACGATTAAGCTGCGGACTATCTGTTACCAGCTGCAGACTATCTAACACAAGATGTGGCTTACTTGATATCAACTGTGGACTATTTTATGGTTCTAGTCAATATCTACCTACCAACTGTGGCTACTTTTATAGTTTTAGTTAAGATATACCTCACTTCACATACTTTCTCTTCATGATTATCCTATATCAGTTGCGGTCTTATTATACCAGCTGCGACTTCACTTGTCTATTTTCCTTCTTCCAGGGTTTGTTTTGCAAGAGAACCACTTGTTTCCACTATGAAGATAGTATCGTAAGTGACTTCACTTGCATTACCTTCTTCCATAATGAATATGGATCCACTTCTACTGCTCCATATTCACTATTTTTCTCACTTTCATGGTACTTTCATGTTGAAATACTCCTTGATTAAGGATAAAAGTGAGTTTTGTTTGGTCCTTCCTTTAGAGTATTGTGGTTACTTTCCACAATTTGACTTCCTTCCTTAAGTGAACCTTCATCTTGTATTCAAAATCTTCAGAATTCGTCACTTCCTCACACGAATACCTTTACCCTCTAGATCTATAACATCAAGTGAGAACTTGATATTGCAACATGCATTTACATATCAAAGTCAAACTTCATGTATGGATCTAGTCAATCAATGAAAATCCAATAAAATCCAAGAAAATCCAGCTTTGTGCTTATAATACACATCCTTATATGCCCGAATATAATAGTTGGGTAAGACATCCCTAAACATCAGGCTCAGATGTGTAGTATATAACACCACATAAGATAGGTTTTGTTTGTGATACTTAGCACATATATATGGATTCCTACTACTTGTCTCAATATTTACCTCGATTGCTCACTTGCAATCAAATAAACTTGAGCAAATTGGTCTACTAGACTATGGTTGATCTAATTTCCTTGGAAAGTGCTAACTTACCTTCCATTCTATTCAAAATTAACCTCACATGATCTCTCGAGACTATAACATAGCTACTCTAAACACAGAGTTGTTAGACTATACCACCTATAACTCCAAGATTTCTCTATGCGATATGCTCTAAATAAGCCTTCTTTAAATTAAGGACTATGGTTCTAGCATACTTGGCACAGTTACCAGGATTTTAAGGCCTAAGTTTTTGAACTATTCCCTAAATCCTACTCCTTATCACACTCTTGTAATTCGCTTATGAGGTTCTACTCCATCACATCATGATTCTCTGGTGAATCATATATGATTGCCAACTCTACCATGAAAAGTAGACTTATATAAGTCCTATTACTCTTACATACCTCCCATGATTGACTCATCATAGGTATATACTACCTCATAAAACTTATCTCCTTTACTTAATGTCCGTCATTTGGCTTTTTAGATGACTCTTACTTAACCATACTTGTATTGGTATACTTCTTCCAATAGGATATCTTCCTTATGGTTGTATCCTCTCTGTGGACTACCATGTATTGTATACCAACTGTGGTCTACTACCACCCATTATCTTAAGCTCCAATGGTGTTCTACTTATTTAGAATGAAGCAAGATAACTAACTAACTTTTCTTAAGAAAATAGATAAGAAAGATTGACTCAAGTGTGTCAAGATTATTCTCAAGTGAATACCCATCTCAAATCAAAAGAATAGTTGGTTTAGCATAGTTGACTTAGCTAAGACACTTCCTATAGACACTACCAAACCTATAGGTTTCCTTTAAAGGGTTTTAATCCTAGGGTCAAAGCACTTGCTCTGATACCAGCTGTGGTGACCCAGCGTACCACTGCATGGTGTAGTACACAAGTCGTTGATATAACACAAGTGAAACACCGTTCCACTCATATTACATCCCTCAGAGTGGTACAACAGAAACATATGCGAGTCCAAGGTATGTCTATAGAAGGATACATGAACTGTTTACAGAAGATCAACACAGCCTCCTACTTTACAGCGAGGTAAAACTTCAAATAAACTCCAGAAGAACGACTCGTAGTCTAACTTATTGCTAACTCAAGCTTAAGAGCTACTTGGCTTGCTATAGAAATCTAGCTACTTAGGTGCTAGGATTAGGGAAAGATTCCCTTCTATTACTAGTCTAAGTTTCCACTCTAGTTGCTGTAGAAGTTGACTTCATTGACTTCTTTGCTTGGATTCATCATCTTGTTGCAGTTAACTCCTTTGTCTTCGAGTTCCACGGTAGTTTATCCTTCGGTGCCTTGATCTAAGAAGGGGGTTCAAATGGGAGAAAATGAGTACGAGCGTACTCAGCAAGTTCATATTAGGAAATAGGTGTATCATGCACTAGCTACAGCCATAGACCAGGAAGTCATAGGCGAATGCAAGTTTTCAAAAACATTTCTTCAAAAGGTTTATTTTATTCTGAAAACTATGCCCGTCAGTCTTCACAGGTTGAACAGAACTTCACGGAGTTCCTTTCCTGCCGCGTTCGTAGTTCCCTTCCCGGAACAAGGAGTGACAGCCACAATTTTGATACCCTCTGCAGAGGTGCGTTACTTTTCCCATAAGAGACCTTAGCCTTGTTGCCAACCATGCGTTAACTTTCTCGTCCACACTTCCTTGGTGTGAGGCCAGGTGTAAGATCCAAGCCCACCGCCTTCTCCGCGACCTTGCATACCCACCCTTTTGTCCATCCGTACACCCCCGGTAGACATCTCCCGTTCATACGGCTTTACCCCCGGTGTACTATGGACAATTGTTCATAGACGATAGAGCCTCTCATCCACACGGATGGGGATTTTAAAGGATTTCCCAACCTACTGCAGTGTTATCTCCAACACCCAACCAGGCTCCACCAGGTCCATTATGCAAGAGGGAAAAGATACAGCTGACTTCCCCAGAGCCATTATAGATCTTATGGTCAACGCGATATGTACGGCGCTAGAATCACTGGACGGCATTGGTACTTAGTCCTAGATGAGTAGTACCCATGCAATGGAACCTCCACCAATCAATACATACCATGGTTCCATTGCCCACCACATAGTCATATTCATAATTGTAAAATAATACTTTGCGTTTCAATGCAAGAGTGATAAGTATAGTACTTTGCATATAGTTTGATAAAAATAATCAAATGACATGAGCAAGCGATGAACTTGCCTTTCTTGACTGCAAGATTATGCAGGCAAAAGCTTTGATACGCGAGAACTCCAAATTCTGAAATACCATCATCGTCCGGTAAGGACAATGTTTAAAGAACTGGCAACGATGCTATAATGCATAATATGCGATGCAATCGTCCCGAGCGTAACCTAATCTCGATGATTTAGGATAGATGAGTTGTAAAGATTTCTTTAGGGTGTGTTGCACTTTTAGCATAGTTCTCAAACAAGGTTCTTATTAGGGTATAACCAAGGGATATAAGACATCATAACAAGCACACACATAAAGGACTTGTAGTTGAACAATATGTAAAAAGCAGTTGTCAATTTTAAGTTCTAAAGGACATGGTTGATGATTACTTGTATTATACTTCAAAAGAACAACTTTTGAAGAACATATTGATTAAGAAATAATAAGTATTTCAAATAAGAACTATGGCTTCCATTTGCTTCACTAAGTGATCACTAATGGTTTCTAAGCTAAGTGGTTTATTACTTTCTAAGCAGGGTTTAGTGGGATAGGAGCATGTTATGTGCATTACTACACAAAATTTGTGTTAGGGTTCATCACTAGGATTCTATTAGGGTTTGATATTTGAGTTGATCCTAATGGTGTGGTATAATGGAGTGGTGATCAATGGTACTACTCTAATAAACAAGCTAGGGTTTGCATCTAAGTGACACTAGGGAATCATATAGGTTTTAATTAAGAATAGGGACATGGAAAACTAATCTCATGTGTCTTGGTCTTATGCTAGTGGATCATAAGCATGAATTCATTTGTTTCTTACTAGGGTTTTATAGGTATAGGTGAAGCTTTTCTAATCATATGGGCTAAACCCCTAGGGTTTTAGGATTGCAACTATTAAGGATGAACACATAAAATAATGGGATCAAGGTCTTACTAATTAAAACTAGGGTTTCTAAATTGTGATACAACTCTTGAAATGATAATTGGCAATAGAGGTGTGGTTACTAATTACTTTGAAACAAAATTAGTAATGGTTTGACATTTTATTAATTTTCACAAGACTTAATAATTAGGGTAACTCCTATTTAGATTTAATTTAGAAATCAGGGTTTAACAATTGTTATTAAGTTTTAAATTACTTAACTTGTTAACTAAATTTGTTTAAGTAAACAAGTTTTGGATTACCCAAAATAACATCAGCCTTTTAATATTTTCTTACTTTATTATCACTTAAAGAAAATAGAAAATAGTAACTTGCGAATTAGAGTTTATGAAATACCACTAATATTTAACTTAATGAAAAGATGATTAAGAAATTTAATCTTAACATTTTATTTACTTTCTGAATAATTATAATTTAATTTTTGCAACTTAACTATTTATTGAATTCAATTTGTATTTAAAACAATTGGAAATACATAATTAATAAAGATAAAAATAAGTGAATTTTTATTTTGACACACATTTTTATTTTATATTTTATTTGAATATAGTTTATTTTTGTGAGCATTTTGATATATTATTTATATTTTTCTGAGCTAAAATGAATTTTACACATTTTGGCAAAGTTTTAGTATTTTACTGGATTTTTAAATAACTTGAAAACACTAGACATACCGATTCATTTCTACCCAGAGAGACTGACCAGTGGGTCCATTGACTGGGTCAATTGCCACGCGGGCAAAGACCAGTCAACGAACGCTGAGGTGGCGGTGGACACGTAGATCTCGCCGGCGGCTTGACGCCGGCGACCAGACGGATACGGCGCCGCCGATTTACGGCCTCCCTGGACGCGCAACTAGGGTTTTCGGACCCTCCTCGACATGCTGAGGCTAGTGGTGTGATGACCCACAAGTATAGGGGATCGCAACAGTCTTCGAGGGAAGTAAAACCCAATT